>NC_141534.1:209970000-210342500 GCF_021556685.1 Rattus norvegicus | reverse complement strand
TGTCATTGTTGGAACTTGCTAGTTGTCACTTAGCTTGTCATCTTAGACACTCTCATTTGTTCTCCAAACCACAAAGAGACAGGCACTTGCACGGCACACGCAGGCTGTCCCCAGTGTAAGGAAGGCAGGGACAGTCAGCAGAAGGACAGTAAGCACTCCTGATGTTGATGGGGTAAGGCTCATGGTCCCAAAAGGAGGTAACTACTACTATCCCAGGAAGGACCCCAAGAAACTCAAGGTTCCCCCTGCACTGCACTCACACCCAGATGCTTGGTAAACATCTCAGGAGTGGAGGGGACAGTGGCTCCTGGATCAGAACATGGTCTGCACCCCAGACAGAGGTCTCAGAGCACAGAGTAGCCTCAGTGTGGTGAAGTAGGAAGTGTGCATTCTACAGAGAGGACAACACAATGAGATAGAAGTCCCCTCTGTCACCAGGAGCCAAGCCTTGCTGGACACACTATGAGTCTTTGCGCTCAGCCCAGCTGGGAGATTCAGGACTCCACAGGTCTTATCAACCTGTTAGTATGTGTCCTGGGTACACAGTACCATCCAGTTCAGTGAATAGACTATTGTCCCCAGCCAGTTCTGCATGTCCCCTTGGCCTCACTATCCTCCACTACTGAGCAATTTTTGTGAGGAAATGGCGTAGACCATTGTGTGGCTGCCTGTGCCTTTCTCATGTCCTGGGGCAGGGAGGGACACTTTGCTACTGCTATGCTGCTGTTAGCTGTGACACATGCTAAGTGACAGCACAACTGTTTCCTGTAATGTCCTCTGTGCCCACTGTCTCAATCCTATAACCCCTGCTGTGTAATCCAAGGTCATAGGAGCTAGAAGTGAGCCAAATACCCGAGGCTGTTTCTTGCTGCATTATGGCCCTGACATCACCTTTGTCTCACCTTAGTCTGCACGGTCTCAGTTCTAGCCTTGGTCACCATCCTCTAGAGCCATCCCAGAGAGCTCTTCCTGCAGCAGAGCAGGATAGGGCCTCTCAGCCCCACCATCTACCACCTCTTGCCAGCTTTGGGGACTGTCTACCACCCCTGAGCTCAGGGCATAGCCCAAGGCCTTGACAAGCCTGGCACTGGGGAGCTTCTCGAGTGGCAGACTTCCCACAGGACGTGGAAGATGCACTTATGTGCCTGGGCAGACTCACAGCTCACAAGTTTGATTGTGAAATGTGCTGGCTGAATCAGTTTCGTGCTTTATTGCCCAAGGCAGCAAGCCTTTTGTGTTTAATTGATTTCTGCCAACCCCATCCTCAGCTGTGCTGTTGTCAAAGCTCTGTGTATTCGCACTGTCAAGGCTGCTACCCCACACGTAAACACTGTCTCCCAGGGATGGAAAACCATCTCCTGCCAGAGGCAGTGGGCTCCACCTTGCATGCAGCTTGCTTTTGTCTCTGGCTGAGGCCTGGCTTGTCAGATACTAGACCCCAGCCCTCCACTCTCTCTGTTTTCTGCTCCCCCTCCCCTTTTTTTCTTCCATTAGCGTATGCTCTCATCTTTACCAAGGCATTTCTTTCTCTCTTAAAAGACGACAAGGTGACAAGCATGGCTCCTAACTTCTCTATGAATTATCTTTAGGTAAGGGACCATGGTATGCATCACCCTGCAGCCTGACACTGTTATTACCTCTGTTTGATGCATGGCTTTAATTACGGGATGCATATCCGATGACACTGCCCGGGCATGGATGTCCTGGTTAATAAGCTCACAGCAAGAGCCTGGGAGATGGCTTGGTGGGCAAAATGCTTGTCTTGCAAGTTTGAAACATGGGGAACTGAATCTGGAACCTGAGTGACGAGCCAGGTGTCATGGCGCCCATTTGTAATTCTGCTGTGAGTGAGTGAGACAGGAGGCAGAGTCGTGTGTGTGTGTGTGTGTGTGTGTGTGTGTGCCCCTGATAGATCGCTGGCCAACAAGTCTAGCTTACCCGATGAATGAAGTTCCAGGCCCATGAGAGACTCTGCCTCAACGGTTAAAAGTATTGGAGGACTAATATCTAGGGTTGTCCTCTTATCTACACACACACACACACACACACACACACACACACACACACACACACACACGAGCTCAAAGTGAAACATCCCTCTGAATCCTGTCCACCCATATCCATGCTCCAGCCAATCAGTGCCCCAGTGCCCACAGAGACAGAAGAGGACATCGGATGCCTTAAAAATGGAGTTACAAGTAGTTGTGAGCCACCATGTGGGTGCCGAGGTTCTGTAAGCACAGCAAATGCCCTTAACCTGCGAGTCCTCTCTACAGACCAGTGTTCTCTATTTACCCACACAGTGGGGACACATTAAGGTAAGGTATGTAAGCTAGTACCCCACCTTTCTTCAAACCATCCTGAGTCTAGGCTGCTGGACATTGCTCGATGATGTACTGTTGTTTCCCAGATGAGGTGCCTCTGTGCTGACGAGTGACCATTAGGACTGAGACCCAAAACGTGATGTCAGAGCCAAAGGCTCTCCATATTCCAAGTTTAAAAGACGAGGGTAAAGTGCCGAGCAGAAATGTGAGCCCGGGAGGCTCACCAGGCAGGGGTGCCAGCGACTGGCACTCACGGGTGAGTATGTCTGAGGAAGGACCAGCGCAGATGGGCTGCTGGCTGTCCAGAAAAGCTGGGGTGGGGTTCATGCCATCAGTCAAGGGTGGTGAGCAGCCACCTGGCTTAGTCGATCTTTTATCTTTTATCTCCAAAATCTCAGCACCCCTGGGAACCTCCCATACCTGAACAAACCTGATACCCTGTCGGTCAGAGAGCCATTAGCACTGTAGTGATCCCCCAAAGTGAGTCTGACACTGGTCGAGCTCTCTTCCTGCTCCCCAACCCCATACAGGTAGGAAATATATGTGTGTATAGCTTGTATGGTCCTCACCAATGGTGTGGGTTAGACCTACACCCACTCACAGTGGTAACAGAGCCGCTGTCCCCAACAGTGGTGATAGTTTGAGCTTTGCGTCTGAATGTGAGAGACCCAGGCTACCTTCGAGAAAGTTCTGATTTTTCATATTCAAGCATCACTTCCTTCCTTCCTTTTTTCTTTTTTGCCTTTGAGGGTGAGCTCTTTTACAAGCAGCTGCTGCACCTTATCTGGGGCATCTCTCTTGGGCACAGATATTGAATCTTTGCATTTTATTAGCTTACACAGAAGTCATCTTTCCCTGCTGTTTCTTTGAGAGGCCTCCCTAGCCTGAGTGATCTTCCCCCAACAACAGAGGCTAAGGGCCGGTCTTCCCTGCCTCTTGTAGTGAAGGCCAGGTAAGCCCAGCCTTGGGGAGCCCAACGACAGGAGACACCTTCTGCTTGCTGGAGTTCCTACATCTTCTGTCCATGTCTGAGTGTACTCAAGTTGAGTAAGGAGCATGCTAGCCCCCCAAGTTCTGTCAAGAGAGATAGGAGTGACTTCCTCCTTCCGTTTCAGGCTGAAGCCATGGTGTGTGTCCCCAGGCTGCTGAACCCTGGCATAGAGCAATAATGACGTCACCCAGGATGAGCAGACTCCTGGGATAAGGTAGGCCACAGACTTCCCACATTCAACAGGAAAGCTTGCTCAGACGTCATAGAAAAGGCCTCGGGCCGGAGCTGCTCTACAACACGTAGCAAAGTCTGTGGACCCCAGCCCTAAACCTGCAGGGCCCCAGGACTCTGTCGTATGACTTCCAAGCCTGGAGCAAAAACAAAGCCAGGAGTTAAGCAGAGTCATCAGCCAGGCCTGTCCCAAGGTTCAAAGGACCCCTTCGTGTTTTACCTGACGTGCATATCCTAGCATCAATCAAACTTAGCCTACAGATGCCCGGGTCATCCAACAGGCGTGCGATGGGGCCAGCCAGGTTCACGACCTTCAGGCATTAAGTGTGCTGTGCTGAATAGATAGAAGGGGGCTGTTTGGGGATACAGGGACCCTCCCCGCCATCCCCCCTACTGCCACAGATTACACTGCTTCAGCTTGAAGCCTCAGTGGTGGGGTTGGGGACCTGAGATGGGCAGCCATGTTCTGCTCACTAATGAAAGAACTGATCACGGACCCACAAATTGTCTTCACTTCTCAGACAGAACTGAGCCACCAGGACAGCATTCTGGTGTCTGTCACTATTATGGTGTCACCCACTGCACTATTCTGGTGTCACCCACTGCTTTGTCAGTGCAACCTCTCAACGCAAGTTCAAGTCATGGTCACTCACATGGGGACTCAGTTCAGAGTGGTGGCTGCTCTGCCTGGGTGAGGGGCTCTATCCATCCTAGCTAGCCTCGACTTGTTCATTTTCTCATTCAACAGTGCCACCTGGTGGTAGTCTCATGCAGCTGCAACCAGTCTGTCTTAGTTTTGAAGCCTGAAACTTTGAGTCCTTTTGGAGCTCAAAGCTCTTGCTAAAGGCATTTTGTTTGGTGTTGTTTCCATCACTGAGACAAATATAGGCACCCACCCTGAATGCTACAATAAGGTGCTGAAGTTAAGGCTGGAGAGACAGCTCAGTGCTTAAGGGCTGCTGCTGCTCCTGCAAGGACACAAGTTCAATTCCCAACATACAAGGCAGTTAATTCACAACCATTTGCAACCTCAGTTCCAGGGGGATAAGATACCCTCCTCTGATCTCCCCAGGCACCGGCCATGTTCCCAGTGCACATAGACATGTGCAAGTCAAACACTCACACGCACAAAATAAATAAATCTAACTTAAAAAATAAGGCCTTGAAGTTAAATCCACCATAAGGACGGTCACAGGTTTGGGGATATGGCTCAGTTGGTAAAGCGTCTGCCTAGCATTCCTGAGGTCCTGGGTTCTATCCCCAGCACTGCAAAAGCCAGGTGTGACAGTGCACTCCTTCAGTCCCAGCGCTCTGGAAGTGGAGGCAGGAGGGCCAGGAGTTCCAGATCACTCCCAGCTACATAGTCAGTGTGAGGCCAGCCTGGTCTCCAGAAGCCTCTGTCTTGAAATCATACATGCCATATTGGTTCTACATGCGCATAAGACATGTGAACTCAGAAACGCACAAGTAAAATGGCCTGTGCCAGGCACCTGCTCAGTAGGCCACAACGGAGACAGAAGTCAGAACCCACCTTCGGTGGAAGCCCGTTTCTCTTTAACTTCTTTTTTTTTTTTTTTTTTTTTTCGGAGCTGGGGACCGAACCCATGGCCTTGCGCTTCCTAGGTAAGTGCTCTACCGCTGAGCCAAATCCCCAACCCCTCTCTTTAACTTCTGACCAGCGTATAGCTTTGTAAATCAGCCAGTGGTTAATCAGCACTGGGCAGTGCTCTACTTCCTGATAAAGATGGCTCCTAACCCTTGCCTTCTTATTCTCTCCACCCAGAGTCGGGTCCTGAGGCAGGAAGGGTTTCCAAAGACTCCTGGGGCTCAACAGCCCCATCTTTCCTGGTTCTGCTGTGGGTTTCTGGTGTAGATGGTCACACAGGCCTGGACATCCCTGAGACAGTCAAAAACCAACTGCAGTACCATTTCTCTCTGTCTTTTTATATACACATGCACATACAGACACACAGACACATGGACACAGACACACAGTCTCTCTCTCACACACACACACACGCACACACACACACGCACACACACACACGTGTGCACACAAACACAGATGAGGAAGGTGGAGAGCAACCTTGGGTGTCATTCCTCAGGTGCCATCCAACCTGTTTTTTGTGACAGGATGTCTCACTGGAAGTAGGGATCACCAACTAGGATAGCCTGGCTGATTTACAAAGCTATACGCTGGTCAGAAGTTAAAGAGAAACGGGCTTCCACCGAAGGTGGGTTCTGACTTCTGTCTCCGTTGTGGCCTACTGAGCAGGTGCCTGGCACAGGCCATTTTACTTGTGCGTTTCTGAGTTCACATGTCTTATGCGCATGTAGAACCAATATGGCATGTATGATTTCAAGACAGAGGCTTCTGGAGACCAGGCTGGCCTCACACTGACTATGTAGCTGGGAGTGATCTGGAACTCCTGGCCCTCCTGCCTCCACTTCCAGAGCGCTGGGACTGAAGGAGTGCACTGTCACACCTGGCTTTTGCAGTGCTGGGGATAGAACCCAGGACCTCAGGAATGCTAGGCAGACGCTTTACCAACTGAGCCATATCCCCAAACCTGTGACCGTCCTTATGGTGGATTTAACTTCAAGGCCTTAATTTTTAAGTTAGATTTATTTATTTTGTGTGAGAGAATGTTTGGCTTGCACGTGTCTATGTGCACTGGGAACATGGCCGGTGCCTGGGAAGTCAGAGGAGGGTATTTTATCTCCCTGGAACTGAGGTTGCAAATGGTTGTGAATTAGCTGCCTTGGTGGGTTGGGAATCAAACTTGTGTCCTCTCGAGCAGTGGCAGCCCTTAAGCACTGAGCTGTCTCTCCAGCCTCAACTTCAGCACCTGATTGTAGCATTCAGGGTGGGTGCCTATATTTGTCTCAGTGATGGAAACAACACCAAGCAAAATGCCTTTTGCTTTGGGCTCCATGTTCTCCTGCTTTGCTTCCTCAGTGCCGTGACAGACACATGCCACTACACCCAGCTGTTTTATGGGCGTTGGGATTGAACACAGTGCTGCTTAGATGGCAAGCAGTTCACTGACTGAGCCGTCTCTACGGCTCATGGTTTGTTTTTTGTTTTTTTGACCCAATTGGTAAGATATAATTGCCCACTTGAACATACAAAACCTGGTACCATCCATCCCTTAAGAACATTGATAACAACCTGTAAATACACAGAGCAGAATCTTAACATCACCTGCCGTGGCTTCTCCCCTCTCTCTCTCTCTCCTCTCATGGTTTGTTTTGCTTTCATTGGTATACATTTGTTGTACAAAGCAATGGGGTTGCTGTGACATTTTAATTCAAGTTTATTAGCCCCCTTGGCTATTGTTGGCCCTATTACCCTCTCCTGACTCCTCTCAGTTGCAAACCTGCCAAGTCCCCATTCATCTCCCCAAATAATGGGATTCAAGCCAAACGGGCATCCGGGCCTTGCTCTGCAGCCTAGAGACCCAGCTGCAGGCTCAGGCAGGGGCTGCGTACTCTAGTGCATGCTGGGGGTCATTCTCTGCATTGTTTGCTACTTGGAAGATTCAAGCTCCTCCTCTTCCCAGGAAAGATAACCAGCTGCAAGCCTG
Organism: Rattus norvegicus; assembly: GCF_021556685.1. NCBI lineage: Eukaryota > Metazoa > Chordata > Mammalia > Rodentia > Muridae > Rattus > Rattus norvegicus. Next base: position 210,335,367 of record NC_141534.1, on the reverse strand, counting down.
CAGTTAAGCCCCCCAAACACGATGCCAGCGCTCTCCCAAAGCTGGCAGAGTCTCACACTAAAGTCCCGGCGCTATTTGAACCAAGATTTTATGGGCAGATCTGTCCTGATTGCCCAGGGTGACAGAATTTCTGAGATGGAGTCGAAGCCAGGCCGTACTGTACCCTGCTCTAAGATACTCTATATTATGTAAACAGCGGTGTCAAGCTATGTCTTGTCCTGAGAAACTCCATTTCACAAAGTGGCATTTGGCTCCATTTTGGCCGGGATGACTCTGCACTCCCCTCTGTAAGTAGATGCCATTAGCTGTCTAGCACCAGCCATAAAGTACAGACTGGCATTTTTAAAATACACATGTGTCATGCTGCAAGCTTAGCAAAGCAGACTTGGACCATGTGAGCCCAGGGACAGGAAAAATCTCCTCAGGAAAGCTGGGACAAGGACTTACTGAACACATCAGACTGATGACAGGGCACAATAGTCTTATCTGGACTCCATACAAAGGGGGCACCTAATGTTGTGATGGCAGCAGTCCCATCAACCTGTAATCTCATTCAGCAGCAAGGCACTAAAAGAGAACTGCTCCAGGAGCCCCAGTTACCTCACTGTTGTCCCAGCCTACTTAAATAGCCAGCCATTCACCCACCCACCCATTCTTTCACCCATTCACATACTCACCCATCTACCCACCCTCCCATTCACCCACATACCTATCCATTAACCCATCGACCCATCCATTCACCCACCCATTCACACACCCATTCACACACTCACTCATCCACCCACATACCCATCCATTCACTCATTTGTACGCTTACCCATCCACCCACCCATCCATTCACCTATCTAGATCCACTTCTGCACCTAATGTCTGCAGCTTCACTCAACTCTGTGGCTTGTTGTGTCCTCTCCAATAGGGTTCCTTATCTGACCCCTCCATCCCCTTTGCTCCCCATCCCTAACAGCTGAATCTGCCTTCAGTTAGGCCTCTCTGAACTCCTTGAATTCGCCAGTGGCCTCTTTAGCTCTTTATTGCCAGTCTGTAGTAGCCTGAATATATAAAGTGATTAATTACTGTGTAAGGCATCTGAGAGTTGATATTAAACAGCATATTTGTGCATATGTGTGTAAGCCTTGGTCCTTTGTGTAAATGGTGTAGCATTTGTGTGGAAACCAGCCAGTCCTCTGGGGTTTTATTTTTTGTTTTGTTTTTGTTTGGGTTGTAATATTATTTTTTGAGACAGAGTCTTGCTGTGCCTTAGTAGGTAAGATCAGAATAACTTTGCCAGCAGCAAGATATCAAGGGAAGTTGCGACCACTTGGGAAACTAAAGCCAATGAAACTGATGTGCCTTGTGTACTTATTGTATTTGACGCACAGCTACACTGTGGAAGGACATGCGTGGCCATCTCTGTTTCTGACATGCTCAGAACATACACCTCTGGGTGTCTGGTAAACCACCGCTAAGGGTCAGTCTGTCTCCCACTGCCAAGTGACAGTTCCGGTCTTGTCTGGGAACAGCAGGATGCTGCCCTGTTTTCCTCCCTTTTCCTTTTCTGGTTGAATCCTAAACACTTGCTCCTTGTACCACTTAAAACCCACCCATGCATGAACCACTGTGTGTCAGGGGTTCAGAACAAAACGGGGGCTTTGCTCCCACCAACCTTCCACCCCCAACTCTATGCCCCCTCTTTAAGACCCTTTTACAAAGGCCACAAAAGGAAGCTGCCTGTTAAGGAGGAGGAAAGGAAGGGAGAGGAGGAGGAGAAGCAGAAGGGAAAGGGAGAAAAACAGCTTGAAAGACCCAGATTCTCTTACTCCCATTTCAAAGGACTGATTTTCCCAAGGGAAAAGGCCTCACTGATATGCACTAACATAGCCTATTTTACCAAGAAGCCTGAACCATATTTCCCATGAAAGACGAGACTCAGTAGAAGATAACCAGCAATACTGATTTACTGATTTCCTTCACCATCCTCAGGTACCTGGTCCCTAGAGTCCCTGGAACTCCAGAACGATGAATGCTCTGTTCCTCAGGCAGAGAAGATGGTGCTTTTATGGAATTTTCTTCTCTCTTATTATTCTATTCCACTCTAATTTAGAAGTGGGGCCTTGCTTTGGGGGCACTACCATCATCCTCGTGTTAGCACCACAGGGATATGGGTGCACCCCCATACCCACAGTGCACTTTATTCTGTCCTGTTCTCTTGGAAAACCTAGTAGTGTCAGCACTGTTGATCAACTCTTATTCTGTGTTCCCTAGGGAACAACTTCAAGTCCAAGCCATGGACACACAAGAGGAACACTTGCAAGACAGTCAGCATTGGGACCTTGTTCTGAAATCTATTCCTTTCTCTTTTTAAAAAAAATGATTTTAATTTTATTTTTCTCTCACGTATTACTTTGTGACTGCAGTTTCCCCTCCCTCCTCTCCTCCCAGTTCCTCCTGTCCTCCCCTACCTCTGGACATTCTTCCTGCATTTCTCTTCAGAAAAGAGCAGGCCTCCCATGGATATTAGCCTAAAGTGGCATATCAAGTTGTTGTAAGACTAGGCGATGAGACATCTCCCTTATATTAAGGCTGGATGAGGCAATCCAGTATGAGGAAGCAGGTCCCGAAAGCAAGCAAAAGAGTCAGACGGCCCCTGCGCCCCCCTGCGCCCACCGTTAGGAGTCCTGTAAAAAGACTAAGACACACAACTGTAACACATGCAGAGGACCTAGGTCAGACCCATGCAGGCTCCCTGGTGGTCGGTCCAGTCTCTTTGAGCCCAGGTTAGATAAACTGTGGGCTCTCTGCGGTGTCCTCGACCTCTCTGCTCCTACAATTCTTCCTCCCCCCCCTTCCTTGAGGTTTCCCCAACATCCACCTAATGTCTGGCTCTGGGTCTCTGCATCTGTCCCCATCAATTGCTGGATGAAGCCTCTCTGATAACAGTTGGACTAGGCACCACTCTATGAGTATAGCAGAATCATTTCATTGGCTTTTTTTTTCCAGATTGGTTCTATTCTAGGTCTCTGGGCTGTTCTGCCTCTAGTTCTGGCCTCCAGGCAGTGTCAGGGGTGGGTTTTCTCTCATGGCATGGGTCTCAAGCTGGACCAGTCATGGCTCAGCTATTCCCATAATCCCTGCTCCATCTTTATTCCTGTGCGTCTCGTAGGCAGCAGAACTTGTAGGTTGTAGGTTTTGGAGCTGGGTTGGTGTCCCAATTCCCCACTGCAAGCGTTGCCTGGTTACAGGAGATGACTGGTTCAGGCTCTGTATCTCCCATTGTTGGAGTCTTAGCTAGGGTCACTGCACGGAGCCATATTGGATTTGGGCCTAGCCGCTTTTTGACTGCATGGTTCAAAGTGACTCTGGGCTGTTTGGCCACAGAGACTCACCCCGAAGATGACTGCCATAAATCTTAAGATTGTTGGATAAAGCCTCTCCCATGAATTTACGGCACAGGAGTATAACATTCAAGGGATGCCTCAGCTCGAGCAGATACCAGTTATCTCCTCAGTCAACACCCAGTGTCTCCACCACCTGACCTCATTGCCTGACTTCTTTGCCTCCAGCTATCACTGCCTATACCCTCATCTCCCCCTCCTTCATATTTCACAAAGGTCACTCCCCCTACCTGAAAGCCTTAAAAGCTGCAATGTTCATCCCAATAAACGAGACCTTGACAACAGAACTTTTGCTTGGTCTCCTTCTTCTCTTCACCCCCATTTTGGCCCACAGGTAGAAAGCCTCTTCGGGACCCTGAATAACTGGGTCCCCGCTGGCGGGGACAAGTGGCGCCCGAACACAGGGACCCCGAAGCAAGGCCGACTACAGGACGATGGAGATAAGAGAGCTGCAGCGGGAATCGAGGACTCTTCAGGCCGCATCGCTCGTGCGTCGCTGGAGAGGGAGGTAAGGACCGGTCGAATAATTGTCGTCTAATTGCCATGGGGAAGGTATGGATTTAGGAGGCTTGTTTCATAGGAGAGATCAAGCGCTCACTCAGGGAGAGAGGATTAAGAGTTAAGAAAAAGGATTTAATCAAGTTTTTTTGTTTTATTGATGAAAGGTATCCCTGGTTAATTTTAAGCAGTGTGGGGCTAGCTTAAGTAAAACTTGTAATAAAAAAGGGACAAGGTAATGGTAAAGTGTTTTTGCATATGCGTTCTTTTAGAGTTATATTTTAGTCTTTGGATCCTGACTAGAGATAGTTTACACCCTAGACATGAGAGAGAATGGGTTTGGGAAAAACAGTCCTCCCGGACTCTCCACAGATGCTTTGGAGAAAGAGAAAAACTTTTCAGGGCTCTCCTGGGAACAGAAGAAAGGCAGGAGACGTCCTGCCTCTCTGCTGGCTCCTATTGGAGAAATGCTTATTTCTAGTTCTGGGTTCCATAAGTAGGATATGTGGATCCCTATCGTGGGACACCATCTAGTTTTTTCCCTCTATGTCTATTGTGTGTCCTTGGTGCACCAAGCTATCCATGTCTGTCAGTTTGTGTCTGTGGTCTTTGTTTCTCGTTGTTTAAATGTTTTATGTTTCGTGTTCAAAAGAAAAAATGATAAAAACTTTATCTGCCAGTCGTTCACACCTTGACTTGGTTTTAACTCGTTTCAAGAAGGGAACAATGCATAAAAAAGTTTCAATTGGCTTTTGGAGCCTACATCTGTAGCTAGAAGCCTAAGTCTGCTGGACAAGCTCCCCAGGGGCTGGCTAAATGTTTATACTAGCTGATCCTAAAGACACCAGGAGCTTCACAGCTTAAAAGGTGTAACATTGGTAACAGAAAGTTGGCTTAAAACTGTAATTTGGATATGAGCCAACCTAGGGAAACAGGTCCAAATTGAGGTAATATTTTTATGGAACTCTTATCCTAGAAACCAGGCTTCTAAAAGATTTTAGGGCAATGTCTCTTTGTTGAGGTATTGGAGACCGCACCGTCGGGCGTTCATACGTAGGAATTGGCAGTCATAGCCAAAGGTGTGGTTTGCCCTAAAGTTACTGTATTTTGATGCTAATTCCACTGCCCCAAGAACAGCTGCCTAGTCACATACTCAGAATTCAGGTGACTTTCCAAAGTTGTGGCTGTGCTCTGGTGTTACAAAGAGATCTTAAAGATTGTGATTAAAGATTGTCAGTGTTACATTGACTAACTCAAACTTATTTATAATTAAGAAAAAAATCAAACAGGTAGAGATTGTTACAGGATTTAAAAAGGATTGATGAGGTTTTAGAACTTGTGAGAGCATTACAGCTTGTTTGCTTATCCAACTGCCATTTCAAGATAGATTTAGAGGATTGTTTTTATGCAGTTTGTTTACATCCTGGCGATTGTGAGTTTTTATTTTGTGAGCTTGCTTATAATTTTAGAGAGCCCATGAAGTGATATCATTAAAAATTTTTTACAAAAGAGTGGCTACTAGCCTTATATTATGTAATTTTGTTGCTTCTTCAATGTAAGAAGTTAGAACTTTGAATCTTTCAGTGTATATGGAAATTTTTACTACAAACCTTTGCTCTCAAAATGAGCTTTAACATTTGGGGAGTAACTATTGCTCCAGAGAAGATTCAATATTCATTTTTAATATTTAAAACTAATTTTAAGCTTCTAAGGATATGTTAATTGCCAAAGTACCTCACCTTACCAGAGGACTTAGGTCTTTGTTTGTTATCCTCATTGGAGATAAAGCTTCAGTTGTTTTAATACAGAATTGTAGGCTAGAGTCATGGAAGTATTTTAAAAAGCCAAACAACAGTTAATTGGTTATTACAAAATACTGATATTTGGCCTATTACATATACAAATTTTTCAGGCAAAATTGATAATTTTACTCTTTACATGTTTTTGTATTTCCTGTATATTTGTGCATACAACCCATAGGAAATGCGCTTACTGTATTTATAGGTGGTTCATCTAATGAAAAGGCTACATGTATGATTGGATCACTTGTTTATTCTCTTGAGTTTCTGCTGTTTCAGCACAGATTATTAAATTCCTGGCTTTAGCCACTGTTTTTATAATGTTAAAAAAAAACAAGCTTTCAATTCATATACTGATAGCCAATGTGCTGCTTGTGGTTTACAATTGATTTCAATTACTTAATGCTTTATTAAAGGCAGGTTTTCTACATAAAATCAGTGAGTGATTTCAGTGTGACTGTCTGACAACTCACTGTCCTTTCAGTGCTCTGGCTCAGACAACTAAACAAAACCATAGACCCAGCTCTTTGAAAATGATAATGGAGTTGATAACACTCCCTCACAAATAGAGGAAGACTCCATTTGCTTACTTTCAACTCCCAGCCTCACCTTGCCGGCTCAGGGATTTCTAGTACAGTATTTATAGGATTTGGCATCTCTAATTAATGCTTATGTTTAGGTAAATAAAGCTGGTAAGGGGCTGGAGAGATGGCTTAGTGGTTAAGAGCACTAAGTACTGTTCCTTTATAGGCCATTTAAGAACTCAAACTGGATTGCCTGGACACCTTACTTAGCAAGGGAGGACAATGATACCAGGCAGATTATAGGCCTTATATAGAAACAGTTAGTCAAAAAATCTCATTCTTTATATATCCAAAACAATAATGCTGGAGACAATAATTTGGTATAAAAGTAAATTTATAAATACAAGTGCTCAGTGTCCTCAATTTAATCCTTAAGGACTTATCTTAATAAATAATATTTTAACAACATTTTAATAAATAAAAAGGGGAGTTATCCCTGTATGCTAAAATATGCTCCTTTTATTTCAATTTTAAAATTTGGATGCCAAGGAACACTCTGAGTTTATGGCACCCTACAGCTAGGCATACTTCTGCCTAGGTGAAATAGAAAGATCCACATATTGGCATGATCCTGTTCAGATATTTTATATGGGGAAGAGGGAATCTTTGTGTTTTTTCTACAGGATGCTACAGGAGTGTGCCAGCTGCCCGAGTGGCTGGTGAGACTTGCTGATCCTGGGAGCATGAAGATTCAGCTCTCCTGGTTCGGGTCCCTGGAGTTATTCCTGTGTCCTTGGAGGAATATGGAGGATTCCCACTCATCTTTTGTCATCACAGAAATTCTGGCGTTGCTGCAGTCATTGTGTCCCGTCCCACCACGGCCTGCGCTCCGACCCTCTGTGCACTGTTGCTTGGTGGAAGCTGCTGTGGACTGGGGAACTCTGCCCTGTTTTGCAGATCTCAGACATGGTCCCATTGCCTGCTGGTTGTTCCAGAGAAGAATGACCGATCCTGAACTGTCCTGGGAAAGACCTTGGCATTTTCGCTGCTATTGTAGCAGCCATTACTGCTGCAGCCATTGTGTCTGCAGTGTCTGGAGCTACCCTCCCCCAATCTATTGTTAAGCAAGCACAGTGGGTGAACTTTCTGGAGTAGTTGCTAACAATTGGGAATTCTAAATTTTATTACAGGAGAGGCTTGACTAGGCCCTTGGTGGTATGGCCATAACAGCTGAGGAGAACCAGATGAGGTGCCTACAACTTATCGGGAGAGGCTCAATTTCCACAATCTCTTATATTAATGCCATCTGGCCCTTGCTCTTTCGCCCCTGGGCTCAAGTGAGAGGAATGAGAAGATGACCTGATGTAGCTATCCTCAGGGACGGGCAACTTCCTCTGACCCTTGACCAATCTAAGACAGGAACCTTGGGGGCGACAAGGTGATCCTATGACAGATAAGGCTGGGGTTTGAGAGGTCGATCCTAAGACAGAGGTGGCTACACCCCGTTTAAACGTGCGGGCCGGTCAAATGCTCCTCTGCCCAGTTTCTCCCCCAATAACACACACGTATAGCCCAGAACGGTGTGTTACAGCATAAGTTCATTCCTAGCCATTGGGGTGCAGTCCTAACTGCAAGAGTGGCTCGCCATGGCCGAGCTGGGCACTCTGTGAGGCATGTCTGATCTCTCTCAGACCACTACTTCCACCTAATGGTTTTTTTTTTTTTTAAAGAAAAATGGGGGAGATGCACGGAGCCATATTGGATTTGGGCCTAGCCGCTTTTTGACTGCATGGTTCAAAGTGACTCTGGGCTGTTTGGCCACAGAGACTCACCCCGAAGATGACTGCCATAAATCTTAAGATTGTTGGATAAAGCCTCTCCCATGAATTTACGGCACAGGAGTATAACATTCAAGGGATGCCTCAGCTCGAGCAGATACCAGTTATCTCCTCAGTCAACACCCAGTGTCTCCACCACCTGACCTCATCGCCTGACTTCTTTGCCTCCAGCTATCACTGACTATACCCTCATCTCCCCCTCCTTCATATTTCACAAAGGTCACTCCCCCTACCTGAAAGCCTTAAAAGCTGCAATGTTCATCCCAATAAACGAGACCTTGACAACAGAACTTTTGCTTGGTCTCCTTCTTCTCTTCACCCCCATTTTGGCCCACAGGTAGAAAGCCTCTTCGGGACCCTGAATAACTGGGTCCCCGCTGGCGGGGACAGGTCACCTCATTGATTCCTGGGAGTTTCCATGGCACTGTGCTTGCAGCTCATCTCAGAGGTGACCACCCTTCATTCTAGTTGTCTCCCCCAGTACTCTTTCCCAACCTGCTCCTATCCTCACCTCTCCATCCAGACCCTCCCCCATCCTCGTCTACCTGCCATGTCACCTCTATTTCTATTTCCCTGTCACAGTGAAATTCATGTGCACACCCCACCCCAGCCCTCTTTGTTGCTTAGCTTCTCTGGGTCTGCAGATTGTAGCATGGTTGTCCTTGACTTCACAGCTAATGTCCCCTTATAAGTGAGTAATACTGTGTTTGCATGTTTGTCTTTCTGGGGCTGGGTCGCCTCACTTAGGATCATTTTTTTTTCTAGTTCCAGCAATTTCATGATGTTGGTTCTTCTTTCTCTCCTCCTCCTCCTCCTCCTCCTCCTCCTCCTCCTCCTCCTCCTCCTCCTCCTCCTCCTCCTCTCCTCTTCTTCCTCCTCCTCCTATCCTCTTCTTCTTCTTCTTCTTCTTCTTCTTCTTCTTCTTCTTCTTCTTCTTCTTCTTCTTCTTCCTCCTCCTCCTCTTCCTCCTCCTCCTCCTCCTCTTCCTCATCCTTCCTCCTCCTTCCTCCTCCTCCTCTTCCCCTCCTTTCTCTTCCTCCTCTTCCTCCTCTTCCTCCTCCTCCTCTTCCCCCTCCTTCTTCCTCCTCTTCCTCTTCTTCCTCCTCCTCCTCCTCTTCCTCATCCTTCCTCCTCCTTCCTTCCCTCCTTCTTTTCCTCCTCCTTCTCTTCCTCCTCCTTCCTCCTCCCTTCCTTTCCTCCCCCCCCCTCCTCTTCCTCCTCCCCTCCTCCTCTTCCTCCTCCCCTCCTCCTCTTCCTCCTCCCCTCCTCCTCCTCCCCTCCTCCTCCTCCTCCTCCTCCTCCTCCTCCTCCTCCTCCTCCTCCTCCTCCTCCTCCAAGCTAAGTAATGCTCCACTGTGTAAACGTACCACATTTTCTTTATCCATTATGTGATTAAAGGACATCTAGGTTTGCTTCCAGTTTCTAGTTACTGCAAATAAACCTGCCATAAACATGGTTGAGCAAGTGTCCTATGGTATGATGGAGCATCCTTTGGATATACGTCTAGGAGTGGTATAGCTGGGTCTTGAGGCATATTGATTCTCAATTTTCTGAGGAGCATATTGTTTTCCAAAGTGGCTGTACATGTTTACTTTCCCACCAGCAGGAGGGATATTCCTTTTGCTCCACATCCTCACCAGCATGAGCTGTCACCTGTGTTATTGGTCTTAGCCATTCTGACAGGTCTAAGTTTTAATTTTCATTTTCCTGATGGCCAAGAATGCCAAAGATTTTCAAGTATTTCTCAGCCATTTGAGATTCCTCTATTGAGAATTTTCTATTTATATTTGAACCCCATTTTAATTGGATAATTTGATTTGTTGATGTCTAGTTTCTTAGGCTCCTTATATATTTGGGGTATTACCCTCTATCAGATCTAGAGTTGGTGAAAATCCTTTCCAGTTCTGTAGACTTCTGATTTGTCCAATTGACAGTGTCCTTTGTCTTATAAAAGCTTTACAGTTTCATGAGGTTTCATTTATTAATTGTTGATCTTACTGCCTGTGCTATAGTTCTGTTCAGAAAGTCATCTCTTAAGCCAGTGTGTTCCCAGCTATTCCCCAGTTTCTCTCATATCGGGTTCAGTGTATATGGTTTTATGTCCAAGGTTTTGATCCTTGGACATGAGTTTTGTGCAGGGAGATAGATATGGCCCTAGTTGCATTCTTCAACATGCAGACATCCACTTAGACCAGCACCAGTTGTTGAAGGTGCTTTCTTTTTTTCATTGTATAATCTTGGCTTCTTTGTCGAAAATCAGGTGTTCATAGATGTGTGGATTTATGTCTGTGTCTTTGATTCTATTCGATTGATCAACTTGTCTTTTTTGCCAATACTGTGTTTTTTATTTCTATAGCTATGTATTAGAGCTTGAAATCAGGGATGGTCATACCTCTGGAAGTTCTTTTATTGCACAAAATTGTTTCGGCTATCCTGTTCTTTTGTTTGTTTGTTTTCTATATTAAGCTGTATATTACTCTTTAAAGGTCTATAAAATTTGTGTTGGTATTTTGATGGGAATTGCATTGAATCTGTAGATTGCTTTTGATAAGATGACCATTTTCACCATGTTAATCCTATGGATCTATGAACCTGGGAGATCTTTTTATCTTCTGATGTCTTCTTCAATTTCTTTCTTCAAAGTCGTGACGTTCTTATCATATAGCTCTTTCACTTGTGTGTTTAGGGTTACACCAAGATATTTTATTTGTGGCTATTGTAAAGGGTGTTGTTTCCCTGATTTCTTTCTCAGTCTGTTTAGTGTTTCTATAAAGAAAGACTACTGATTTTTTTTTTAATTTTGTATGCAGCCACTTCACTGAAGGTGTTTATCAGCTATAGGAGTTCCCTGGTAGAATTTTGGGTGTCACTTATGTATACTATTTTATCATCTGCAAATAGAAATAGGAGTGGTATAGCTGGGTCTTGAGGCATAGTGATTTCCCCCTTTCCCCTTGTATTCCTCTGATCTCCTTTAGTTGTCTTACTGTTCTAGTTAGAACTTCAAATATTATATTGAATAGATTCTATCCCTTACTTTCAAGAAAGCTATAGGAAATGTGACTTAACGTTGCCAGGGTGGACAGAAGGGTTGTGAAAGGCTCTATCAGGCTGAGCAACCAATTGGAATTCTTGTGACTGTGGAGAGTGTTACAGACCAGAGGACTCTCAACCTCACTCTTTGCCCACTTCCATGTTTGAACTAACATACATAATATCCTTAATGACCATGAGGTAAAATCCTACAGGACACATCAGAGCCCCTAGCTTCCCCAGACCTAAAGCTAAGGATGCTCTCAGGTGACACCTGAGTCTACAGCAGAAGTGTCCTTGATTGGCTGGGACTGGCTTACATGCTGTTTTCATCATCATATTTGGAAGTGTCATGGTTTAAGGTTTTCTTCAGAACACGGAGTTCAAGATAACATGAATCTGTATTCTTCTTTCGTGATCATTCATACTTGACTCCAGGATAAACTTGTGTTTATGCATAAACAGAAATGATTGTTTTGAACATGAAAATGTTATCAACACATACATTGAATGTTTACCACACCATACACATACAAACACACACACACACACGCACACGCACACACACACACACACAGAGAGAGAGAGAGAGAGAGAGAGAGAGAGAGAGAGAGAGAAACACATACGCACATAGAAACACCAATATACACAAAACACATTTTAGTATGAGTTAAAATTATTTGTTTAAACATTTCTATGATGACTTTAATAATCATCATCCTGATATCATTAATGCATCTGTAATGTTCAAAACTCTTTGTAGCATCTATGAAATGTAACAGTTTGAGGGGAGGACCTGGGAATGAGATATTCAGGGATACACCTAAACTTCTAGATGTGTCTAGATGTAAGAGAAAAATATGAAGCCTTTAATACTCACAGAGGACACAGTCATACAAGGCTGGCCAGCAGGCAGTCAGAACATCTGGTATATCCACTTCCTGGCCTTTAGAGTCTCAATACATAAGCATGGGTGTGCTGAGGCCAAAGGTCAACCTTGAGTATTGTTCCTCTGGTGCTCTCCATCTTTTTTTTTTTTTTCTTTTTTTCGGAGCTGGGGACCGAACCCAGGGCCTTGCGCTTGCTAGGCAAGCGCTCTACCACTGAGCTAAGTCTCCAACCCCCGTCTTGTTTTGTTTGAAAGTCTTTCACTGGCCTGGAGATTCCCTGCCCTTCCTCTATGGAGCTAAGATTATCAATGTGGCCTGCAGCACACAGATTTATCATTTTAATTCTGGGGAATGAACTCAGGTCCTCTGGCTTGCAAGGTAGGCACTTTACGAGTTCAGCCAGCTCCCCAGCCCTCCACGTATCCTTCAAATCAGCTTATAAGAGGAATCAGAAGCAGCCTGGGACTTTGATGCTATGAGTTTGTGGCTACCCTAGTCTATATAGCAAATTGAGGATAGCCAAGGCTACATTGTGAGACCTTGCCCTGACCCACAGGGCAGTCGACCAGGGTCTGGGGTCCACCTAGGAGAGAATGGGGGACAAGAGACACAAAGAACAGACAGCAAGTCAAGAAGTATGATCAAGCTGACAATTTTTAATTTTTCTCAGGCAGAAGATATACTGGTAGAAGCAAAATGTGGAGAGGGGTTAGGTAACCAAAAAAGAATGGGCCTGGCTCGATGACCAGGATATTGACTGGGTAAATCAGCCATGCAGGGGGAACAGCAGGGTGGGTTGATTAGTGACCTGACCACCGGTACTCAGTGATCTGACAACTAGATTTATGCTGTCTATTGAATTCAAGCAGAGCTGTAGGTACAGGGTGCTTTGCTCTAACCTAAGGCTATTGCTTTTGCTCTAACATAAGGCTAGAATGCAATTGCTTTTTAACCTGAAGACTGCGTCCGCCATCTTGAGCTACTCCCAACAAGACCTTGTCTCAAACAAACAACAAATGCATATACACCCACATATATGCAACACACACATACACATACCTACACACATGCACACACATGCATGCACACTCATGTTCACACACACATGCATGAACACACACATACATATGCATGCACACTCATGCGCGCTCATGCGCGCACACACACACACACACACACACACACACACACACACACACACACTTGGTTTTCAACCACCCTTTATGTGGTTCAGACCTAGGTCATTTTTCCCTGATGTGTTACTACCTTTACAGAGTAAAGGACTCACCACGTATGCATATAATATGCCATATCCCCTCTGTCATGCTTTCTTAGTTCCCCCCTTTCCTTTACTCCATTCTCCATCATCCCCTTTCATATTCACATTCACCTTTTAAAAAGTAGTTACCGCACAATCATAATTCTATTATTCTAAATTTAATCTTTATTTATTTATTTATTTATTTAAGCACAATTAACTTTTTTATTTGTTTGCAGTGCTGGGGACAAAAGCCACCACCTTGGCACGCTAGGCGAGTATTCTACCACTGAGCTACATTCTGCGCTGCCTGCCAAAAACCTCATTCTTTTGCCTGTAGGTCTTGCTTCTAGGCGTTGTGTTGCACTGGCTTATTAGTTCTAGTAAATGACTCTCATGCATGAAAACATGTTGTCTATGAGTTGTAGCATCAATTCCCTCCCAACATATGAAGGATTACTTGTTTCTTGCCTTGTTGAAGTCACCATCACATGACACCCTCCTTGTGTATCTATCTGTGCCCTTGTGTTCCCTCTGGGTGACAGTTCCCTCTCAGTATTCGACAGGATTGTCTCTTGTGAAAATCCAGTTTCTGAGCAAAGTTCCACACGAAGGGCCAGGCTGTGAGCTTCGTTGTATGAACCTTCGAGAGTGACTTGTCACTCCTGGCCAACATGCAGAGGGGACTTGTTAAATCAATCTTCCTGGAGCGCTTTGAGACAAACTCAACAACCACAATATCTCTATGCGAGGCTTCCTCTACACACCGGGCTTCTGAGACGCCCATCTGAGAGACAGCAGTAGTCGTCCACACATCCTCCCCGACAACAAGTGGTCCCAACAGCCACCTATTCCTTTCCCATACAATCACTGCGCCTGTCTTCCACTGCTGCCCATCCACATTCAATGGTGGGAGGGGCAGAGCTCTAATTGTTTGGTATCTAGAGCCCAACAGAGGGGAGGTACAGCACAGCAAACCTGAGTCAGTACTAAGGGACAAATTAAATGGGTTGGTGCAAAAAAATTGAGGAAAGAAGGCAGAAGAATGGGTTTGTTCTGAAAACACTGTTTATTTAGGGGTCCAGGACCTGATCCACGGGAAGCCAGAAAGATCAAGACTAGTCAACCTGGATGAAGGGTGAAAGGGTAGCTGTCAGATTAGACTTACAAAAAGGAGGAAACAGTAAAGGAAACCTACCAGTGAGGAGGTGAACATGAAGCCAGGAGTGGAGTTCAGTTGGTAAGAGAAACCCTGGATTTCTCTCCATGCTGGAGCTGTCTTTGGTGAGCTGTGGTGTGAAAACCCCAGAATAGAGCAACAAACAGTCTATAGAGGGGGCCTGAATCAGCTCTGCTACCTGAGATCTGTGGCCAGAGTCTCAGATCTTACATTGGCAGCACACAGGGGCACAACAGCTGGACTGACAGCAGCAGGGCTTACAGCAGCTGGACTGACAGCAGCATGGCTTACAACAGCTGGACTGACAGCAGCAGGGCTTGCAGCAGCTGGATTGGCAACAGGAAGACCCACAACCTGAAGAGCAGCAAGGCTTGCAACAGCTGGACTGGCAGCAGCAGGGTTTGCAGCAGCTGGACTGACAGCAGCCTCCCTTACAGCCACCACAGGAACCACAGCCTCCCTTGCAGCCCCCACAAGAGCCACAGCCTCCCTTGCAGCCCCCACAGGAGCCACAGCCTCCCTTGCAGCCCCCACAGGAGCTGCAGCCCCCACAGGAGCCACAGCCTCCCTTGCAGCCCCCACAGGAGCTGCAGCCCCCACAGGAGCCACAGCCTCCCTTGCAGCCCCCACAGGAGCCACAGCCTCCCTTGCAGCCCCCACAGGAGCCACAGCCTCCCTTGCAGCCTCCACAGGAACTACAGCCCCCACAGGAGCCACAGCCTCCCTTGCAGCCCCCACAGCTGGAGCAGGAACAGACAGGCACACAGCAGCACACAGGCTTGCAGCAGCAGGAGCCACAGCCCCCACAGCAGGAGCCACAGCCCCCACAGCTGGAGCCACAGCCCCCACAGCTGGAGCCACAGCCCCCACAGCTGGAGCCACAGCCTCCTGAGCAGCCACAGCAGGTCATGGTTCTGGTGTTTGGTTGAGGATGGAGTAGATCAGAGGAGAAGGTAGAGAGGAAGGTGTGCAGATGTGGAGCCTCCTGAGCCCGGGCCTTTATATCCCTGCCCAGGTCAGGTGGGAGGCTCACATGGTCACTTCCTGATCCTGAATGTGTCATAGCTTAGGATTCTCTTCTGCATGATGTTGTCTGTTCCTATACATTACTTCTGTTTTCTTGATTCCTTTCCTGAGCAGAATGCCACATGACCCTCATTCCCTGAGGGAATGCTGCCCCTCAGTAAACATTATCAAGTGTCCAGTAGGCGCCCCTTTTATTTGGGGATATAGGTACGCACAGGGACAGGAACGAAGCACTTGGTTGCCTCGGACTTGCTAATTTATTTAAGTACTGCTCCTGTATTGTTCTTCCCTGGACCACTTTTTAAAAAAATTGTTTTTCTATGTAGGTAGAGTTGTGTAAGTAGCTCAGGGTGACCAGAAACCCACAATGTAGCTCAGATTGAACTAGGAATTGCAGCTCTCTTTCCTGCCTCAGGCCCTCTAATGCTGGGATTACACCATGGGAAGGTTTGAGCATGGGCTAAAATTATGTCAGAAGACTTGATTCCAGAGGTCAGTTCTATCCCACATAGTGGGTATTTCTGTCTATAAAGGCACATTCTAGGGCTTTCAGATTATTGCACAGTAGTAGGCATAAGCTGTATCCCAGCTGTCCATTGACACTTAATGCCATTTTGTGTAAATAAGTCTAGATTCCTGCCCAAGATGTGGGGGTGGGGTGGGGGGTGGGTGGGAGGTGCTCCATGCTGTTCCTCCAGAAGCCACATGGTGGCAGTGTGAGAGGTCCCTCTCACTGAAGGTTCTCTTGCTGCCCAGTCCTGTTCCACTCCCTCACAACCTGTCTTGTTTGAGAAGAATCAGCTACATCTGGATGCAGTGCCAAAATAACAGAAAGCCTTGGCCAGCAGGAAGTACAAGGTTGGAGCATCCAAGCTCGTCTGGTGGTAGCTGGAAGAAGAGTGTGATTTTCTCTACAGTGTGGTTTGTTAATGTTAGGAATAAAGGGAAGGGAAGAGGAGGGAGGGGAGGGGAAAGGAAAGGAAGGGAGGGAAGAGGAAGGGATTGTTCAGTTGGTAAAATGTTTGCCTGGTAAGCAAGAGGCCCTGACTTTTTGCTACAGAACCTAATTGAAATGCCAGGAGTTGCCCAGCATGGTGGCAAAAGCCTTGAACACTAGCACGTAAAGCAGAGGTGGGCAGATCTCTGTGAGCTGGAGGTCAGCATGTTCTAGATACAAAGTTCCAAGGTGCCTGAGATACAGAATAACAACCTATTAAAAACAACAACAACAACAGCAGCAGCAACAACAACAACAACAACAGCCAGTCAGGACTAGGGGGGCTATGCTTCTAATCCCAGTGCTGGGTAGGGTGATGAGTAGGTAGAATTTATTTCAGAAGAAAATTCTTAGCAAACTCTAGCCTACACAAAATTTTGTAATAGAACTTATGGTGCAGTCAGCATAGTTTTTATACAAACTGCACTTTCTGTTATCAATTTTAGATGCTTCTTGTTCCTCTAAGGTGCTTGCTCTATAGGATTGGTTTTCTCTTCTAAATCCTGTGATGAGATTTTTTTTTCTCAGCCTCAGTTTACATTGGAAGCAGCAGAGCCAAACTCTTCCACCCAGAATGAAATTTAAAATCAACGTTTCAGTTAGCCGGCATTTTATTTAGGTTTGCCCTATAAACTGTCTTAACTCAAATGTTATGGTTAACTATTAAATTCCCAGTTAGGTAGCTACTTTCAAAGAAATGAAGAAAAAATAAGCATATACAAATTTTAAAAATTCAAAAACTGGGGGTTGGGGATTTAGCTCAGTGGTAGAGCGCTTACCTAGGAAGCGCAAGGCCCTGGGTTCGGTCCCCAGCTCCGAAAAAAAGAACCAAAAAAAAAAAATTCAAAAACTGTTCCTAAAATTGCCCATATTCACACACACACACACACACACACACACACACACACACACACACACACACCAGAGGTTCACTGCTGGAACATACTGGGGATTCTGGGTGCAGGTTACATTTTGCCTCAGTTTGTTAACACATGGTAAGTTGTTGCAGGATATTTGATCACTATGTGAACCCCAAGATTGTGTGTTTTTTTTTTAAAGATTTATTCACTTATTATATATGAGTACACTGTAGCTGTCTTCAGACACACCAGAAGAGGGCATCAGATCCCATTACAGATGGTTGTGAGCCAGCATGTGGTTGCTGGGATTTGAACTCAGGACCTCTGGAAGAGCAGTCAGTGCTCTTAACTGCTGTGCCATTAATGGAAAAACCGGTTTCTGGTTATGGCATGGCTCAGCCTTAGCACACACCCTTAACCCTCTGGGTGGAATACAGACACACCCTTCGTAAAACGCTATAATCTCAAACAATGAATGTAAAGATAGTTTGTAGGAGGAAGCAGCCAGGTTTGAACGTGATGTCGAATGGAGAGGCACACAGTGATGAATCAGTGAAAGATTTGGCAAACAGGATATGCCCGACTGTCATGAGAAGAGAGAGGAAAGCGGTGACAAGAGAGAGAGTCACGGAGATGGAGGGGACAGTTGTACGGAGACAGGTTGCAGAGAGAGAACAAGCTAGACACAGTTGAAGACAGAGCAAGCCAGACCATTAGAAGGAGCCAGAGGAGTCCAGTGTATTGCCACATAGTAGGTGTCCAAGGAAAACAGTTCACTCAGAGGCTGAAAGGAACCTGTTTGAATCGGTCAGTGTGGAGAGAAGTTTTGAGTCAGAACAGCTGAGTGGACCAGCCAGCCAGGTTGGAAAGAGGTAGAAAGAGTGAGTTTATTCGGCTGTAATTCTCAGAGGCTCAAAACGTTCTAGGCCTAGATAAGATTGCATGGACGCTAGAAGCTCCCATGACTAGGCCATGGTTAGCAGACTGAGGCAGGAAGCCTTGCGGACAGCAAGGACTGGTATTTTGGATGTTTTGTGGGAAGCCTGGGCTCCCCAGAGAATCTTCATATTTGTGCAGTTCACAAACACAGCAGAGCTCACCCCAATACCTCTCTCCTGTGTCTCCCCAGGGGCTCAGTACGTTTCTCCCAAGTTTGTTCAAATTGGACCTTGCAGTGGGAGTGGGACTCTATTAACCTCTTAGGATTCTTACCTCACCATCTTGGCCACTGCCATTTGGTGAAAGGCATTGTCTTTCAGAGTCCTGGGTTAGTTTTTGTGGGTAACTGCCTTCTGCTAGGGAAAGATGAAATGTCTTGGTCTTTTCGTATCAATCGAGCCATTGGGTTATTGTTTCAGTTGAGCCCAAGGAACACGATCTAGAGAGAAATTTACTGAGGGTCAAAATTTCTAAGAGTCCAAAACAAAACCCAAACACACCTATAAAGACTGAGACACATGGTAACTCCTACACACCGAGGGTGAGATCTGTGGTGGATCATGGCCTAGGCTAATGGACCATCCACTGACTAAGCCAGAACCCTTGGACTGGTCAGAGGAAGCGTATATGACACGTGTACATTCCTTATTGCTTCAGCCTGCAAAGCTCTCAAAAACGGCCCCTCTCAATGTACATTGCTCTTCAATCTCCACAATAAGGATCAGAAATGCTTGCTGGGGACCCCCCCCCTCCACTCTTGGGAATTCTTTCTCACTTTCCCTTAACACATTTACACTTTGGGGACCATCAATTCTCCTGCATCCTTGCAATAGGAAATAAAATCTAAACATCCATTCAAACATGCCTTTAGGCCATCTGTCTATTTTAGGATGATGTCATTATGCAGGCGAAGGCAGGTACAAGATAGAATGAGGCCTGTCATTGGACGAGAAGGAAGGATGGGCGGGAGAAAATTTTTAGAGAGGAGGAGGAGGAGGAGACTGGAGGAGAGAGGAGGGCAGCCGAGAGAACATGGCAGCAGATGTTAAGATTCCTCTCTGCACATCTACAGGTTGTTATGATTATTCTTAAGGGATGGGTATGTACAGGGCTTTGTATGTCTAGATGAGCAAATGCTATCTTATTTAAGTGGGCAATTATATCTTATCAATTGGACCAGAGGTTATTATTATGTTGTATGTTCTTTCATGTGGTGATTTAATTGAATTCAAGAGAGTGTGTGGTGGCTGAAGACACTGGGCCACCACGGAATTGGGATGTGTATGTCTGGCATGGTGGCAACCTTCCTTGAGAACTGGACAGGTAGAGAGATTTTTGCCAGGCTCAGAGAGCCCCCATCCGCAGTATGATATGGGATGGAGCTAAGCGGGTGAGAGGCTTTGCTGACTGAGATGAAAATATCAAACAGATGTCATGGGGCACTACGGTGCCAGATCTAGTGTAGGTTCAAAGAAAGTATAATTTTAATTTGACCGCAACAGCCTATGTACAAATTCAATGAAGAAAAAACAAATTAAAAAAATGAGACACCTGCTACTCATTCTATCACCCAAATCTCTCACGAATATGCAACCAAACTAGGAATTAATAGCAGACAATGACTAACGACCAAGCATGCCCTGCAAGGTCATGAACCTGATAAGCTTGACTGAAACAGGATAGGAAATGCAGGAACGAATCCATGCACAGTTTTTGTTGAGAAAAAAACCAAACAAGGGCAGCAGAAAGATGAGACCAGCTGATAGGTAAGAGTGATTACTCAACTAAAAAGGAAGGGGGGTGGTTGTCGCCATGGAGGAGAGTTATAAGATGTGATCTGTATTCATCCAGGGTGCCACCTGTTCTGGGCTGAGGATCAGCTTTGCAAAGTGGTAAAATGCTTGATCTCACTTTCGCTGCTGAGCCTCCAGGGCTCTCCTTGTAGTGAGGGTCCTTATTCCTCACACTAGCTTTCCAGCGAAGCTCACCAAGGGCCTAGAAAGGTTAATGCTCTCAAAAAACTCACAACGAACTCTGCTTTCCCCTGTAGAGGTCAAAATAACTGATGCTGGCTGAAGGGGGAAGATGGGGACAGTCTGTCAGGTAATGTCATTCTGCCTTAGTGTAGATCGAGGGTACCAGCCAATCTCCCTCCTACCTTGGAAACTTTACTTTGAGGGTCTCCTAAGTTTCAACCAAAGGCCTTAGTGAGGTACTCAAGGTCCTAAGCCTGGTTCTTGGCATCTCTAACAAGTTAGGCTCAACCACCCTTCCTGCACAGGACAGTTAAACATACAAGTAATAACAAAAATCAGAGAAAAGCATATTTTGTGATCACCACATTGGAAAGAGGAACCAAGAGACCCAGTCCACTTTGGGGTCATTAAATGATGTTCAAATTTAAAGAGATTGAGATGTATACATGGATAGGAAGTCCTGGTCAAGATGTTGTCTTGCCCATTTCCAACCTGTCTCAGGTAAGGTTTCATTCCTTGAAGAGACACAATGACCAAGGCAACTCTTCTAAGGGACAACATTCACTTGGGGCTTGCTTAGAGTTTAAAGGTTCAGTCCATTAATATCACGACAGGAAACATGGCATTGTCCAGGCACACATGGTGCTGTAGAAAGAGTTGAGCATTCGGCTTCTTGACCTAAGTGCAGCCAGGACTAGACTGACTTATCTATACTGGGTGGAGCTTCAAAGGCCACACAGTCACACACTTCCTCCAAAAAGGCCACACTCCTATCAGTACAACTCCTTATGGACCAAGCATATTTAAATAACCACGTTCCTCTCCCTGGC
Source organism: Rattus norvegicus (assembly GCF_021556685.1). Classification (NCBI taxonomy): domain Eukaryota; kingdom Metazoa; phylum Chordata; class Mammalia; order Rodentia; family Muridae; genus Rattus; species Rattus norvegicus. The sequence goes on along the minus strand of NC_141534.1, from coordinate 210,314,327 downwards.
CCCCATAGGTTTATTCAAACACATGAGTCTATGGGGGGCCATTCCTAGGCGTAGCATAATGCAAAATGCATTTAGTCCAACTTCAAAAGCACCATAGTTTACAACACTCTCTACAGTGTTTAAAGTCCAAACTGCAAAGTATTTTCTGATATTCATTCAATCTCTAAATGTTGATCTCTTAAAGAATCAAAATGAAAATACACATAAATTACCTCCGAAATTATGCAAGACACACATTACCATTCTAAAATATCATGGTGAGGAAAACTGGACCAAAGCAAGACGGAAAACCAGCTGGGAAACCTCCAAACTCCATGTCTGCATGTCCAATGTCAAAGTGCTCTTCAGATCTCCAAGTCCTTTTATCCTTGTTGACTGTTGTTGGCATCAGCAGCAACCAGAATATTATTATTCCTGGGCTGGTGCTACTCCCTGTTAGCAGCTTCCATCATCACATATCCAATGGCTCTGACATCTCTAATGTCTTGGGTTATCCAAGGCAACTTCAACTTTACAGCTCCTTGTTCTATTGTCTCGAATCAACTCATGATCTTCTGGGCTCCTCCAAAGGGCTCGGGTCATTTCTCCAGCTCTGTCCTCTGTAGTACTCTAGGCTCTGGTTGATTCCACTTGACCACTGTTCTTGATGATTATTCAATGATACTGGCATCTCTAATTTTCTGGAGTCTTCCACTGCAAGTAGGCTTTACATATAGCTTCTCATAGGCTCCCTTCACAGTGCCAAACCTCAAATACTTTGCATGACACCTTCAGTTATTGGGCCATCAACTGCAACTGAGGCTGCCCCTTCACTAATGGCCTTCCATGTCCTCTCACAGTGACAAGCTTCAGCTGCTATCATTGGCCACTTCATGCCTTCAAAACCAGCACTACCTGTGTGATTCTTATGCATTACCAAGTCCAGTCGAAGCAGGAGGTATAATCTTGGCTATCTCTGAAACACAAACTCCTTCTGTCCTTAGAAAATACTCCCAAGAAGATTTCACCTCAGTGATTTATGCTTGTCTCTTCTTAATCACCACTAAGTTTGTAGCTCCAGATAACCAGGAACAATTGCCCCAGTAGTCCCTTCTATTCTTGACTCTAAGGCGAGAGTCACATGGCCGAAGTTGCCAAGCTCTGCTGCTTGCTGGAGGTAGAACATGGTCCCATTATTCTATGACATCATCACCAGCTTTCCCTATTCCAACTTCTTCACTGCCTAAGCTGGGTTGTTCTTGAGCTTGTTCTGTAGACTGACTTTGAACTCTTTGAGATCTTCATGGCAGTGTCTTCTGAATGCTGTGATTAAAGGTATATACCAGGAGGCCTGGACTTTTCTTCACCCAGAACTTGCTCTGAACCAGGCTTGCCTTGAATTGAGAGATCTGCTTGCCTCCATGTTGGGGATTTAAGACTTGTAGTTCCGTGCCTAGGCCTAAGCTTTTCATGGCCACTTTTTCTCAAGATCCAGATTTAAAAAAAAAAAAAAAAAATCCAGATCAAACGAGATGACTTTCTTTTCTTTACTGAAGTTCATTTCAGTTTCAAAGTCCAAATGAAAACCATAACTAGGTGAACAATAAGCTTAGCTGGGTGAGATCTTTCCCCAGGTCACCACTCCCTTAATCTGCCCACCTCCTCCAACACCAGATTTAGCATCATTGTATTTTCTGGTGCTATTACTTGAAATATATATTTTTTTATGTTTCCTCTCTAAACTTTCTGTGTATGATCAAACACTCCTAATGAGAGTGAATCAAAGGATAAAATCTAAACTAGGCTATTCTGGTCAATGCAATTAATCTGAATCTCCTCCCATTGCTCTCGGGCAGACTCTTTCTACACGGGCAAAAAGCAGCCATGATCTTCACCAAAATATCACAAATACTATCTCTAGGCAAAATACTAATGTTCTTCAGTGAAACTTCTTGGGCACGGTGTGCACAGTTCAAATCACCTCAGGAACAGTGTGTTTCATATTCAAACTAGGTTGGTCCATTGAGTCCCACAGGAAGCACTGCATAGCTTTCCAATCCACAGTCCTCAAATCCTCCAGACAACATGGCCAATCCTGTTACAGCAAGACCCCAACCTGGCACCCACCTCTGTCTTAGCTAAGAGTTTATGAGTGTGCCCTGACACAATGACTGAGCAGCTCTAATAAGGGACAACATTTAATTGGGGCTGGCTTACAGTCTCAGAGGTCCAGTCCATGATCATCATGGCAGGAAGCATGGCAGTGTGCAGGCAGGCATGGGGTTGTGAAAGGAGCTGAGAGGTCTGTATCTTGATCCTATTACAGCCAGGGGAAGAGTGACTTTTCCACACTGGGCAGAGCTTCAAAGTTCACTGCCACAATCAGACACTTCCTTCAACAAGGCCACACCCACTTACAGCACAAATCACTGGGCCACGTATATTCAAACTACCACAGGAGCCATCATTGTCTTGCCTTCTCTAGAAGAGTAGCTTCCCCCTGACTGAATCCTCTCCTTTCCCATAGCTCTCTGAAGGCTGCCTACAACACATTGTAACAGTGTAGAAGAAGCCAGGAAATCATAGCCTGCCCTCTAGATTTATATCTATGCTGTCACAATGTAACTGGGGCCCAGCTGTAATGCCCTACAAAACCCAACTCCCTTAAAACTGACAGAGATCTGTCTGCCTCTGACTCCCAGCTGCTGGGATTAAAGACATGCCTGTCCACACCCAGCTAAAGTTTGTCTTAAAACACTACACTTACACCCGATGATACTTTCCAAGAAAACAAAGCCATATTGAGAAGACAGCATGGGGAGATTTTATCAAATCACCCTTGTGGGAACCCAGACCTGGTCTATCCCCTGTGAAGAAGAGGATCCGGTGATCTGATGAGTCACAGGGATCAGGTCAGAAGAGAAAAACCACCAACTTATAGACTGAGGAGAGGGAGTGCTGAGGTGGGCAAGTGGAGCCTGACGCCCAGGAGGCAAACACACAAACACCAGGAAGTGCTACTTATGGGATGGGAACAAGGCTTGCCAAGGTCTCTTTACACCTCAAAGGAAGGGGACTGGACATCTTCTGATGGACACTGGTTACTGTTTACTGAGGGCAGCATTTCATGCCACATGGCAGTCTGTTTGGGAAAGGCATAGGGAAAACAGAAGTAATGTATAGGAACAGGCAACATCATGCAGAATCCTAAGCTATGACACATTCAGGATCCAGGAAGTGACCATGTGACCTCACACCTGACCTGGGCAGGGATATAAAGACCCGAGGAACAGAAGGCTCCACATCTGCACACCTTCCTCTCCACCTTCTCCTCTGACCTACTCCATCCTCAACCAAACACCAGAACCATGACCGGCTGTGGCTGCTCAGGAGGCTGTGGCTCCAGCTGTGGTGGCTGTGGCTCCAGCTGCTGCAAACCTGTTTGCCTCTGTAAGCCAGTATGCTGCTGTGTACCCACCTGTTCCTGCTCCAGCTGTGGGGGCTGTGGGTCCAGCTGTTGCAAGCCTGTGTGCTGTTGTGTTCCTGTCTGTAACTGCTCCAGCTGTGGAGGCTGTGGCTCCAGCTGTGGGGGCTGTGGCTCCAGCTGTGGAGGTTGTGGCTCCAGCTGTGGGGGTTGTGGCTCCAGCTGTGGAGGCTGTGGCTCCAGCTGTGGGGGCTGTGGCTCCAGCTGTTGCAAGCCCGTGTGCTGCTGTGTGCCTGTCTGTTCCTGCTCCAGTTGTGGGGGCTGCAAGCCCAGCTGCTGTCAGTCCAGCTGCTGCAAGCCCTGCTGCTGTCAGTCCAGCTGCTGCAAACCCTGCTGCTCTTCAGGATGTGGGTCTTCCTGCTGTCAGTCCAGCTGCTGCAAGCCCTGCTGCTGTCAGTCCAGCTGCTGCAAGCCCTGCTGCTGTCAGTCCAGCTGCTGCAAGCCCTGCTGCTCTTCAGGATGTGGGTCTTCCTGCTGTCAGTCCAGCTGCTGCAAGCCCTGCTGCTGTCAGTCCAGCTGCTGCAAGCCCTGCTGCTGTCAGTCCAGCTGCTGCAAACCCTGCTGCTCTTCAGGATGTGGGTCTTCCTGCTGTCAGTCCAGCTGCTGCAAGCCCTGCTGCTCTTCAGGATGTGGGTCTTCCTGCTGTCAGTCCGGCTGCTGAAGCTGGTTGCAATGACCCCATGTGTTGGCAATGCAAGATCTAAGACTCTCAATTTGACCCCGCCCCTCTGAACTACCTTCCTTGGCTATCGCCTTCACTTTATCCCCAGGTTCCTGATTATCCTGCATGTTCCTTCCCTCAGCACTCCTGCTTCCCACAGCTTCAACACTAATCTGGATTTTAGAGCCCAAGCAGAGGCCATCTGCTCATCCACTGGGTGCTAACAAATTCTGCTCTGCAGTTATCTCTAGTGTCTCGCTACAGCCCACTTGGACTTGGATGCCAAGGAAGAGCAACCTCTGCTTTCCCTTAAGTTGAAAGTCACAAACCAATAAACACATCACATGGACCAATACAAGCATGTCTCAGTCATTCATCCTGTCCCTCGCTGTCACTCCATGGTTCCTCATTTTCTTGCAGGTCTGGGTGGGAGTACCCCAGCTTTGTGGTGGTGCTGGGGCCATCTAATATCTTCTTCCTCCCATCCACTTCTTCCTGGCTCCTCCCTCTATGGGATTCTTCTCTATTCGTGCCTTACTAGATTTGGTCAGAGGGACACCACACTGCCAGACCAACTGAGGCCCTGAAGCTGTGACAGCTCCAGGCAACATCAGACCCAGCCCTCTGTAGACTCCCTTTAAGACTCTGATGTTCTCACTTGGTAAGGGAGTGAGCTGCAGATCTCTGGGAGCTCACACATGTCCACCTCACCAAGTCCTGCTCGTGGGTCCTTTTCTTGTAGATTACAGCAGGTAGCAGGTGGACAGACCCGACTGTAAGGAAGACAGAACTGGCATGTCAAGAGCAGAGGAGCGCTGTGCACCCAGCATGTCCTCTAAAGCCCTCAATGACCCTGGACTAGAGACATTGAAGGCCTTCCTTTATGAGGAGCCAGTGTCCCAAGCAAGGAAAACACAAAAAGTAAAGACCTGGTCCTGCTGTTCAGGCTGTTGTAGGGGTGGCAGGGACTCTGGTGTCACTCTGAACACATGATCTGCTTGGTAAGGGAGCCAGGAACTCAGATGTATGATTGGGGAGAGCAAAGGTCCAATTCTTTAATTAAGCTCCTCAATAAGACCGTTACATTATATTTCCTAAATTAATTGAACTTAATACTGTGTGTTGTTGTTGACATGACACATACATACATACATACATACATACATACATACATACATACATACATTCTTACATACATGATTCAGGAGATGGTTTTCTGCTTTCATCTTGGATTCAGGGATTTAAATTTGAGTTGCGTGTAAGCACAACCCACTGAGCCATCTTCCCAGTCCTATTTCTTTCAAAAGAAAATCCATGACACTCACAGTCCTGTCACTGAGCCTTGCCTGGAGATTGCAGCTTTCTTCCCTGTCTCACCCTTTCCAGGGCTGTGACTACACGTGAACTCCAACATGCCTTGCTGAACACTGCCTTCCAAAGCTATGTTTCTGGCTGAGGCAGAGCCAGGGCACTGTGGCCATGGCCTTAGAGGTCTGACCTAAGGAGTGATTCTGCAGTTCTGGAACTTGGGCTCAGCTATAATGTCTGTCAGGATCCAATAATCTGCTTAATACATTGTGAACATTCACCATGTACTGAAACATTCTTAAAAGATTTGATCCCAGGGCTCAGATCCTCTCCACATAGTGAGCATTTCTGTCTACTAAGGCACATTCTCGACCTGTTGGATTATTACCCAATAGTACACATAGGCTGTGTCCCGGTGCCGAGTGACTCTTAATGCAATTTTGTGTAAAAATGTCTAGGATGATGGCCAGGGTCTGAGCAGGGGGAAGCGGTGTATGCTGTTCCTCCAGAAGCCACATGGTGGCAGTGTGAGAGGTTCCTGCAGCTGAAAGTTCTCTTGCTGCCTGTGCTATTTCACTCCCTCAGTCCCTTTCTGTGTGAGGAGAAGCAGACAAGTCTGAGTATCAAAATGACAAAGAAAGCCTTGGCCAGCAGGAAGCCCAAGGTTGGAGCATCCAAGCTCAGCTGGTGTAAGCTGGGAGAAAAGTGTAATTTTCTCTACAGTTTGGTTTGTTTATGTTGGGAATAAAGGGAAGGGAAGGGGAAATAGAGTGAGGGGAATGGAGTGGGGGGAAGTAGAAAGGAGGGAGGGGAGAGGAGAAGTGGGAAAGCAAATAGGGTAAGAGAAGGGAAATGAAGCAAAGGGAAGGGAAGGGAAGAAATGGGAAGACAAGGGAAAGGAGGGAAAACCAAGGAGACCCGTGAGTTGGTAACATGTATGACTGGTAAGCAAGAGGAACTGACTCTTCCCTAAGGGACCTAATTGAAATGCCAGGAGTTGTTAAGCCTGGTGGCAGAGTTCTTGAACCCTAGCACTTGGTGCTGAGGTGGGCAGATCACTGTGAGCTGAAGGACTGCCAGGTCTACACAGGGAATGCTAAGGTGCCTGGGATACAGAGTAAACAGGCTGATTAAGGAACAAAACAAGAGCTGGAGAGATGGCTCGGTGGTTAAGAGAACTGACTGTTCTTCCAGGGGTTCTGAGTTCAAAGCCCAGCAACCACATGGTGGCTCACAACCATCTGTAATGAGAGCTGATGGTCTCCTCCGGTCTGGTGTGTCTGAAGATAGTTACAGTATACTTATATATAATAAATAAATGAATCTTAAAAAAAAAAAAAGCAAAGAGGAGTACTCAGGACTGTGGCACGTGCTTCTAATCCCAATGCTGTGTAGGATGCAGGGAAGGTAGCACTTTTTTGGGAAGAAAAAATTTTAACAAAATCTCTGTAGCCTTCAAAAAATTGTGTAATGTACCCTTCATCTTATTATTTTATCAGCATGTTTATTTTCTCCCCCTGTGTACACTCACTTAACTGTCTTAGCTGCTTCTCCTTCTCTAAGATGCTCGCTGTACAGGACAGGTTATCTGTTCATAGTCCTGTGGTGAGATTGGCTTTCTCAGCCTCAGTTTCCATTTGGAAGCAGCAGAGCCAAACTGTTCCACCCAGAATTGAAACCCCGAGGTGGCATTTTATTTATTTCTCCTATAGATGAAGCCCTATAGAAGAACCATTTAATCTTTTTTATTTCAAATGTTATAGTGAACTATTATATTCTTGTATTTGGCAAGTCATGTCTAAAAAATAGTTAGAAAAGATGGGCTGGAGAGATGGCTCAGCGGTTAAGAGCACTGACTGCTCTTCCAGAGGTCCTGAGTTCAAATCCCAGCAATCACATGGTGGCTCACAACCATCTGTAATGGAATCTGATGCCCTCTTCTGGTGTGTCTGAAGACACCTACAGTGTACTCATCTATAATAAATAAATAAATCTTAAAAAAAAACAAAAAAGAGACAATATTGGCCTATAATTTAATATAGTTCAAAACTGTCCCTAATTCCCACATTCACACACACCCACATATGTGCAGACATAGTCACACCCACACTAGGCATGCCTACATGGGTATGTGCGTGTGCTCATTTGCATATGCACACACACACACACACACACCATACAAAATTCATGTTAGACATGATACTAAAGGAATTTTATTGTGAAATAAGTTCAGAAACACACACCTACAACTCAATGCCAGGTCACCTTGGGGACTCAGGAGGCGGTTACAATTGGCCCTAGTTTGGTGTAACACAGGTTAAGTCTTCAAGGACGAGTATGTGAATGTTGCCTGAGGAACAGAGAGCCTGCAGAATCTTGACATTTGCACAGTTCACAAACCACACCAGAGCTCTCCCCAATACCACTACTCTGCCTCACCCCAGTGGCTCAGTATGATTCTCCCGAGTTCTTACAGCTGGAACCTTGTGCTTCAGCAGGTATGGAACTCTGGTGACCTGTGAGGGTTCATTCCCAACCATTTAGAACATTTCCATTGGTTGAAAGGCTTTGTCTTTCAGAGTTCTGGCCAGGGTATTTGGGTACCTGCCATCTGCTATGGAGGTTCAAATGTCATTGTCTTTGGGTATCTGTTGAGCTACTCGTGTTCTGTTAGGCCCAAGATATACTATGTAGAAAGAAATTTGTGGAGGATTGAAATTCCAGAGTCCAAAACAAAGCCTAAATACAAGTTTGGAGATTGAGAAACGTGGTGACTCCTCCAAGAGAGTAAGGCTAAGAACTCTGGTGAATCAAGGCCTAGCCTAATGGACCCTCCACTGACTGAGCCAGTAATTTTTCAACTGGCCAGTGGAAGCATATGTTCCAAGTGCATCATCCTTATTGATTCATCCTGTCATACTCTCAAAAATGACCCATGTCAAAGTACATTCCTCCAGGTGTAGGCCTTTGGGATTTAAGAAAAAGACACATACTCAGGTCATTCGTGTTATGAGAATGCCAAAGCTTTACTGAGGTTCACAGAATATATACCCCAAGTCCACAGAGTGGAAAATTCCAGGAAGCACAGTGGAAGAACAAGTTTACACCCTCAGGAGAAAAGCAGAAACAAAAAATGTAATTGACTAAAGGATGTTATGGCCCAGGTGTTACTGCCCAAGTGCCAATTTGTTAAGAACAAAAGCTTCCACCTGCATCAGCAAGGCTCAGCAGGGGGCAAACACTGAAGGGGGCCCACAAGGGTCCCCACACTCTGGTCTCTATCACAAGGTTCAGAAAAGCTTACTGGACCCCCCCTCCAGTCTTGGGAGTTCTTTCTGACTTTCTCTTAATAAATTTGCATTCAGTGCTTTGGCGAACATCAGTTCCCCTGCATCCTTGCTATAGATCCAATATCTGATAGGTCATTCAAACATATCATTCATTATACTGACCCTCTATGTCCAAATGGTGTTGTTGTAAATATATAAAAAATAAAAATGCTGCCTTTTTGCCCACTTTAGGTCCGGCACCACAGTGCCCAAGATATCTGCTAGATATCTTAATCTCAATCAGCAAAGCGTCTCACCTGCTCTGCTCCCTCGCATATCACACTGCCGAAGGCCTCTCTCTGAGCCTGGCAGCAATCTCTCTACCTATCTAGTTCCCAAGGCAGGTTTCCACGCCAGAAACACACATCCCAACTCTGTGGCAGCCCAGACCTACTGCTGCACACTTTCTTACGCTTAAATCGCTACACGAAGGAACACACAACACAATAACCTTTGGCCCAATTAATAAGATATAATTGCCCACCTAAACATACAACACTTAATATACATCCATCCTTTAAGAACATTTATCACAACCTGTAAAGGTACAGTGTGGAATCTTAACGTCACCTGCCATATTGTCCTGCCACAGCTTCTCTCCCTCTCTCTCCTGTCTCTCTCTCTCCTTTCCATTCCAGTCTCCTCCTCTTCCTTCAAACTTTTCTCCTGCCCATCCTTCCTTCTCGTCCAATGATAGGCCTCCTTCTATCTTGTACCTGCCTCACCTGTGACATCATCCCACATTTCACCCTTTCTGTCTAATTAAAAAAACCTTTTCTCTCAAATATAAGCTGAGTACAAGTATTTTCATTTTGTAATTAAAAGCATAAAATATATCTAACACCCAGTCCAACACTATATCAGTTAAACAGAATATTTAGTTATCTATTCTAGCTCAAGAAAGGCTTAAAATCTATATTATATCTTAGCTAACTTGTATAATATCTGATAACTATCCAATAAAATATGTATTTTCAGAGTTAAACAGCCTGATAGGCTATGAGACTATAATCAGTCTTCGACCACGTCAGAAATCTGAGAATGACCAAATATTTATACACATAGGAAGCCTAACACGGCTTCCAGAACTGAGAGGTTGTAGAGACAATCTCCACTAGCACAGTCCTCTGTTAGCAACATGTGAACACAAGTCTTCAGCCTTCTGACCCAAAATCAACTGACAAGACTGTTGAAATGCAGATTTTGAAGGGCTGATCACCTGTCTTGGCAGGGTTATCAGTCAACTATTCTGCATAATTGTCCTTTTCTGGACAGTATTAGTCTGCAGATGAAACAGGCAGTTTTGTCCAGTGACTGCCTAGCCACAAAGTATTGCCTCATCTGGAGGTAGAGATGTTCACATTCTTCATTAAATCCACCAAAGGGAAATTGTTAGGAGCAAGCAGATATGTCTCAACAAAAGATAAGTAACTTTAATCTCAAATTTTGTGGACTTCTGACATTTTTGAAAATCATCCATCTATATAAGACAATCTGGACTGTTGTCTTTATATCTTGATATCTTGAAAGTTCTCTCACAAAGTCAGAGCCATGAATTTGCTATTTGGCCCTTAACTCACATGTGTAATCAACTCAGAAGTTTGTAATGACATCAATAGAAGGAATGGCTCTAAACCTTGTGCTTTTAAACTTTTTTGACAAATAAATTCCATACCAAAGCAAAGATATGATTTTAGCTTAGTTACTAAATGAGATTATGACTGTACAACTCAATCTAGCTAATTTCTCCCTGTTAAATTACAACCAACTTTAAATTCCTCATAAAAACAACTTTAGAATAACCTCTTTCAGACCCCCCAAATCCAGGGAATTGGGGTGATGTCTCCTCCATAACTTCTTCAAGCTGTGCATGGGTGTTGAGATTTCTTGGGGGTAGGGGGTAGGAAGGAAGAAGCAAATGCTGTAGCAGATGTGTCCTGACTGGACCCAGCTGAAAGTCCTTGAGACCAGGAATCCAAGGAGGCACACTCTGTAAAATACAACTCTCAAGGCAAAAGTTTAGAATCGAGATATCTTTTTGTTTGATTCTCCTGAGTCAATTTTTTCAGGCGGTCTACCTCTATCAAATCTGATCAGTATGACTCTGTGAGGTTTCCAGAGTTTAATCACACTTTTTAAAAACACAAAGACAAAATCTTTCTCCCAAAACACTGTGTTCCTTAGTCTGTAATTAGAAAACCTTGTATCTTGCACTCTCTCCCAGAGTAATAATTTAACCATAAAACTCAAAGTCACATATGAAGATTAAACAATTTTTTAAAAAAGGAAGTAAGCTAAACAATGAGCCTGGTAGGCTTTTGTACTCTATGATATCAGGAAATGAACTCCAAATTCCTGTGGAGCCCACGTTAAGAGAATCTGAGCTTGCTGTTGTGGTAAATATCAAAAGTAACCACAAACCCTCGCTAGCTGGCATCAACGAGCCATATGGCCTTTAGCAGGGTAATTCATAAAACAAACTAAAAACCTTCTATCAATTCTAATACCAATAAGCAACGTATCAAACCAGGACTTCAGCCCAAAATATATCCATCTGTTAAGCTCTCTACCCAGAGCCACAGATTTTTACTTAACCTTAATAACTTGTAAATATCACAATACTCTACTTGGAGTCAGTGACTAATTTTTCCCTAAGTTCCAAAACAAAGATGAAAATCCCCACGCGATTCGGGTAATCTCTTTACTCTCTTCTTTCTAAAAATAAACTTAATCACCTTTTAATAAACCTGTCATTAAGAAGGAGCTTGTCTAACTAGGATTTCAACCCAAAATTCCTGTGGAGCCCACATTAAAAGGAATATGAGTATCCTGAAAGACTTTCTAATCAACTTCCTTTTAAAAGTAGCTTTTAATCTCTAACTCTATGGTCTGCCATCACTTATCACACAGCAGGGGACCTACAGCCTGCCAGCCCAGTTTGCTTTTGTTTGTTTAAAGTTCCCACGCTTGAGACATCATGTGACTCAACATGGTGCTGGCCTCCTCTTACTTAGAAAATAAAACTTTCTCTCAACTCTTAGGATTACTAGTGGATTCTTGCCCATAACACTGGTTCGCCATCTGTTGTTGCAAAAATATAAAAAATAAAAATGCTGTCTTTTATCCCACTCTAGGTCCAGAACTGTAGTGCCCCAAGATATATGGTAGATATCTTGACAGAAGCACACATCCCAACTCTGTGGCAGCCCAGACCAGCCACCCCACACTCCCTTACACTTAAATCACTACATCAAAGAACACACAACATAATAACCTTTGACCCAATTGATAAGATATAATTGCCCACCTAAACATACGAGTGAGTACTTTCAAGATAATATTTAAGATACAAAGACAACAGTCCAAATTACCTTATATAGATAGATGTTTTTCAAAAATGTCAGAAATCCACAAAATTTGAGATTAAAGTTACTTATCTTGTTGAGACACATCTGCTCCTAACAGTTCCCCTTCGGCGGATTAAATGAAGAATGTGAACATCTCTACCTCCAGGTGAGGCAATACTTTGTGGCTAGGCAGTCACTGGACAAAACTGCCTGTTTCATCTGCAGACTAATACTGTCCAGAAAAGGACAATTATGCAGAATAGTTGACTGATAACCCTGCCAAGACAGGTGATCAGCCCTTCAAAATCTGCATTTCAACAGTCTTGTCAGTTGATTTTGGGTCAGAAGGCTGAAGACTTGTGTTCACATGTTGCTAACAGAGGACTGTGCTAGTGGAGATTGTCTCTACAACCTCTCAGTTCTGGAAGCCGTGTTAGGCTTCCTATGTGTATAGATATTTGGTCATTCTCAGATTTCTGATGTGGTTGAAGACTAGTAGTCTCATAGACACCCCAAGCTGTTTAGCATTGAGAAAGATAATAAATTGAAAGGGTGTTTTTTCAGATGGCATACGATCTCAAACCAAGATATAAGTCAGGCATAGAATTAGAGTCTTTTAGGATAGATGACAAGGTGCTTTAGTTAATTAACAAATCGATGGACTGGGTGTTAATTGTTATCGTACGTTTTATAAATTATAGAATGGTAATAATTGGACTCGATTTATATATAAACGAAAGGGCTTTTTAACTGGATAAAAAGGGGGAAATGCTGTGGTTTGCCCTGGAGTTATCTGTGTTTTGATGCTAATTCCACTGCCCCAAGGACAGCTGCCTAGTCACCCAGTCAGGACTCAGGTGACTTCACCAGAACCTTCTCCCCATTTAATTTGTAAAATATAGGTAAGGGCAGGTACAGGATAGAAGGAGGCCTGTCATTGGACGAGAAGGAAGGATGGGCGGGAGAAAAGTTTGAAAGAAGAGGAGGAGACTGGAACGGAAGGAGAAGAGACAGGAGGACAGAGATAGAGCCACGGAGGAGAGAAAATGGAGGCTGAAGTTAAGATTCCACTCTGTATTTACAAGTTGTTATTAATCTTCTTAAGGAATGAATGTGTACTGGGCTTTGTATGTTTAGGTGGGTAATTATATCTTATCAATTGGGTCAAAGGTTATTATGTTGTGTGTTCTTTGATGTAGTGATTTAAGTGTAAGGGAGTGTGGGGTGGCTGGTCTGGGCTGCCACAGAGTTGGGATGTGTGCTTCTGTCAAGATATCTACCATACATCTTGGGGCACTACAGTTCCAGACCTAGATTGGGATAAAAGACAGCATTTTTATTTTTTTATATTTTTACAACAACACAAATGAAGATTAAAAAACAAAACAAAACAAAACCAAAAACCAGGACCTTGGTTACTCATTTTACCACCCAAGTCTCTCCCTAACATGCAACCAAAGTAGTCATTAATATTAGACACTTACTAAAAACCCAGCCTGCCCTGAAAGATCATGAACCGGATAAGCTTGAAACTAAATAGGATATAAAATGAAGAAATGAATCCATGCACTGTGTTTGTTGAGAAAAAGACAAACCAGAGCAGCAGAAAGATGACACCAGCTGATGGGTAAGAGTGTACCCTCCTGATTACTGAAATGGAAGGGGAGGGGGTAGTTGTTTCCATGCAGGAGGATTATAAGATATGGTGTGTACCTGGTGTTACCTGTTCTGGGCTAAGGACCAGCTTTGCAAAGTGGTAAAATGCTTGATCTCACTTTTGCTGCTCTGAGCCTCCAGGGCTCTCCTTGTGAAGTGAGGGTCCTTGTTCCTCACAGTAGCTTCCCAGCTAAGCTCACCAAGGGCCCAGAAAGGCTGATGCTCTCAAAAAACTCACATCTCTGCTTTACCCTGTAGAGGTCAAAATAAGTGATGCTGGTTGAAGGGGGAAGATGAAGACAGTCTGTCAGGTAGGGTAACTCTGCCCCAGTGTGGGACCACTTAACCTCCCTCCTACTCTGGTCTCCTTGCCCTGAGAGTCTCCTGACTGTCCACCAAATCCTTTGTGAAATTCAGAGTCATAAGTGTGGGCCTTGACAGCTCTAACAAGGTAGACTCTTCCACTTCATGTTCAGGACAGTTATACTGACAAGTAATAACAAAAATCAAAGAAAAGAGACTTATTTGGGGTGCTGTATTAGTCACGGTTTTCTAGAGTCACAAAATTTATGGGTAGTCTCTATATAGTAAGGAAACTTGTTGATGAATTACAGTCTGTAGTCCAGCTCCCCAACCATGGATATGGTTGTCTAATGGAAGTCTAAGGATCTAGGAGCTGCTAAGTCCCACAAGACAAGCAGTGGAAGAGAAAGTCTTCCCTTCTACAATGTGCTTGTGTGGGCCTCCTCCACAGATTAAAGGTGTGTACCACTACACCTGGATCTGGACCTTGTGTTGTCCCAGATGCCCTTGAACTCAGAGACCTCCTTGCCTTAGTCTCTTTGGATTCATAACCACTATGCATCAAGATCTCTATGCCAAGATCCAGGTCAGAAATTTGTATCTCCGAACCTCAAGATCTGGATCACAGGTGAGCCTTCCAATTCTGGATTGTAGTTCATCACAGATACAGTCAAGTTGACAACCAGGAATAGCCACTACAATCCACCCCTTGTCAACTTGACACAAATAAAATCTCATGTCCACATGAAACAATAAGAAGTTCATGAATATGCCGCCTAACATGAAATAACTATTCCTCATATAATCGCAAATGCATTTGGAAATTTACCATAGGCCAATGTCCCTGGAAACATTCTTTTAGTATCAAAACTTAAACACAATTGATGTTAAAGAAATTGGAAGAAATATAAATGTGTTCTTAACAAAATAAAACAGAAGCATTCATATTATTTTATAATCCTTGTTTCTGCAACTGGTATGTGGCCTTAGTTAACTACCTTCCTCTACTGCCCATTCTGTATTTCCTTTACCCTTGCAAGCACCTCAGCAGGTCTTGGTCTTGGCTCTTTTCCTGAAGGAGTCACCCATACCTTCATTCCTGATGGGTCTGTGTCCTTTGTCATCCTGCTTGGATTAGGCTGTTGTAGTTTCCCATTGAATTTAATTCACAGCGCATGGTAGTACTAAGAGACACCCTAAGCGATCTCCTGCACTCCAGTCATAATCCTTCTTAACCTCCATTGTGGAGAGGCAATCCAATTTCCCCATGGTATTCTGGACCTATCAATCCTCCTAACACTTATTCCTTTCTCAGCCTATTGGTTTAAGGGCATTAGAAGCCTAAAACAACCAGGGGAAGTCTGAGTTTCCAGTTCAACGGAATGCTTGAACCCCCTAGAACCCCTCTAGAACCAAAACTTCTAGACCAGCAGAACGTAAGAGTTGTGGGGACAGGAAGTAAAAACTTTCCAAGAGGCTCACTAGGAATGGATTCCTGGACCCATGGATCCTGGCTAGGGGAGAAACTGTAGCATATATCAGATGCTGATTCAAAGCATATCCTGCCTTCTGAAGAACTCTGCCACAGCCCTTCATGCTGCTGCAACCGAATTTGCACTGTGACTGTGTCTTCAAAATGCCATTCCATCTTTCTACCAGACCAGCTGCTTCAGGATGACGGGGACATGGTAAGACCAGTGGATTCCATGATCATGGGCCCACTGTCACACTTCTCTGGCTGTGAAATGAGTTCCTTGGTCAGAAGCAATACTGTGTGGAGTACCATGATGATGGATAAGGCATTCTGTAAGTTAACAGATGGTGGTTTAGGCAGAAGCATTACGTGCAGGAATGGCAAACCCATAACAAGAAAAAGTATCTACTTCAGAAAGAACAAAACTTTGTCTTTTCCATGGAGTAAGTGGTCAAATGTAGTCAACCTGCTCCCAGGTGACTGGCTGGTCACCTCAAGGAATGTTGCTATATCTGGGGCTCAGTGTTGGTCTCTGCTGTTGGCAGCTCTGTTATTTAGCAGCAGCTGTAGCCAGGTCAGCCTTGGTGAGTAAAAGTCCCTGTTGTTGAGCCCAAGCATAACCCCCATCTTGGCTACCATGGCCGCTTTGTTTATGTGCCCTTTGAGCAATGATAGAGGTGGATGGGGAAAGAGGCTGAGTGTCAATAGAACGGGTCATCTTATCCAATTGATTATTGAACTCCTCCTCATCTGAAGTCACCTTTCCTGAGCATTTATATGGGACACAAATACCTTCACATCCTTTGCCCATTTGGAGAGATCTATCCACATTCTTCTTCCCTAGATGTCTTTCTCACCAATTGTCCAAACATGATCTTTCCAGGTCCCTGACCATCCAGCCAATCCATTTTCTATAGCCCATGAGTCAGTGAACAATCACACATCTGGCTATTTCTCCTTCCAAACAAATTGTATTGCTCAAAGTCCTGCCCACTGTGAAGATTTTCTTTCACCCGTATCTCTCAGGGTTGTCCTGGAAAGGGGTTGTAATGCTGCAGCTGTCCACGTCTGGGTGGTGCGGGCATAATGTGCAGAGCCGTCATTAAACCAGGCCCTAGTCTTCTCAGTCAACTGATCACAGGGAACACCCCATGAGGTTATTGGCGCATGCTTGGCAGCAGATGGCATTGTAACAGGAGTAGAAACCATAGGCATTTGAGTAACTTCTTCATGTAACTTGCTTGTGCCTTCAGGACCTGCTCAGACCCAACCATGTATATAGCACTTCCATTGATAATAGACTGCTGCTGTGCACGTCTTATTTTATGACTTGGAGGGTCTGATAACACTCAGGTCATGATGGGCAGTTCAGGTTTCATGGTAACTTGGTGTCCTATTGTCAAACATTAAGTTTCCATGAAGGCACAATATCAGGCCAAGAGCTGTTTTCAAAGGGAGAGTGGTTGTCTGCAAATGGTAGAGCTTTGCTCCAAAAACCCCAAATGTCTCTTCTGTGATTCACCTACAGGGGCCTTCCAGAGGCTCCAAACAGCATCTCTATCTGCCACCAGCACCTCAAGTACCATCAGGTCTGCTGGATCCAAGTGGTAGAGCAGTCTGCAGAGCGGCCTGGACCTGTTGAAGAGCCTCCTCCCGCTCCAGGCCCCACACAAAGCTAGCAGCTTTCTGTGTCTCTTGTAAATTGACCTGAGTAACACACCCAAGTGAGGACTGTGCTGTCTCCAGAATCCAAATAGACCCACTAAGTGTTGTGCTTGTTTTTTGGTAGTGGGAGGGGCCAGGTGCAATAACTTATTTTTCACCTAAGAATGAATATCTCTGCATGCCCCACACCACTGCACTCCTAAGACTTTCACTGAGGTAGATGGTCCTTGAATTTTGGTTGGATTTATTTCCCATTCTCTGATACACATATATGTTACCAATGAGTCCAAAGTGTTTGCTGCTTCCTGCTCACTTGGTCCAATCAGCGTAATGTCATCAATATAGTGCACCATTGTGATATTTTGTGGGGGAGGCAAAGGATCAAGATCCCCTCTAACTAAGTTATGACACAGGGCAGGAGAATTAATACATCCTTGAGGCAAAACTGTAAAGGTATACTGCTGGCCTTGCCAATTGAAAGAGAATTAACTCTGGTGAGCCTTATAGACGGGTACTGAGAAGGAACTTGCTAGATCAATAGTTGCATAGCAGGTACCAGGAGATGTGTTAATTTGCTCAAGTAATGAAGCTACATCTGGAACAGCAGCTGCAATGGGAGTTACTACCTGATTTAGTTTCGGATAGTCAACTGTCATTCTCCATGATCCATCTGTCTTCTGCCCTGGCCAGATAGAGTTAAAGGGAGATGTGGTGGGAACCACCACCCCTGCATCTTTTAAGTCCTTGATGGTGGCAGTAATTTCTGCAATTCCTCCAGTTATACGATACTGTTTTTGATTCATTATTTTCTTTGGCAGAGGCAACTCTAAAGGCTTCTGTTTAGATTTTCCAAACATAATAACCCTCACCTTACAGGTCAGTGAACCAATATGAGGATTCTGCCAATTTCTAAGTATATCTATCCCAATTGTACATTCTGGAACTGGAGATATACTCATAGTGTATATTCGGGACCTACTGGACCCACTATGAGTCAGACATAAGTCAAAACTCCATTAATCACCTGTCCTCCATAATCCCCTAGTTTAACTGGAGGGCCACAATATTTTTGGGGATCTCCTTGGATCAGCGTCAATTCAGAACTAGTATCCAATTGACCCTGGAAAGACCCTTTCTCCCAGTGTACAGTTACCCTTGGAAAAGGCAGTACGTTTCTCTAGCGAAGAACTGGAGAAAGGCTACCAGCAAAACTTTTAGGTGTCTTATTAAGATCCTTTCTCAGGGGAACCTGGCCACCCTTTCATTCAAGGGGTTCTGTGTCTGCAAACTGGCTCAAGTCTGGAAATTGATTCACTGACTGAGATTGCCTTTTGCCAAGATCTAATGTAGCCTTTCTTTCATTTGTTTGAGAGTTTTTCTGCTCATACAGATCATACAGATATGCAGTAGGCTTCCTATCTATTTCATGCCTGGAAACACCATGACTGAATATCCAGTATCAAAGGTCTGACCAAGTCATCCCATTATAAATTTCACCTCTCCTGTGCCAGCCATTATGGGCTATGTCATTATAAACATTTTGTCTACGCTGCCCAATATAATAACTACGATCACCTTGTCTCTGGTAATTCATTTCTGCCACCTGGTCCTTGTTACCTCAACATCCGATTGAACCCACTGCTTTAATCCATCCAACTGAGCAGCAGCATCTCCAATCCTAAGGTCTGGTACAAGGGAAAGGGCAAGAACAAAACTCTTCAAATGTGCTGGTCACTCTCAGCAGTTTGTGTCTTTCAGGATCTGTGAAGGGCATAGCTTCTGGGCCTTCCCATTGTGGAGGATTAGGTTTTATACAAGGTATCCACTCTAACATTGCAGATTGCCTGAGACTTAAAATCCCTCATCAACACTAAGCCAAGGGCTATCAGGCATCTCCAATTCCTTTTCAGTAGGCCATCTTTTGATAAACCCTTCAGCCGACCATTCAAACAAACTTCTAACACCTTTTCTAACTGCGGGACCTTCAATATTAAACCTAGAATCTCCACTCAGAGGGCCCATGTCAATAAACTCAGCCTGATCTAGCTTTATGTTCCTTCCACTATTATCCCACACCCTTAAAAAATCCATTCCCACACATATTCCTCAGACTTCTGCTTGAATGAATTAGCAAACTCATTAAGCTCCTTAGTAATGTAGCGCATTTCCTCATGGACTACACTTTCTACCTCCCCTCTAGGGGCCTGTTTTGCCTTGAGTCTGGTTATAGGTCTAGAAGAAATTATTGGTGGGCCTTGAGGAACATCGGTATTGTCTTGTCTGTCGTTTTCTTCAGAAATTCACTGCTGGTTTATCAGACTCTGAGTGTTGTGCTTTAAAAGATAGAGGGGGGATTATGTTTTATGGGGGACTGGTGAAAGGGGATGCCTCAGTGGGTCCATGCTCAAGCATCCTTTCCCCCTGAGGGACCAGACACAATGGTATAGTATAGAATAGAGATAATGCAGGGCATGGGGGAGGGGAGTTAAGAGGGTAGTGGGGGGAGAGAGAGAGAGAGAGAGAGAGAGAGAGAGAGAGAGAGAGAGACAGAGAGAGGCAGACAGAGAGACAGAGAGAGATGGGGGAAGGGAGAGGGGGGGGAAAACACGTAGAGAGGAAGAGGAGGGGAGGAGTAGAGGTTGGCCATGAACACATGGAAAGAAGGGGGAAGGGAATGTGGAGAGAAGGGACAAAAAGGGGAGAGTAAGAGCAAGAGACAAGAAGAGCAAGAGAGTGAGGAGGGGGTGAGCAGCTCCCTTTACAGTGTCAGGTATACCTGGCTGTGCCAGGTAACTGTCCAGTAACTTAGACAGAATGCTAACATAGAGGGATTAATTTCCTCTTGTAAAAACAACATTATTTCAAGGGGTGAGGCTGAGGTAACTAGTTCCTCAGGTGGGCTAAACCCTTGAGAACCTGAAGATTCAAAACTCTTAGCTTCAACAGGGTCCTCCCAGTCATCCCCATCCCAAGTTATAGGATCCCATTCTTTGCCAATAAATGCCCTTACTTTGACTGCTGACACCCTCTGAGGCTGAGACCTGAATTTTTGCTGTAATTCAGCCAAACTTATAACAGAGACTTCGGTTTAATTGTCTGAAACTCGAGCTCTATGGCTGTTGGAGAGAAGATTCTCTGCAAGGACACACTTAGAAATCTTTAGATTGTTTACTTGCATCTGGAGCTGTTGGATTTCATCATACAACTCAATCTTTTCTTTCAGCAATTGTTCCAGACATACTAAGAGCGACAAGCCAGTTTTTCAATTTTGCTCCAACTTGTAGAAAGTTTTGTGCACCACATCTCTTAGTTTATCACCAGTTACAATTGATGGATCAAGATAATCAAAGACATTAGCTCCTTTTGAAAAAGGATTCTTTTTTTTTTTTTTTTAATGTATGTGAGTACACTGTAGCTGTCTTCAGACACACCAGAAGAGGGCATTAGACCTCATTACAGATGGTTGTGAGCCACCATGTGGTTGCTGGGAATTGAACTCAGGACCTCTGGAAGAGCAGTTAGTCACCACTGAGTCATCTCTCCAGCCCAACATTAGCTTCTTTAAGTTTGAAATATAGTTTCCACCACAGGTCTTCAATATTCTCCAAGTTCCAAGGAGAGAGATTATCTGGAAAGGTTTCAGTAGTTGAAGGTGCTGGTGAATTATTAAACCAACTCCAGCTTCTTCAAAGATTCATCCTCATACTTCTGTTGCTCTAGAACAACTCCCGCTACCAACTTCTGTATTAGTCAGTGTTCTCTAGAGTCACAAAACTTATGAGTAGTCTCTATATAGTAAGACTATATAGTCTCTATTTGTAAGGGATGCCTTACAGTCTGTAGTCCAACTCCCCAACAATAGTCAACTGTGAATGGAACTCCAAGGACCTAGTAGTTGCTCAGTTCCACAAGGCAAGCAGGTGAAGAAGAGAGTTTTCCTTCTTCCAATGTCCTTACATAGGTCTCCAGCAGAAGGTGTTGCCCAGATAAAGATGTGTACAACCAGGACTGGATCAGGGACTTGCTTTATTCCAGATGCCCTTGAACTCAGAGATCTCCTTGTCTTAGTCTCCTGGGATTCACAACCACTACACCTCAAGATCTCCGTGACAAGATCCAGGTCAGAAACTTGTATCTCCCAACCTCAAGATCAGGATCCCAGGTGAGCCCTCCAATTCTGGATTGTAGTTCATCCCAGATATGGTCAAGTTGACAACCAGGAATAGCCACTACAGGGGCCACATTAAAAGGGGAAGCAGGAGACCCAGTCCTCTTTGGGGTCCTGACATGATATTCAGATTTAAAGGGAGCAGGAGATGAATATAGGTAAGCAGTCCTGGTCAGGGTGTGGTCCAGTCCACTACTAACCCGCCATTCTCTTGGCACTTCCAAGATGGCATCTTCCCCAGTAATGATTCCTCTACTTTCCTTTACCCACCCAGAGGCTTTATACAACTTGTTGTAAAAAAGTGGAAGAACCTGGGAATTCAGAATCTGCCCTCTAGATTAACATCTGTGCTGTGACAATGTAACCCTGGGCCGTCCTGCAATGCTCTATAAATACACAGCTAGTTTACCACTCACAGAGATCTGTCTGCCTCTGACGCCCAGCTGCTGGGATGAGAGACATGCATTTCCATGCCCAGGTAAAGTTTATTGTAAAACACTGTTCTTACACCAGATGATATTTTAAAAAAAAAAAAAGCAAAGCAATGTTGAAAAGACAGGGTGGGAAAATTAATCAAATCATCCCAAGGAAACCAAGTCCTAGCATATCCCATGTGAAGAAGAGGACCAGGCGACCAGGCAAGTCACAGGGTGCGGGTTTGACCAGGAAAACACCGATGTTATAGACTGATGAGAGTGAGTGCTGAGCTCGGCAAGTAGAGCCTGAAACCCAGGAGGCAGACACACAAACACCAGTCATGGGATGGGAACAATGCTTATCAATGCCTCCTTATAGCTCAAAGGAAGGGGACTGGGCATCTTCTGATGGACACTTATTGATGTTTACTGAGGGGCAACATTTCCTGCCACATGGCAGCCTGTTAGGGAAAGGAATAGGGAAAACAGAAGTAATTTATAGGAACAGACAACACCATGCAGAAGAGAATCCTAAGCTATGACACATTCAGGATCCAGGAAGTGACCATGTGACCTCACACCTGACCTGGGCAGGGATATAAAGACCCGAGGAACAGAAGGCTCCACATCTGCACACCTTCCTCTCTACCTTCTCCTCTGATCTACTCCATCCTCAACCAAACACCAGAACCATGACCTGCTGTGGCTGCTCAGGAGGCTGTGGCTCCAGCTGTGGGGGCTGTGGCTCCAGCTGTGGGGGCTGTGGCTCCAGCTGCTGCAAACCTGTTTGCTGCTGTAAGCCAGTGTGCTGCTGTGTACCCACCTGTTCCTGTTCCAACTGTGGAGGCTGTGGCTCCAGCTGTGGGGGCTGTGGCTCCAGCTGTGGGGGCTGTGGGTCCAGCTGTGGAGGCTGTGGCTCCAGCTGCTGCAAGCCTGTATGTTGCTGCAAGCCAGTGTGCTGTTGTGTTCCTGTCTGTAACTGCTCCAGCTGTGGAGGCTGTGGCTCCAGCTGTGGGGGCTGTGGCTCCAGCTGTGGAGGCTGTGGCTCCAGCTGTGGGGGCTGTGGCTCCAGCTGTGGGGGCTGTGGCTCAAGCTGTTGCAAACCTGTGTGCTGCTGTGTGCCTGTCTGTTCCTGCTCCAGCTGTGGGGGCTGCAAGCCCAGCTGCTGTCAGTCCAGCTGCTGTCAGTCTAGCTGCTGCAAACCCTGCTGCTGTCAGTCCAGCTGCTGTAAGCCCTGCTGCTGTCAGTCAAGCTGCTGCAAACCCTGCTGCTGTCAGTCAAGCTGCTGCAAACCCTGCTGCTGTCAGTCTGGCTGCTGAAGTCCAGCTGCAATGCCCCCATGTGTTGCCATTGCAAGATCTAAGACTCTCAACTCGACCCCATCCCTTGGAACTACCTTCCTTGGCTATCGCCTTCACTTCATCCCCAGGTTCCTGATTATCCTGCATGTTCCTTCCCTCAGCACTCCTGCTTCCCACAGCTTCAACTCATATCTGGATTTTTGTGCCCAAGAAGAGGCCATCTGCTCATCCACCATGTGCCAACGAATATGCTCTGCAGTCATACATACTATCTCTAGTGCCTCACCGCAGCCCACCCACCTCCAGCAATAAGGTGAGCATTCAGTCTTACTTGGACTTAGACACCAAGGAATAACAACCTCTGCTTTCCCCTTTCCCTTAAGTTGAAAGTCACAAACCAATAAACACATCACATGGACCAATACAAGCATGTCTCAGTCATTCATCCTGTCCCTGGCTGTCACTCCATGGTTCCTCATTTTCTTGCAGGTCTGGGTGGGACTCCACCAGCCTGATGGTGGTGCTGTGGCAGCTAAGGTCTCCTGCCTCCCATCTCCTTCTTCCTGGCTCCTCCCTCCATTGGGATTCCTCTCTATTCATACCTTACTAGGTTAGGTCCCAGGGACACCACACTGCCAGACCAACTGAGGCCCTGAAGCTGTCACAGCTCCAGACTAGATCAGACCCACCCCTCTGTAGACTCCCTTTAAGACTCTGAGAGTCTCACCTGGTGAGTGAGTGAACTGCGGATCTCTGGGAGCTCACACATGTCCATCGTCACCAGGCCCTGCTCATGGGTCCTTTTCTTGTAGTTTCCAGCAGGTGGCAGGTGGACAGAGCCGACTGTAAGGGAGACAGAACTGGCATGTCAAGAGCAGAGGTGGGCTTGCACCCAGCATGTCCTCTAAAGCCTTCACAGGACGTGGACTAGAGACATTGAAGACCTTCCTTCATGAGGAGCCAGTGTTCTATGCAAAGGAAAGCACAAAAAGTAAAGACCTGGTCCTGATGATCAGGACCTAGTGGGGGAAGCAGGGACAGTGGTGCTACTCTGAGGACTGGGAACACATGATCTGCTTGGTAAGGGAGCCAGGAACTCAGGTGTATGGTTGGGCAGAGCAAAGGTCCAATTCTTATCAGATTCCTGAGTATGGCAGTTAGAATATATTTCTTAAATTAATTGAACTTAATATCATTTGTTGATATTCACATGTACATATACATACACATACATACTTACATATATGTTTCAGGAGATGGTTTTCTGCTTTCATCTTGGATTTAGGGACTCAAACCAGAGTTGAGTGCAAGCACATTTACCAACTGTGCTATCTTTGCAGGTCTGTTTCTTTTAAAAGGAAATCCATGACCCCAGCACCCTGTCACTCAGCCTAGCCTGGATACAGCAGCTCTCTTCCCTGTCTCAGCCTCTCCAGTGCTGTGACTACTCGTGTGCTCTAATATGCCTGGCTGAACACTGCCTCTAAAGCTATGTTTCTGGCTGAACCAGAGCCAGGGCACTGTGCCTTAGAGGTCTGACCTAAGGACTGATTCTGCAGTTCTGGAACCTGGGCTCAGCTCTAATGTCTGCAGGGTTCCAATCTGCTCAATACATTGTAAACATTCACCATATACTGAAACATTCATAAAAGATTTGATCTCAGAGCTCAGATTCTCTCCACATAGTGACTATTTCTGTCTACTAAGGCACATTCTCGACCTGTTGGGTTATTACCCAATAGTAGACATAGGCTGTATCCCAGGTGCCCGGTAACACTTAATGAAATTTTGTGTAAATATGTCTAGGATTATGGCCAGGGTCTGAGCAGGGGGAAGCAGTTTTATGCTGTTCCTCCAGAAGCCACACGGTGGCAGTGTGAGAGGTTCCTCCAGCTGAAGGTTCTCTTGATGCTTGTGCTGTTGCACTCCCTCACTCCCTTTCTGTGTGAGGAGCAGCAGCTAAGTCTGCATCCAGGCTCTAATACCAAAGAAAGCCTTGGTCAGCAGGAAGCACAAGCTTGGAGCATCCAAGCTCGTCTGGTGGTAGCTGGAAGAAGAGTGTGGTTTTCTCTACAGTCTGGTTTGTTAATGCAGGGAATAAAAGGAAGGCAAGGGGAGATGGGGTGGGGGGAGCAGAGGGTAGGGAGGGGAGATAAGAGGAGAAAATGGAGATGGGATAAGAGAAGGGAAAGGAAGCAAAGGGCAGGGCAGGGCAGGGCAGAGCAGGGCAGGGAAAGGAAGGGAAGGGAAGGGAAGGGAAGGGAAGGGAAGGGAAGGGAAGGGAAGGGAAGGGAAGGGAAGGGAAGGGAAGGGAAAAGAAGGGAAGGGAAGGGAAAAGAAGGGAAGGGAAAAGAAGGGAAGGGAAGGGAAAAGAAGGGAAGGGAAGGGAAGGGAAGGGAAAAGAAGGGAAGGGAGGGAAAACTAAGGAAACTTCTGAGTTGGTAACATGTATGACTGGTAAGCAAGAGGACCTGACTGTTCCCTAGAGAACATAACTGAAATCCCAGGTGTTGCCGAGCATGGCGGCAGAAGCATTGATCCTAGAACTGAGGTGGGCAAATCTCTGTGAGCTGAAGGACTGCTGGGTCTATACAGGGAATGCTAAGGTGCCTGGGATACAGAGTAAACAGGCTGATTAAGGAACAAAACAAGAGCTGGAGAGATGGGTCGGTGGTTAAGAGAACTGACTGTTCTTCCAGGGGTTCTGAGTTCAAAGCCCAGCAGCCACATTTTTATAATAAATAAATAAATAAATAAATAAATAAATAAATAAATAAGTAAGTAAACAAACAAACAAAGCTAAACAGAAGTGTCTGGACTGTGGGGCTTCCAATCCCAATGCTGGGTAGGATCCTGAGTCAGATGCTGGGTCAGATGCTGGACCAGATGCTGCATAGGTAGCATTTGTTTTGGAAGAAAAATATTAACAAAGTATCTGTAGCCTTCAAAAACTTGTGTACCATAACCTTCATCAGCATGGTTTCCCCATGTGTACACTCATTTAACTGTCTTAGATGCTTCTCCTTCTCTAAGATGCTCTCTGTACAGGACAGGTTATCTGTTCACAGTCCTGTGGTGAGATTCGCTTTCTCAGCCTCAGTTTCTGTTTGGAAGCAGCAGAGACAAACTGTTCCACCCAGAATTGAAACACTGGGCTGGCATTTTGCTCCATTCTCCCACAGACAAAGCCCTACAGAAGAATCACTCAACCTTTTTCACTTCAGATGTTATAGTGAAGTATTATATTCCTGTGTTTAGCAAGTCATGTCTAAACAAATGGATAATAAAGAGACAGCATTGGCCTATAAATTAATATAGTTCAAAAACTGTCCCTAAATCCCACTTCCACACACCCCCACACATGTGCAGCCATAGTCACACACACACTGCAAGCAGGCTCGAAGCACACACACACACACACACACACACACACACACACACACACACGCATGCACTTTATGTTCGACATGATTCTAAAGAATTTCATTGTGACATAAGTTCAGAAACACACATACAACTGAAGGAGCCAGGGGTTCACCGCTGAGTCACTTTAGGGATTCAGGAAGCAGGTCACATTTTGCCCCAGTTTGGTTTAACACACATTAAGTCTTCGAGGACTAATATTTGAATGTTGCCTGGAGAACGCAGAGCCTGAAGAAGCTTGCTGTTTGCACAGTTCTCAAATCACAGCATAGCTCTCTCCAAGAGCACTATTGCTTCCTCAATGCCAGTGGTTCAGTATGTTTCTACCGAGTTAAATCACCTGGAACCCCGAGCTTCTGTGGGTATGGACTCTATTGACCTGTGAGGATTCATTGCCTGCCACTTTGGCCACTGCCATTTGGTGAAAGGCTTTATCTTTCAGAGTTCTGGCTTCATTTTTTGGGGGGTATCTGCTATTTGCCAGGGAAGATTCCAATCTCTTGGTCTTTGGATATCTGTTGAAGTACGTGTGTTCTCTTGAGCCCAAGGTAAACACTAGAGAGAAGTTTACTGGGGGTAGAAATTCCAGAGACCAAAGCAAAACCCAAATACACCCTTGGAGCCTGAGACACATGGTGACTCCTCTTAGAGAGTAAGGTTGAGAACGGCAGTGCAGCGTGGCATAGGCTAATGACATTCCACTGAGTGACTCAGAAACTCTTGTACTGGTCAGAGGAAGCGTACTTGGCAAGGATACATTCAGTCTGTGATGTTCTCAGAAATGGTCCATCTCGCTGTCGATTGCTCCAGTCTCCACAATAAGGCTCAGAAAAGCTTATTAGGCCACTCCCACTCCTGGGGATTTTTTTCTCACTTTCCCTTAATAAATTTACATAAAGTGCTTTATCAACCACTAGTTCTCCTGCACCCTTGCTTTGAGAAATAAAATCTGAGAGTTCACTCAAACATGTCTTGAGTCAGTCTAGACGCAAGTACAAATGAACAGAAACAAACAAAGAAACAAACAGAAATCAAAATTAAAAAACTCACAAAAAAACCTCAACTGGTCCCGTTAGTCGCTGGTTGGGTGCATCCTGATACCCAACCCCCACCCCAACTCATACCCAACCAAACTAGACATTTATAGTGGACAATTACTAACACAAAGCTCCCCCTGTAATGTGGTTAACCTGATAACTTGAATTAAACGGGATATAAAATGCAGGAATGAATCCATGCACGGTTTTTGTTGAGAAAAAGACAAACCACAGCAGCAGAAAAATGAGACCAGCTGATGGGTAAGAGTGTACCCTCCTGATTACTCAGCTAAAAAGGAGGGGGAGGGGAGAGTTGGTCCCATGCAGGAAGGTTATAAGATGTGCTCTGTATTCATCCATGGTGCCACCTGTTCTTGGCTGAAGATCAGCTTTGCAAAGTGGTAAAATACTCCATCTACTTTTGCTGCTCTGAGACTCCAGGGCTCTCCTTGTGAAGGGAGTCCTTGTTCCTCACACTAGATTACCAGCTAAGCTCACCAAGGGCCTAGAAAGGCTAATGCTCTCAACTACCTCACAACGACGTCTCTGCTTTACCCTGTAGAAGTCAAAATAACTGATGCTGGCTGAAGGGGGAAGATAAGGACATTCTGTCAGGTAATGTAATTCTCCCTCAGTGTGGGACCACTCAATGTCCCATCTACTCTGGAAACCTTACTCACAGGGTCTACTAAGTGTCCACTAAAGTACTTAGTGAAATACTCAAGGTCCTGAGCCTGACTCTTAGCATCTCTAACTTGCAAGGCTCAATCACCCGTCCTGCATAGGGCAGTTAAACAGGCAAGTAATAACAAAAATCAGAGAAAAGTGTATTTCGTGGTTGCCACATTGCAAAGAGGTACCAAGAGACCCAGTCCTCTTTGGAGGTCCTTCCATGATGTTTAAATTTAAAGCGATTGAGAGATATACATGCTATGAAGTCCTGGTCAAGATGTGGTCTTGCCCATTTCCAACCTGTCTCAGTTACGGTTTCATTGCCATGAAGAAACACCATGACCAAGGGAACTCTTCTAAGGGACAACATTCACTTGGGGCTTGCTTACAGTTTCAAAGGTTCAGTCCATTAATAAAATGACAGGAAACATGGCATTGTCCAGGCAGACACGGTGCTGTAGAAAGAGTTGAGCATTCTGTTCTTGACCTAAGTGCAGCCAGGAGTAGACTAACACAGTCACACATTTCCTCTATCAAAGCCACACCCCTAACAGTACCACTCCTTTGGGACCAAGTATATTCAAACCACTACATTTCACTCCCTGGCCCCCATAGGCTTGTTCAAACTTCTGAGTCTATGGGGCTTTACCTATGTATAGCATAATGCAAAGTACATTAATCCAAATTCAAAAGCCCCATAGTCTACAACACTCTCTACAATGTTAAAAGTCCAAACTTCAAAGTCTCTTCTGATAGTCATTCAATTTCTAAATGGTAATTTCTTCTTAAGAGACTTATTAAATCAAAATGAAAATGCACATCACTTACCTCCAAAATAATGCAAGATGTACATTAATATTCCAAAATGTCATGGTGAGCATATTGGACCAAAGCAAGACAGAAAACTAGCTGGGCAAAATCCTAAACTCCATGTCTCCATGTCCTATGTCAAAGCGCCCTTCAGAGCTCCAACTACTTTCACCCTTGTTGACTGCTGTTGGTCAAAGTGCCAGAGTTGGGTCAATTTGAGGCAAGTAGGAAAATTTCACCACAAACCTTTGAGCCCCGAAAGACCCCCTCCTTTCCAGAAGGAGTAGAGCTAGGTTAGTTCCTGGAAAAGTCCCAAGCCAAACTGTTGAACAAAGCCACCTGGAACTCCCCAAATAATCCCATTGGAAAGTCCCGGAATGGTCCACTGACCGAGAGTCAGTTTGAGGTCACTTTGCCCCACCAATAGTACCCTGCCTAGTTACCATTGTTCAAATTCTGCCTTATTATTCAAAATCTGCTCTATCAAAGGTATATAAATCCCTGTTATTGTCTGCTCAGGGTCATCTCTCTCTGAAGGGTGTCAACCCCAGTGCATTGGGGCAATAAAGCTCCTCTTGCTTTTGTATCAATCACTACCTCCATGAGTCTCATACAAGGGGTCTGGGAAGGGGTTCAGTTTGGACCTCACATTGGCCGATCTGGCAATCAGCAGCAACAAACTTCATTCTCTTGGGCTGGTTCTAGTCCCTGTTAGCAGCTTTCCTTGACAGGTATCCAATGGCTCTGACATTTCTAACATCTTGGGGTATCCAAGGCAACTTCAACTTTACAACTCCTTGTTCTGATGTCTGGGATCAACACATGATCTTCTGGGATCCTCCAAAGGGCTTGCATCATTTTTCCAGCTCAGCCCTCTGTAGCATGCTAGGATCTGGTTGATTCCACTTCACTGCTATTCTTGGTGATCATCCCAAGAACATCTCTAATTAGCTGGCATCTCTAATTAGCTGGAGTCTTCCACTGCAAGTAGGCTGCACATATAGCCTCTCATAGGCTCCCTTCATGATACCAAACCTCAACTTCTTTGCATGACACCTTCAGTTATTGGGCCATCAACTGCAGGTGAGGCTGCCCCTTCACTAATGGCCTTCTGTGTCCTCTCACAGTGAGAAGCCTCAGCTGATATCTTTGACCACTTCATGCCTTCAAACCAGTAATAACTCCATGATTCTTATGCATTACCAAGTCCAGTTGAAACAGGAGGTACAATCTTTGCT
Organism: Rattus norvegicus; assembly: GCF_021556685.1. NCBI lineage: Eukaryota > Metazoa > Chordata > Mammalia > Rodentia > Muridae > Rattus > Rattus norvegicus. Next base: position 210,284,056 of record NC_141534.1, on the reverse strand, counting down.
GTCTCTGAAACACAGCTTGCTTCTATTCTCAGAAAATACTTCCCAGAAGATTTCAACTCCGTGATTTATGCTGGTCTCTACTTAATCACCACTGAGTTTTTAGCTCCAGATAACCAACAATAATTGCCCCAGTAGTCCATTCTATTCTTGACTCTAAAGCCAGAGCCACATGGCCAAAGCTACCAAGTTCTGTTGTTTGATGGAGGTGGAACATGGCCCCACTGTTCTATGACATCATCACCAGCTTTCCCTATTCCAACTCCTTCCCTGCCTAAGCTGGGCTTCTGGAACTTGCTCTGTAGACTGTCCTTGAGCTCAGAGATCTTCATGGCTGTGTCTCCTGAATGCTGGGATTAAAGGTGTATACTACCATGCCTGGACTTAGCTTTTCTTCACCTAGAACTTGTTCTGAACCAGGTTGGCTTTGAAATTTGAGATCTGCTTGCCTGTGTGTCAGGGATTTAAGACTTGTAGTAGTACCATGCCTGAGCCTAAGCTTTTCATGGCCACTTTCCTTAAGATTCAGATAAAAAAAATCCAGATCAAACTCTCTGGATTCCTTTTGTGTATTGTAGTTCATTTCAGAATCAAAGTCCAAATGAAAATCATAACTAAGTAAACAATAAACTTAGCAGGGTGGGATTTACAGGATTTAGCATCATTGTACTTTCTGGTGCCATTTAATACTTGAAATATATATTTTCTATGTTTCCTCTCTAAACTTGCTCTGCTTGATCAAACACTCATAGGAATGAATCAAAGGATAAAATCTAAATTAGGCTTTTCTGATCAATGCAATTAGTCCGAATCTCTTCACATTGGTCTCAGGCAAACTTTCAACAAGGGCAAAAAGCAGGCATGACCTTCACCAAAAATATCACAAATACTATCTCTAGGCGAAATACTAATGCTCATCACTGAAACATTTTGGGCAAGGTCTGTACAGTTCAAATCACCTCAGGAACAGTGTGTTTCATATTCAAACTAGGGTGGTCCACTGAACCCCAAGGGAATCATTCCATAGCTTTCCAATCCACAGTCTTCAAATCTTCCAAACAACAACATGGCCAGGCCAGTTACAGCCAGACCCCCAACTGGCACCCACTTCTGTCTTAGCTAAGGGTTTACAAGTGTGCCCAGACACAATGGCTGAGGCAACTCTAGTAACTCTAAATATTTAACTGGGGCTGGCTTACAGTCTCAGAGGTCCAGTCCATGATCATCATGGCAGGAAGCATGGCTGTGTGCAGGCAGGCATGGTGCTGGGGAAGGAGCTGAGAGGGCTGCATCTTGATCCTATTACAGCCAGGGAAAGAGTGACTTTTCCACACTGGGCAGAGCTTCAAAGCTCACTACTGTTGTGGTTTGCCCTAGAGTTATCTGTATTTTGATGCTAATTCCACTGCCCCAAGGACAGCTGCCTAGTCACTCAGGAATCAGGTGACTTCAACAGAAACTTCTCCCCGTTGAATTTTAAAACACAGGTGAGGTGCAGGTGAAGATGGAAGGAGGCCAGTCATTAGAGAAGGAAGGATGGGTGAGAGAGAAGCTTGAAGAAAGAGGAGGAGACTAGAACAAAAAGGAGGAGAAAGAGAGAAGCCGTGGTAGGACAATATGGCAGGTGACGTTAAGATCTCACTCTGTGGGCTGGAGAGATGGCTCAGTGGTTAAGAGCCCCGACTGCTCTTCCAGAGGTCCTGAGTTCAAATCCCAGCAACCACATGGTGGCTCACAACCATCTGTAAAGAGATCTGATGACCTCTTCTGGTGTATCTGAAAACAGCTACAATGTACTTATATATAATAAATGAATAAATCTTAAAAAAAAAAAAAAGATCTCACTCTGTGTATTTACAGGTTGTTATTAATGTTCTCAAGGGATGGATGGTGCTGGGCTTTGTACGTTTAAGTGGGCAATTATATCTTATCAATTGGATCTAAGATTATTGTGTTGTGTGATTTTTTTTATGTGAGGGTTTGAGTGTAGGAAAGTGTGCTGCAGCAGGAGACAATGGGCTGCTGCGGAGTTGGGATGTGATTCCGCCAAGATATCTATCAGATATCTATCAGATATCTTGGGGCACCTCGGTGCGGACCTAGTGGGGTAAAAGACAACTATATGCTTTTTTATTTTTATATTTTTACAACAACACACTACCATAGTCAGATACCTCCTTCTTCAAGGCCACATCCACTTACAGCACAACTCCCTGAGCCATGTACATTCAAACTACCACAGGAGCCATAATTGTCTTACACTCTCTAGAATAGTAGCTTCCCCCTGACTAAATGCTCTTCTTTTCCATAGCTGTCTGAGGGGTGCTTATGTAAGGCTCGAAGTGAGTCTTAACTACCTGGAGACCCCCCAAGTGAGGCACAAGAACAGAGTTCGATGCAAATGCAAGAGCTTTATTTTCTAGCAAGTTGGGGTCGACCTTCAATCAGCCCCTGGTGGTGAGTAATGAGAAGGCAACCCCAAATGGCTGTGACAAACTATTTTTATACTTTCAGAGGTACAGGTTACATCAGCAAGTTTACAGTTCAAGCTCTATCTGGGACCAGAGGGTCAGGCGACTATGTCAGTACATTCTGCCGATTTTTCAAGAATGTCCCTGCTCCTCCCAAGGACTGTGGGTGGAGAATGGAACTTGGCCTAGCCTTGACCTGAGGTGGGAAGCTGGTACTTGGCCTAATCTTGACCTGAGGCATTGGGTGTAAAGCTGGCGAAAGTCATGAGGGTCCTCATAACCTATCTACTTTCTACCAGGCCAAGCCTCCTAAATAGCTCTTATGCTTCAGTAAGAACTAGGGTCCTTCACCTACAACTCATTGTAAAAAAGAAGAAGATCCTGGGAATTCAAAACCTGCCCTATAGATTTACATCTGTGCAGTGACAATGTAACCTGGGTCACCTGTAATGCACTATAAATACACAGCTAGTTTAGAACTCACAGAGATCTGTCTGCCTCTGACTCCCAGCTGCTGGGATTAAAGACATGCATGTCTACACACAGCTAAAATTTGTTTTAAAACACTACACTTACACCAGATGATATGGGCTAAGAAAACAGAGCCATGTTGAGAAGACTGGATGGGGAAATTCTATCAAATCACCTTTGTGAAAAACCAGTCCTGGTTTAACCCCTGTGAAGAAGAGGATCACAGAAAGAGCCACAGGGCTCAGGTCAGAGGAAGAAACCACCAGTGTTATAGACTGATGAGAGGGAGTGCTGAGGTGGGCAAGTGGAGCCTGACACCCAGGAGGCAGGTGCATAAACACCAGGAAGTGATAGTCATGGGATGGGAACAATGCTTATCAATGTCTCCTTATAGCTCAAAGGAAGGGACTGGACCTCCTCTGATGGACACTTGTTGATGTTTACTGAGGAACAGCATTTTTTGGAAGATGTGTCAGTCTGTTTGGGAAAGCTATAGGGAAAGCAGAAGTAATGTATAGGAACAGACAAGACCATGCAGAAGAGAATCCTAAGCTATGACACATTAGGATCCAGGAAGTGACCATGTGACCTCACACCTGACCTGGGCAGGGATATAAAGACCCGAGGAACAGAAGGCTCCACATCTGCACACCTTCCTTTCCACCTTCTCCTCTGACCTACTCCATCCTCAACCAAACACCAGAACCATGACCTGCTGTGGCTGTTCAGGAGGCTGTGGCTCCAGCTGCTGCAAACCTGTTTGCTGCTGTAAGCCAGTATGCTGCTGTGTACCCACCTGTTCCTGCTCCAGCTGTGGGGGCTGTGGCTCCAGCTGTGGGGGCTGTGGCTCCAGTTGTGGGGGCTGTGGCTCTAGCTGCTGCAAGCCTGTATGTTGCTGCAAGCCAGTGTGCTGTTGTGTTCCTGTCTGTAACTGCTCCAGCTGTGGAGGCTGTGGCTCCAGCTGTGGAGGCTGTGGCTCCAGCTGTGGGGGCTGTGGCTCCAGCTGTGGAGGTTGTGGCTCCAGCTGTGGGGGCTGTGGCTCAAGCTGTTGCAAACCTGTGTGCTGCTGTGTGCCTGTCTGTTCCTGTTCCGGGTGTGGGGACTGTAAGCCCAGCTGCTGTCAGTCCAGCTGCTGCAAGCCCAGCTGCTGTCAGTCCAGCTGCTGCAAGCCCAGCTGCTGTCAGTCCAGCTGCTGCAAGCCCAGCTGCTGTCAGTCCAGCTGCTGCAAGCCCTGCTGCTGTCAGTCAAGCTGTTGCAAACCCTGCTGCTCTTCAGGCTGTGGGTCTTCCTGCTGTCAGTCTGGCTGCTGAAGCTGACTGCAATGCCCCCATGTGTTTCTAATACAAGATCTAAGACTCTCAACTTGACCCCATCCCTCTGAACTACCTTCTGCTCCTGTGGCCTCACTTCATCCCCAGGTTCCTGATTATCCTGCATGTTCCTTCCCTTAGCACTCCTGCTTCCCACAGCTTCAACTCAAATCTGGATTTTAGAGCCCAAGAAGAGGCCATCTGCTCATCCACTGTGTGCTAACAAATATGCTCTGCAGTCATACGATCTCTAGTGTCTCGCTATGGCCCACCCACCTCCAGCAGTCAGGTGAGCATTCAGACTTACTTGGACTTGGACGCCAAGGAATAACAACCTCTGCTTTCCCCTAAGTTGAAAGTCACAAACCAATAAACACATCACATGGACCAATACAAGCATGTCTCAGTCATTCATCCTGTCCCTGGCTGTCACTCCATGGTTCCTCATTTTCTTGCAGGTCTGGATGGGGCTCCACCAGCCTGATAGTGTTTCTCAGAGCACCTAAGGTCCCTGCCTCTCATCTCCCTCCTGACTCCTCCCTCTCTAGGGATTCTTCTCTATTCGTGCCTCACTAAATTTGGTCATCGGGACACCACTCTGCCAGGCCAACTGAGGTCCTGAAGCAGTGACAGCTCCAGGCTGCATCAGACCCACCCCTCTGGAGACTCCCTTTAAGACTCTGATGTTCTCACCTGGTGAGTGAGTGAGCTGTGGATCTCTGGGAGCTCATACATGTCCACCTCATCAGGCCCTGTTCATGGGTTCTTTCTCTGTCACTTCCAGCAGGTGACAGGTGGATGGAGCTGCCTGTAAGGGAGACAGAACTTGCATGTCAAGAGCAGAGGAGGGCTGTGCACCCTGCATGTGGAAGACCCCCAGAGCGGGGAGACCCTCACTCAAGTCTCAGGATGATGCCACCCCCCAAGAACACATGTAAGACCATCCTTGCTGTAAAAACACGAGGTTTATTGATAGGAACCAGTGCACTGGGGTTGAGACTCGTATCCCAGGTGGCAGAGGTGTTCCACCCCAAGTGGCTTGGAGAAGAGGTATTTAAAGGAAGAAACCACAACCCAAGGGGGTAGGGAGGTCGTCATTGGAAAATGTCGAAAATACCAGTGAAAAATCACAAGGGGAAGCTTCCTGTTTCTCAAGATTGTTCTTTAAGATTTAAATCTAATTTTATGGTCAGTTAGTCCCTGGGAGAGAGTTGCCAAACCGGCTGGTGTAATTGCAGTTCCAGGGCCCGACCTGTTTCTTCTGCTCTAAACTTTTGTCTAGGGGGTCAACCTTAAAAGTTCTACCTTTCATATGTCCTCTAAAGCCCTCACCGGCCCTGGACTATGAGACATTGAAGACCTTCATGAGGAGCCAGTGACCTAAGTAAGCAAAGGAAAGCACAAAAGTAAAGACCTGGTCCTGCTGTTTAGGACCTTGTAGGGGCTGGGGGGGGGGGCAGGGACAGTGGTGCTACTCTGAGGACTGGGCACACATGATCTGCTTGGTAAGGGAGCTAGGAACTCAGGTGTATGGTTGGGGAGAGAAAAGGTCCAACTTTTGAATTAGGCTCCTCAATATGACAGGTATATTATATTCCTTAAATTAGTTGAACGTAATATCATTTGTTGATGTTGGCATGACACATACATACATGCGTTTTTACATACAGGATTCAGAGGATGGTTTTCTGCTTTCATTTGGATTCGGGGGCTCAAATTTGAGTTGAGTGCAAGCACATTTACCCACTGAGCCATCTTCCCAATCCTTTTTCTTTCAAAAGAAAATCCATGACACCCACATCCTGCCCCTGTCGCTCTGCCTGGCCTGGATATGGCAGCTCTCTTCCCTGTCTCAGCCTGTCCAGTGCTGTGACTACACATGTGTTCCAACATGCCTGACTGAACACTGCCTTCCAAAGCTATGTTTCTGGCTCAAGCAGAGCCAGGGCACTGTGCCCATGGCTTTAGAGGTCTGATCTAGAGACTGATTCTGCAGTTCTCGAACCAGGGCTCAGCTCAAATGTCTGCTGGGCTCCAATCTGCTCAATAAATTGTAAACATTCACCATGTACTGAAACATTCTTAAAGATTTGATCCTAAAGCTCAGTTCCACTCCACATAGTGAGTATTTCTGTCTACTAAGGCACATTCTCGACCAGTTGGATTATTTCCCAATAGTAGACATAGACTGTATCCCAGCTGCCCAGTGACACTTAATGCAGTTTTGTGTAAATATGTCTAGGATTATGGCCAGAGTCTGATCAGGGGGAACCAGTCTTATGCTGTTCCACCAGAAGCCACACGGTGGCAGTGTGAGAGGTTTCTCCAGCTGAAGGTTCTCCTGCTGCCTGTGCTGTTTCACTCCCTCAAGCCCTTCCTGTGTGAGGAATAGCAGTTAAGTCTGCACACAGTGCCAAAATACCAAAGAAAGCTTTGGCCAGCAGGAAGCACAAGGTTGGAGCATCCAAGCTCATTGGTGGTAGGTGGAAGAAGGGTGTAATTTTCTCTACAGTTTGGTTTGTTAATGTAGGGAATAAGGAGATGGGTAGGGGAGATGAGGGGAGGGAAGGAAAGTGGAGGGGAGCAGAAGGGAGGGAGGGGAGAGGAGAAGTGGGAGTAGAGATGGGGTAAAAGAAGGGAAAGGAAGGGAAAGAAAAGGAAAGGAAGAGAAGGGGAGGGGAGGGGAGGAGAGGGGAGGGGAGGGAAGGAAAGGGAAGGATGGGAAACTAAGGAGAATCCTGAGTTGGCAAATGGTTGGAACTGGAAAATATCATCCTGAGTGAGGTAACCCAATCACAGAAAAACACACATGGTATGCACTCATTGATAAGTGGCTATTAGCCCAAATGCTTTAATTACCCTAGAAGCATAGAACAAATGAAACTCAAGACGGATGATCAAAATGTGAATGCTTCACTCCTTCTTTAAAAGGGGAACAAGAATACCCTTGGCAGGGAATAGAGAGGCAAAGATTAAAACAGACACAGAAGGAACACCCATTCAGAGCCTGCCCCACATGTGGCCCATACATATACAGCCATCCAATTAGACAAGATGGATGAAGCAAAGAAGTGCAGGCCGACAGGAGCCGGCTGTAGATCGCTCCTGAGAGACACAGCCAGAATACAGCAAATACAGAGGCGAATGCCAGCAGCAAAACACTGAACTGAGAACAGGACCCCCGTTGAAGGAATCAGAGAAAGAACTGGAAGAGCTTGAAGGGGCTCGAGACCCCATATGAACAACAATGCCAACCAACCAGAGCTTCCAGGGACTAAGCCACTACCTAAAGACTGACCCTGGACTCTGACCTCATAGGTAGCAATGAATATCCTAGTAAGAGCACCAGTGGAAGGGGAAGCCCTGGGTCCTGCTAAGACTGAACCCCCAGTGAACTAGATTTTTGGGGGGAGGGCGGCAATGGGGGGAGGATGGGGAGGGGAACACCCATAAAGAAGGGGAGGGGGAAGGATTAGGGGGATGTTTGCCCGGAAACCGGGAAAGGGTATAACACTCGAAATGTATATAAGAAATACTCAAGTTAATAATTAAAAAAAAAATAGTAAGCAAGGGGACCTGACTTTTCCTAAAGAACCTCATTTAAAAAGCCAGGAATTGCCAAGCATGGCACCAGAGGCCTTGATCCCTATCACTTGGTGCTGAGGTGGGCAGATCTCTGTGAGCTGAAGGACTGTCAGGTCTATATCGGGAATGCTAAGGTGCCTGGGATACAGAGTAAACAGGCCACTAGTAAACAGAACAAGGACTTGAGAGATGGCTCAGTGGTTAAGAGCACTGACTGCTCTTCCAGAAGTCCTGAGTTGAAATCCCAGCAAACACATGGTAGCTCACAACCATCTGTAATGAGAGCTGATGGTCTTCTCTGGTGTGTCTGAAGACAGCTACAGTGTACTTATATATAATAAATAAATGAATCTTAAAAACAAACAAAGCAAAACAGTCAGGTCTGTGATACGTTCTTCTAATCCCAATGCGGTGTAGGATGCTGGGAAGGTAGAATTTGTTTTAGATGAAAAATTTTAACAAAATCTCTATAACCTTCAAAAATTGTCTAATATACCCTTCATTTTATGATTTTATCAGCATGTTTTCCCCATGTGTACACTCATTTAACTGTCTTAGATGTTTCTCCTTCTCTTAGATGCTCGCTGTACAGGACTGGTTATCTGTTCATAGTCCTGTGATGAGATTTGCTTTCTCAGCCTCAGTTTCCATTTGGAAGCAGCAGAGACAAACTGTTCCACCCAGAATTGAAACACTGAGCTAGAATTTTGTTTACCTCTCTACAGTCTTATCAGACTCTGAGTGTTATGTCTTAAAAGATAGAGAAGGGGGATATGTTCTATGGAGGTCTGGGGAAAGGGCATGCCTCAGTGGGTCCATGTTGAGGTGTCCCTGTCCCCTAGGGGACCAGCCACACAATGGTATAATATAGAATAGAGTTTATTCATGGCATGGGGGAGGGGACTTAAGTAGGGGAGAGAGAGAGAGAGAGAGAAGGGGAGAAGTAGAGGCTGGCCATGAGCACAAGGAGAGAAGTGGGGAGCAGAATATGGAGAGAAGGGACAAGGGGGCAAGAGAGCAAGAGAGAACAAGATCAAGAGAATGAGGAAGAGGAAATCAGCCCCTTTTATAGTGTCAGGTATACCTGGCTGTTGCCAAGTAACTGAGGGGGTGGAGCTTAGACAGAATGCTAACATTCCCCTGTTTTAGTTTAATTAAAAAAGAAAAATTAGGAAAGTGATGTTGGAGCAGGAATTGGGTTTTGTGATCTCTGAATGCTTCATACTTGTTTTGGGGTAATTTGTCACTAGGGAACCTAGAGAAGTGGGTATTGGATATTTGTCCATTCTTAGGGGAGGTCGCTATTTCCTTGTTGTCCAGAGACTGTGGAACCATCTAAGGATAGGTCAGAAGGAACAGGTCTAATGGAAGCGTCTGTGTCTGTGAGAGGAGATTGGAACATCTGGGGTTCACTTCTCTGGAGCTGTTCTGGGTGTAGTAGGTGCCTGTTCACGACAAGACATAGAAAAACACATACACACACACACACACACACACACACACACACACAAAATATAATAGGTTCAGAATAAGATTAAGTGCGTTTTAGAGAAAAAAATTATTCTTAGATGCACATTTGAAACCCAGAGGAATCCCGGAATGGGAAATAAATGGGAACTTTGTAAGTGGCAGATGTACTTATCTGGGTGGAGTCTATTTGGTCCACGACAGGTAGGTCTGAGTGAGTTCCTGTACCTTATAAGTTTACAAAAGAGATAATAACATGAGTTAACAACATGAACATTCTTTAAGATAAGCTTTTTTGAAGCAGAAGGAACAAAAAGATTACAGTTGGGTCATATAGTGGTGAGTTTAGCAAGAAGAAGAAATATGAAGCATTTAACCAATTATGGAAAGTCAAGCTATGAGACTGAGTAATGTCCTAAAACTCTGTAACAAAGGGCGAGGAGTTAGAGATCTAGGAACCCAGTCTGCTTTCCATCTGAGAAAGTTTATTAGCTGGATTGAGAGTTGAGCTGTCATCTGGTGTGTGCCTCATAGCTAAGAGAACTTGAGTTCGAAGTCAATGAGTTACCCATGGGGGCAGGTATTGAATTACTTTTATCGGCATCCTGAGAATAACCTCAACACCCAAAATGTCTGCCAGGCTAGATGTCTAAGTCATCACGCAGACCCTCTAGAGGGCATAAGGTGAGTCCAGGACTCACCAGAAAGCTTCTCTTCCCAGGCCTGGGAGTTTCTTTAGACAGCTGCAAAAGCCCGGAAGGGGGAGGGGATGGGGAGTCACTTTTGAGTGAATACTCGCCCAAGGGTCAAGGTCTCATCTTGTATGTCAGCTAGGAGGCCCCTTTATCCCATAAAGACTGGCTAGGCCCTACTTTGGAAATCTTGGGTCCTCCTTGCCAACTGGGGTTTGCAGGGGCTCATTTCCCTGGATTAATCCTAGTTCAGGGAAAAGGAGTATCAACATGTAAACTCCTGACCAGCTGGCAGGTAGGCGATGACATACCTGAATGACATAAAGAACTAACATGTTTTGGACTGCAGGGCCTTGTGACAGAGATGAGGTACAATGGCTGTGTTTCTATTGCAGTCTAGAAAGCCTAGCATTCCTACAGAACATGTCCTGGAGGTCTTAAAACAGTTTGCCAAGCCAAAAAGAGGGATAGAGAAAGCAGTTTCCAGAGCTTATTTGCAAAGAATTTTTGTTTAGCAATAGAGAAGTTCTGGACCTCCCAGACTCTGGGGTCTACCTGAGAAGCTGGTAAAGGAAGTGGCATGTCCCTGTTAACAGGTTGGCTGGCTAGAAGGAGCAGAGGGGCTGCTGACGAGCTTGAGTTTAGGTGAATGGGTGGAGCAAAGCAAATAGAGGCTCCCAACTTAGCTAGAAGATCCCCTCCCAATAAGGAGACCAGGCATGTTGGCACTATCAGAAAGGAATGGGTGAGAGGTACACCCATAAAAATGTAACTAAGCAGTGGGGTTTGGTGAGGAAGGTAAGATTCACATCAGAAACTTGTATGTCCCACCCTCAAAATCAGGATTACAGGTGATCCTTCCAATTCTGGATTGTAGTTCATTCCAGTTGTAATCAAGATGACAACCAGGAATAACCATTTCAGGGGGCCACATTGAAAGGGGGAAGCAAATAAGAGACACCGCCAGAACCTGAAGGGGCTGGATCAACAGTTCTCTGCACCCTAATCCCGTGGGAGGGAGAGCTAAACCTTCAGAGACGCAGACATGCATGGGAAGCCAGAAGAGACTACACTCTGCCCACATTTCTGACTCCAGAGGAAAACACCAAACGCCATCTGGGACCCTGGTACACAGGGGCTCCCGGGAAAGGCAGCGAAGGTCCTCCTGGTTGCTGCCCTCACGGAGAGCTCGTAAGCAACATCCCACGAGCAAACTTGAGCCTTGGGACCACAGGTAAGACCAACTTTTCTGCTCCAAGTGACCTGCCTGGTGAACTCAGGACACAGGTCCACAGGAACAGCTGAAGACCTGTAGACAGGAAAAACTACACGCCCAAAAGCAGAACACTCTGTTTCCATAACTGGCTGAAAGAAAACAGGAAAACAGGTCTACAGCACTCCTGAAACACAGGCCTATAGGACAGTCTAGCCACTGTCAGAAATAGCAGAACAAAGTAACACCACAGATAATCTGATGGCGAAAGACAAGCGCAGGAACGCAAGCAACAGAAACCAAGACTATATGGCATCATCGGAGCCCAATTCTCTCACCAAAGCAAACACTGAATATCCAAACACACCAGAAAAGCAAGATCTAGATTTAAAATTATATTTGATCATGATGCTGGAGGACTTCAAGAAAGACATGAAGAACTCCCTTAGAGAAACGCAGGAAAATATAAATAAACAAGTTGAAGCCTATAGAGAGGAATCACAATAATCCCTGAAAGAATTCCAGGAAAACACAATCAAACAGTGGAAGGAATTAAAAATGGAAATAGAAGCAATCAAGAAAGAACACATGGAAACAACCCTGGATACAGAAAACCAAAGGAAGAGACAAGGAGCCGTCGATACAAACATTACCAACAGAATACAAGAGGTAGAAGAGAGAATCTCAGGAGCAGAAGATTCCATAGAAATCATAGACACAACTGTCAAAAGATAATGTAAAACGGAAAAAGCTACTGGTCCAAAACATACAGGAAATCCAGGACTCAATGAGAAGATCAAACCTAAGGATAATAGGTATAGAAGAGAGTGAAGACTCCCAGCTCAAAGGACCAGTGAATATCTTCAACAAAATCATAGAAGAAAACTTTCCTAATCTAAAGAAAGAGATGCCCATAAGCATACAAGAAGCTTACAGAACTCCAAATAGATTGGACCAGAAGAGAAATTCCTCCCATCACATAATAGTCAAAACACCAAATGCACAAAATAAAGAAAGAATATTAAAAGCAGTAAGGGAAAAAGGTCAAGTAACATATAAAGGCAGGCCCATCAGAATCACATCAGACTTATCTCCAGAGACTATGAAAGCCAGAAGATCCTGGACAGATGTCATACAGACCCTGAGAGAACACAAATGCCAGCCCAGGTTACTGTATCCTGCAAAACTCTCAATTAACATAGATGGAGAAACCAAGATATTCCATGACAAAACCAAATTTACACAATATCTTTCTACAAACCCAGCGCTACAAAGGATAATAAATGGTAAAGCTCAACATAAGGAGGCAAGCTACACCCTAGAAAAAGCAAGAACCTAATCGTCTTGGCAACAAAACAAAGAGAAGAAAAGCACACAAACATAACCTCACATCCAAATATGAATATAACAGGAAGCAATAATCACTATTCCTTAATATCTCTCAACATCAATGATCTCAACTCCCCAATAAAAAGACATAGATTAACAAACTGGATACGCAATGAGGACCCTGCATTCTGCTGCCTACAGGAACCACACCTCAGAGACAAAGACAGACACTACCTCAGAGTGAAAGGCTGGAAAACAACTTTCCAAGCAAATGATCGGAAGAAGAAAGCTGGAGTAGCCATTCTAATATCAAATAAAATCAATTTTCAACTAAAAGTCATCAAAAAAGATAAGGAAGGACACTTCATAATCATCAAAGGAAAAATCCACCAAAATGAACTCTCAATCCTAAGTATCTATGCTCCAAATACATAGGCTCCTACATACATAAAAGAAAACTTACTAAAGCTCAAAACACACATTGCACTTCACACAATAATAGAGGAGATTTCAACACCCCACTCTCATCAATGGACAGATCATGGAAACAGAAATTAAACAGAGACATAGACAGACGAAGAGAAGACATGAACCAAATGGACTTAACAGATATTTATAGAACATTCTATCCTAAAGCAAAAGGATATACCTTCTTCTCAGCTCCTCATGGTACTTTCTCCAAAATTGACCATATAATTGGTCAAAAAACAGGCCTCAACAGATACAGAAATATAGAAATAATTCCATGCGTCCTATCAGACCACCACGGGCTAAAGCTGGTCTTCAATAACAATAAGGGAAGAATGCCCACATATACATGGAAGGTGAACAATGCTCTACTCAACGATAACCTGGTCAAAGAAGAAATAAAGAAATTAAAGACTTCTTAGAATTTAATGAAAATGAAGGTACAACATACCAAAACTTATGGAACACAATGAAAGCTGTGCTAAGAGGAAAACTCAGAGCTCTGAGTGCCTGCAGAAAGAAACAGGAGAGAGCATATGTCACCAGCTTGACAACACACCTAAAAGCTCTAGAAGAAAAAGAAGCAAATACACCCAGGAGGAGTAGAAGGCAGGAAATAATCAAACTCAGAGCTGAAATCAACCAAGTAGAAACAAAACGGACCATAGAAAGAATCAACAGAACCAAAAGTTGGTTCTTTGAGAAAATCAACAAGATAGATAAACCCTTAGCCAGACTAATGAGAGGACACAGAGAGTGTGTCCAAATTAACAAAATCAGAAATGAAAAGGGAGACATAACAACAGAATCAGAGGAAATTCAAAAAATCATCAGATCCTACTACAAAAGCCTATATTCAACAAAACGTGAAAATCTGCAGGAAATGGACAATTTCCTAGACAGATACCAGGTACCAAAGTTAAATCAGGAACAGATAAACCAGTTAAACAACCCCATAACTCCTAAGGAAATAGAGGCAGTCATTAAAGGTCTCCCAACCGAAAAGAGCCCAGGTCCAGACGGGTTTAGTGCAGAATTCTATCAGACCTTCATAGAAGACCTCATACCAATACTATCCAAACGATTCCACAAAATTGAAACACATGGAGCACTACCGAATTCCTTCTATGAAGCCACAATTACTCTTATACCTAAACCACACAAAGACCCAACAAAGAAAGAGAACTTCAGACCAATTTCCCTTATGAATATCGACGCAAAAATACTCAATAAAATTCTGGCAAACCGAATCCAAGAGCACATCAAAACAATCATCCACCGTGATCAAGTAGGCTTCATCCCAGGCATGCAGGGATGGTTTAATATACGGAAAACCATCAACGTGATCCATTATATAAACAAATTGAAAGAACAAAACCACATGATCATCTCATTAGATGCTGAGAAAGCATTTGACAAAATTCAACACCCCTTCATGATAAAAGTCCTGGAAGGAATAGGAATTCAAGGCCCATACCTAAACATAGTAAAAGCCATATACAGCAAACTAGTCGCTAACATTAAACTAAATGGAGAGAAAGTTGAAGCAATCCTACTAAAGTCAGGGACTAGACAAGGCTGCCCACTCTCTCCCTACTTATTCAATATAGTTCTTGAAGTTCTAGCCCAGAACAATCAGACAACAAAAGGAGATCAAGGGGATACAGATTGGAAAAAGAAGTCAAAATATCACTATTTGCAGATGATATGATAGTATATTTAAGTGATCCCAAAAGTTCCACCAGAGAACTACTAAAGCTGATAAACAACTTCAGCAAAGTGGCTGGGTATAAAATTAACTCAAATAAATCAGTTGCCTTCCTCTATACAAAAGAGAAACAAGCCGAGAAAGAAATTAGGGAAACAACACCCTTCATAATAGTCCCAAATAATATAAAATACCTTGGTATGACTTTAACCAAGCAAGTAAAAGATCTGTACAATAAGAACTTCAAGTCTCTGAAGAAAGAAATTGAAGAAGACCTCAAAAGATGGAAAGATCTCCCATGCTCATGAATTGGCAGGATTAATATACTAAAAATGGCCATTTTACTAAAAGCGATCTACAGATTCAATGCAATCCCCATCAAAATACCAATCCAATTCTTCAAAGGGTTAGACAGAACAATTTGCAAATTCATCTGGAATAACAAAAAACCCAGGATAGCTAAAAGTATCCTCAACAATAAAAGGACTTCAGGGGGAATCACTATCCCTGAACTCAAGCAGTATTACAGAGCAATAGTGATAAAAACTGCATGGTATTGGTACAGAGACAGACAGATAGACCAATGGAATAGAATTGAAGACCCAGAAATAAACCCACACACCTATGGTCACTTGATTTTTGACAAAGGAGCCAAAACCATTCAATGGAAAAAAGATAGCATTTTCAGCAAATGGTGCTGGTTCAACTGGAGGTCAAAATGTAGAAGAATGAAGATTGATCCATGCTTATCCCCCTGTACAAAGCTTAAGTCCAAGTGGATCAAGGACCTCCACATCAAACCAGAGACACTCAAACTAATAGAAGAAAAAGTGGGGAAGCATCTCGAACACATGGGCACTGGAGAACATTTCCTGAACAAAACACCAATGGCTTATGCTCTAAGATCAAGAATCGACAAATGGGATCTCATAAAACTGCAAAGCTTCTGTAAGGCAAAGGACACTGTGGTTAGGACAAAACGGCAACCAACAGATTGGGAAAAGATCTTTACCAATCCTACAACAGATAGAGGGCTTATGTCCAAAATATACAAAGACCGCAGGGAGACAAATAACCCTATTAAAAATGGGGTTCAGAGCTAAACAAAGAATTCACAGCTGAGGAATACCAAATGGCTGAGAAGCACCTAAAGAAATGTTCAACATCTTTAGTCATAAAGGAAATGCAAATCAAAACAACCCTGAGATTTCACCTCACACCAGTCAGAATGGCTAAGATCAAAAACTCAGGTGACAGCAAATGCTGGCGAGGATGCGGAGAAAGAGGAACACTCCTCCATTGTTGGTGGGATTGCAGACTGGTACAACCATTCTGGAAATCAGTCTGGAGGTTCCTCAGAAAATTGGACATTGAACTACCTGAGGACCCAGCTATACCTCTCTTGGGTATATACCCAAAAGATGTCCCAACATATAAAAAAGATACGTGCTCCACTATGTTCATAGCAGCCTTATTTATAATAGCCAGAAGCTGGAAAGAACCCAGATGCCCTTCAACAGAGGAATGGATACAGAAAATGTGGTACATCTACACAATGGAATATTACTCAGCTATCGAAAACAATGACTTTATGAAATTCATAGGCAAATGGATGGAACTGGAAAATATCATCCTGAGTGAGGTAACCCAATCACAGAAAAACACACATGGTAAGCACTCATTGATAAGTGGATATTAGCCCAAATGCTCAAATTACCCAAGATGCACAGAACACACGAAAATCAAGAAGGATGACCAAAATGTGAATGCTTCACTCCTTCTTTAAAAGGGGAACAAGAATACCCTTGGGAGGGAATAGGGAGGCAAAGTTTAGAACAGAGGCTGAAGGAACGCCCATTCAGATCCTGCCCCACATATGGCCCATACATATACAGCCACCCAATTAGACAAGATGGATGAAACAAAGAAGTGCAGGCCGACAGGAGCCGGATGTAGATCGCTCCTGAGAGACACAGCCTGAATACAGCAAATACAGAGGCGAATGCCAGCAGCAAACCACTGAACTGAGAACAGGACCCCCATTGAAGGAATCAGAGAAAGGACTGGAAGAGCTTGAAGGGGCTCGAGACCCCATATGAACAACAATGTCAAGCAACCAGAGCTTCTAGGGACTAATCCACTACCTAAAGACTATACATGGACTGACCCTGGACTCTGACCTCAGAGGTAGCGATGAATAGCCTAGTAAGAGCACCAGTGGAAGGGGAAGCCCTTGATCCTGCTAAGACTGAACCCCCAGTGAACTAGACTGTTGCGGGGAGGGCAGTAATGGGGGGAGGGTGGGGAGGGGCACACCCATAAAGAAGGGGAGGGGGAGGGATTAGGGGGATGTTTGCCCGGAAACCGGGAAAGGGAAAAACATTCGAAGTGTAAATAAGAAATACTCAAGTTAATAAATAAATAAATAAATAAATAAATCACAGAGATCTGTCTGCCTCTGACTCTCAGCTGCTAGGTTTAAAGACTTGCATGTCCACACACAGCTAAGTTTGTTTTAAAACACTACAATCGACCCGCGGATCCCGGCCCGCAGCAGCTCTCTGCTCCCAAACCCCGTGGGAGAGAGACCTCATCGCCTGATCAGGTGGGCACTCCTGAGGCTGCAGAGCGGAGGAGACCACCAACACTGCCCACCCCTGCCCACATCCCTGGCCCAAGAGGCAACTGTATAAGGCCTCTGGGTTCCCGTAGGGGAGGGCCCAGGAGCGGCAGGATCCCTGCGCCTGAGACACCGCCGGAACCTGATGGAAACAGACCGGATAAACAGTTCTCTGCACCCAAATCCCGTGGGAGGGAGAGCTAAACCTTCAGAGAGGCAGACACGCCTGGAAAACCAGAAGAGACTGCACTCTGTGCACATCCAGACGCCAGAGGAAAACACCAAACGTCATCTGGAACCCTGGTGCACGGAGGCTCCCGGAAAGAGTGGCGCAGATCTTCCCAGTTGCTGCCGCCGCGGAGAGGACTTGGGCAGTACCCCACGAGCAAACTTGAGCCTTGGAACCACAGGTAGGGTCCTACTTTTCCCCTGCAAGAAACCTGCCTGGTGAACTCAAGACACAGGCCCATAGGAACAGCTGAAGACCTGTAGAGAGGAAAAACTACACGCCCGAAAGCAGAACACTCTGTCCCCATAACTGGCTGAAAGAAAACAGGAAAACAGGTCTACAGCACTCCTGACACACAGGCTTATAGGACAGTCTAGCCACTGTCAGAAATAGCAGAACAAAGTAACACTAGAGATAATCTGATGGCGAGAGGCAAGCGCAGGAACCCAAGCAACAGAAACCAAGACTACATGGCATCATCAGAGCCCAATTCTCCCACCAAAGCAAACACGGAATATCCAAACACACCAGAAAAGCAAGATCTAGTTTCAAAATCATATTTGATCATGATGCTGGAGGACTTCAAGAAAGACATAAAGAACTCCCTTAGAGAACAAGTAGAAGCCTACAGAGAGGAATCGCAAAAATCCCTGAAAGAATTCCAGGAAAACACAATCAAACAGTTGAAGGAATTAAAAATGGAAATAGAAGCAATCAAGAAAGAACACATGGAAACAACCCTGGACATAGAAAATCAAAAGAAAAGACAAGGAGCTGTAGATACAAGCTTCACCAACAGAATACAAGAGATGGAAGAGAGAATCTCAGGAGCAGAAGATTCCATAGAAATCATTGACTCAACTGTCAAAGATAATGTAAAGCAGAAAAAGCTACTGGTCCAAAACATACAGGAAATCCAGGACTCAATGAGAAGATCAAACCTAAGGATAATAGGTATAGAAGAGAGTGAAGACTCCCAGCTCAAAGGACCAGTAAATATCTTCAACAAAATCATAGAAGAAAACTTCCCTAACCTAAAAAAAGAGATACCCATAGGCATACAAGAAGCCTACAGAACTCCAAATAGATTGGACCAGAAAAGAAACACCTCCCGTCACATAATTGTCAAAACACCAAATGCACAAAATAAAGAAAGAATATTAAAAGCAGTAAGGGAAAAAGGTCAAGTAACATATAAAGGCAGACCTATCAGAATCACACCAGACTTTTCGCCAGAAACTATGAAGGCCAGAAGATCCTGGACAGATGTCATACAGACCCTAAGAGAACACAAATGCCAGCCCAGGTTACTGTATCCTGCAAAACTCTCAATTAACATAGATGGAGAAACCAAGATATTCCATGACAAAACCAAATTTACACAATATCTTTCTACAAATCCAGCACTACAAAGGATAATAAAGGGTAAAGCCCAACATAAGGAGGCAAGCTATACCCTAGAAGAAGCAAGAAACTAATCGTCTTGGCAACAAAACAAAGAGAATGAAAGCACACAAACATAACCTCACATCCAAATATGAATATAACAGGAAGCAATAATCACTATTCCTTAATATCTCTCAACATCAATGGCCTCAACTCCCCAATAAAAAGACATAGATTAACAAACTGGATACGCAATGAGGACCCTGCATTCTGCTGCCTACAGGAACCACACCTCAGAGACAAAGACAGACACTACCTCAGAGTGAAAGGCTGGAAAACAACTTTCCAAGCAAATGGTCAGAAGAAGCAAGCTGGAGTAGCCATTCTAATATCAAATAAAATCAATTTTCAATTAAAAGTCATCAAAAAAGATAAGGAAGGACACTTCATATTCATCAAAGGAAAAATCCACCAAGATGAACTCTCAATCCTCATCTTCGATTGGTTTATATACAAGTGTGCAATTTCTAGGCTTGAAAGTAAAATGATGCTATCTGGTGCTGGATAGAAGAGCCTTATTTTTTATTATGGCAGCTTGCTATTTTTGTAACATGGTGATTTGGTTGAACACAATAAAGTACAGTAGTAACTGATCTCCCCCTCTTCCTGGATGAGTGAGGAGATGATTAAATGTTGATGTCAGCATCCATGAGCATATTCAGATGAGCTTCTGCTTCTGTTGAAAAGGATGCTGTGTTTGATTGTGGTCCGAAGCTTTGAAGCACTACTTGGCATCTCCTTCCTTGGAGGTCTCACTGTTTAAACATAACAGATTTGATAGCTTGTTGGTAAGGTGAGGTCCAGCTTGTCTCCACTAGGTCATCTTCATGTGAATCCGGTGGTTATACGGTTTTGTTTTAGGGATATTTCATTTTTTTAATAACGGTTTTAGCTGACATTCATGGAGAGAATGAATCCTTAGAAGTGTGCCACTAGTGAAAGGAAATCCTGTCTAGAGTATGTTTCTTTACAAAGCTGTGTCACACCATCCTTTGGGCCCTCTGCTGGAAAAGTAGAATCAAGTCTCAAATAATGCCTTTTAAATTGTATCCTCTAGTATTATAGATGTAGGACAGTACTGTATCATACCTCTGTGGATGTAAAATAGCTTGTACCTGCTTTATGATACGTAGTAGTGACCGTGCTTTATCAGAGCTGTTTTTAATGATGTTGCTCAGAATGTTTTCTTTCCAGATGATGATTGAGAAGCTAATTTAAAAAAAAATGGTGCCAGGTACCACAAGAGTAACAGAACTGTGCTGTTTTCTTGGGTTTTGTTTTTTTACTTTTTTTTTTTTAATGGAGTGTGCTGGATGTCTCTACAGTTTTGTTCAGATGACTGCAGAACCTGGAAAAGCTGTTGCTGCTGTTGATGCATAACACACTGCTATTATTGGTCTTTTTATATAAATATAAATATATATATACAGATATATAATTTGAATTTTTTGAAACTTTACCTGTGCTGTCAACTTTCGAAAAAAGTATCCCCGTTTACTGTGTTGAGTTGGCACTGTACAGAAATTAACAGCCATATTGGTCTAGAAATGTTGAACTTAAGTTTTTTCCATTTGTACAGGGGTAACACACTGTATTAAATATGTAAGGTCTTATATACGTGGGTTTGATTACAAAAACTAATAAAGTATTCTCTAAATTAAAAAAAAAACACTACAATCACACCAGAGGATACTTTCCAAGAAAACAAAATCATATTTAGAAGGTAAAATAAGTAAATTCTCTCAAATCACTTTTGTAGGAACCCAGGCCTGGCCTATCCCCTGTGAAGAGGAGGATCAGGTGACCTGGTGAGTCACAGGGATCAGGTCAGGGGAGGAAACCACCAACTTATAGACTGAGGAGAGGGACTGCTGAGGTGGGCAAGTGGAGCCTGATAACCCAGAAAGCAAGCAAATACCAGGAAGAGCTAGTCATGGGATGGGAACAAGGCTTGCCAAGGTCTCTTTACATCTCAAAGGAAGGGGACTGGACATCTTCTGATGGACACTTGATACTGTTTACTGAGGGCAGCATTTCCTGTCACATGGCAATCTTTTTGTGAAAGCCAAAGGGAAAACAAGTAATTTATAGGAAGACACAAGACCATGCAGAAGAGAATCCTAAGCTATGACACATTCAGGATCCAGGAAGTGACCATGTGACCTCACACCTGACCTGGGCAGGGATATAAAGATCCGAGGAACAGAAGGCTCCACATCTGCACACCTTCCTCTCCACCTGCTCCTCTGACCTACTCCATCTTCAACCAAACACCAGAACCATGACCTGCTGTGGCTGCTCAGGAGGCTGTGGCTCCAGCTGTGGGGGCTGTGGCTCCAGCTGCTGCAAACCTGTTTGCTGCTGTAAGCCAGTGTGCTGCTGTGTACCCACCTGCTCCTGTTCCAGCTGTGGGGGCTGTGGTTCCAGCTGTGGGGGCTGTGGCTCCAGCTGCTGCAAGCCTGTGTGCTGTTGTGTTCCTGTCTGTAACTGCTCCAGTTGTGGAGGCTGTGGCTCCAGCTGTGGAGGCTGTGGCTCCAGCTGTGGAGGCTGTGGTTCAAGCTGCTGCAAGCCTGTGTGCTGCTGTGTGCCAGTCTGTTCCTGCTCCAGCTGTGGGGGCTGCAAGCCCAGCTGCTGTCAGTCCAGCTGCTGCAAGCCCTGCTGCTGTCAGTCCAGCTGCTGCAAACCCTGCTGTTCCTCAGGTTGTGGGTCTTCCTGCTGTCAGTCCAGCTGCTGCAAGCCCTGCTGCTGTCAGTCCAGCTGCTGCAAACCCTGCTGCTGTCAGTCCAGCTGCTGCAAGCCCTGCTGCTGTCAGTCCAGCTGCTGCAAGCCCTGCTGCTCTTCAGGATGTGGGTCTTCCTGCTGTCAGTCCGGCTGCTAAAGCTGGCTGCAATGACCCCATGTGTTGGCAATGCAAGATCTAAGACTCTCAAATTGACTCTGCCCCTCTGAACTACCTTCCTCAACCTTGGCCTTCACTTTATCACCAGGTTCCTGATTATCCTGCATGTTCCTTCCTTAGCACTCCTGCTTCCCACATCTTCAACTCAAATCTGGATTTTAGAGCCCAAGCAGAGGCCATCTGCACATCCACTGGGTGCTAACAAATTCTGCTCTGCAGTCATCTCCAGTGTTTCACCACGGCCCACCCACTTCCAGCAATAAGGTGAGCATTCAGACTTGCAGTTGGATGCCAAGGAATAGCAACCCCTGTTTTCTGTTAAGTTGAAAGTCACAAACCAATAAACACATCACATGGACCAATACAAGCATGCCTCAGTCATTCATCCTGTCCTTTGTTGTCACTCCATGGTTCCTCATTTTCTTACAGGTCTGGGTGGGACTCCACCTTCTTGATGGTGGTGTTGAGGGTAGCTTAGGTCTCCTGTCTCCCATCCCATTCTTCATGTTCCTTCCTCCATTGGGATTCCTGTCCATTCATGCCTTACTAGATTTGGTCAGAGGGACACCACACTGCCAGGCCAACTGAGGAACTGAAGCTGTCACAGCTGAAAACTAGATCAGACCCACCCCTTTATAGACTCCCTTTAAGACTCTGAGAGTCTCACCTGGTGAGTGAGTGAGCTGCAGATCTCTGGGAGCTCACACATGTCCACCTCACCAAGCCCTGCTCATGGGTCCTTGTCTTCTGAATTACAGCAGGTAGCAGGTGGACAGAGCCGACTGTAAGGGAGACAGAACTGGCATGTCAAGAGCAGAGGAGGGCTGTGCACACAGCATGTCCTCTAAAGCCTTCACAGGACCTGGTCTATGAGTCATTGAAGACCTTCCTTCATGAGGAGCCAGTGTTCTAAGTAAAGAAAGGAAAGCACAAAAAGTAAAGATCTGGTCCTGCTGTTTAGGACCTAGTAGGGGGTGGGGGCAGGGACACTGGTGTCACTCTGAGGACTGGGAACACATGATCTGCTTGGTAAAGGAGCCAGGAACTCAGATGTATGGTTGGGCAGAACAAAGGTCCAATTTTTGAACAAGGCTCCTTAATATTACATTAAGATTATTTTTAATTAATATGTTGATGTTGACAGGTACATATACATACATAATACATACATACATACTTCCATTCTTACATATATGGTTTTTGGCTTTCATCTTGGATTCAAACTCGAGTTGAATGCCAGCATATTTACCCACAGAGCTATCTTTGCAGTCCTTTTTCTTTCAAAAGAAAATCCATGATCCCAACACCCCACTCCCTGTCACTCAGCCTGGCCTGGATACTGCAGCCCTCTTCCCTGTCTCAGCCTCTCCACTGCTGTGACTACACATGTGCTCCAACATGCCTGGCTGAACACTGCCCCTAAAGCTATGTTTCTTGCTGAAGCAGAGCCAGGGAGCTGTGGCCATGGCCTTAGAGGTCTGACCTAGGGAATGATTCTGGAGTTCAGGAACCTGGGCACAGCTGTAATGTCTGCTGGGCTCCAATCTGCTCCATACATTGTAAACATTCACCATGTATTGAACCATTCTTAAAAGATTTGATCCCAGAGCTCAGTTCCTCTCCACATCCCCACCTGTTGGAATATTACCTAATAGTAGACATAGGCTGTAACCCAGCAGCCCAGTGACACTTAATGTAATGTGTTGTGTAAACATGTCATGGTCAGGGTCTGGGCAGGGGCTGCAGTTTTATGCTGTTCCTCCAGAAGCCACACGGTGGCAGTGTGAGAGGTTCCTCCAGCTGAAAGTTCTCTTCTTGCTTGTGCTGTTGCACTCCCTCACTCCCTTTCTGTGTGAGGAGAAGCAGCTAAGTCTGCATCCAGGCTCTAATACCAAAAGAAGCCTTGGTCAGCAGAAAGCACAAGCTTGGAACGTCCAAGCTCATCTGGTGTTAGTTGGAAGAAGAGTGTGGTTTTCTCTACAGTGTGGTTTGTTAATGTAGGGAATAAAGGGAAGGGTTGATGCTGGAAGGGTAGGGAAGTAGAGGGAAGGAGACTGGAGGGAGGGGAGAGGAGATGAGGGAGGGGAGATAGGGTAGGGAAAGGGAAAGGGAAAGAAAGTGAAGGGAAGGGAAGAGTAGGAGGAGGAAGGGAAACTAAGGAGACTCCTGAGTTGGTAACATGTATGACTGGTAAGCAAGAGGACCTGACTTTTCCCTAAGGAACCTAATTGAAATGCCAGGCTTGTCAAGCATGGTGGCAGAAAACTTGAACCCTAGAACTTGGTGCTGAGGTGGGCAGATCTCTGTGAGCTGAAGGACTGTCAGGTCTATACAGGGAATGCTAAGGTGCCTGGGATACAGAGTAAACAGGCTGTTTAAGAAACAAAACAAGAGCTGGAGAGATGGCTCAGTGATTAAGAGCACTGACTGTTCTTCCACAGGTCCTGAGTTCAAATCCCAGCAACCACATGGTGGCTCACAATCATCTGTGATGTGAGGTAATGGTCTCCTCTGGTGTGTTCGAAGACAGTTGCACTGTACTCATATATAATAAATAAATAAATCTTTTTTTAAGATTTATTTATTTATTTTATGTACAGCATTCTGCCTGCATATGTGACTGCAGGCCAGAAGAGGGCACCAGATCTCATTATAGATGGTTGAGAGCCACCATGTGGTTGCTGGGAATTGAACTCAGGACCTCTGGAAGAGCAGTCAGTCTCTCCAGCCCAAATAAATAAATCTTAAAAAAACAAAACAAAGCCAACGGAACAGACAGAACTGTGGCACGTGCTTCTAATCCCAATGCTGTGTAGGATGCAGGGAAGTTAGCATTTGTTTTGGAAAAAAAATTTTAACAAAATCTCTGTAGCCTTCAAACACTTGTGTACCATAACCTTCTTCTTATGATTTCATCAGCATGTTTTTTTCCCATGTGTACACTCGTTTAACTGTCTTAGATGCTTCTCCTTCTCTTAGATGCTCGCTGTACAGGACAGGTTATCTGTTCATAGTCCTGTGGTGAGATTTGCTTTCTCAGCCTCAGTTTCTGTTTGGAAGCAGCAGAGACAAACTGTTCCACCCAGAATTGAAACACTGGACTGGCTTTTTGTTTACTTCTCCTACAAATAAAAGCCATAGAAAAGAACCACTTATAACAATCAAAATGTAAATAAGAAATACCCAAGTTAATAAAGATGAAAAAAATAAAAGCTGAAGAGATTCATGAGTTCAAAGGCAGCCTTAAAAAAAAAAAAGAACCTCTTAATTTTATTTCAAATGTTATGGTGAAGTATTATATTTCTGTATTTAGAAAATCCCTTTTAAAGAAATGGATAAAAACAGATAATATTGGCATATAAATTAATATAGTTTTAAAACTGTCCCTAATTCCCACACTCACACTGTGCAGACATAGTCACACACATACTGCATGCACATGCACAAGGGCACACACACACACACACACACACACACACACACACACACACATACACACACATACCACACAAAATTTATGTTAGACATGATACTAAAGGAATTTTATTGTGAAATAAGTTCAGAAACACACACCTACACCTCAAGGAGCCGGAGCCTCAATGCCGGGTCACCTTGGAGATTCAGGAGCCGGTTACAATTGGCCCTGGTTTGGTGTGACACAGGTTGAGTCTTCAAGGACGAGTATGTGGATGTTGCCTGGGGAACAGAGAGCCTGCAGAAGGTTGACATTTGCACAGTTCACAAACCACGCCAGAGCTCTCCCCAGTACCACTACTCTGCCTCACCCCAGTGGCTCAGTATGATTCTCCCGAGTTCTTACAGCTGGAACCTTGTGCTTCAGCAGGTATGGAACTCTGGTGACCTGTGAGGGTTCATTCCCAACCATTTAGAACATTTCCATTGGTTGAAAGGCTTTGTCTTTCAGAGTTCTGGCTTGGGTATCTGGGTATCTAACATTTGCTAGGGAAAGTGCAAATGTCTTTGTCTTTCGGTATCTGTTGAGCTACTGGTCTTCTGTTAAACCCAAGATATACTAGGTAGAGAGAAATTTACTGAGGATTGAAATTCCAGAGTCTAAAATCAAAGCTTAAATACAAATTTGGGGACTGAGACACATGGTGACTCCTCCTAGAGGGTAATACTGAGAACTCTGGTGGACCATGGTCTAGGCTAATGGACCCTCCACTGACTGAGTGAATAATTCTTGGACTGCCCAGATGAAGTAGGATACATTCCTCATTGGTTCTGCCTGTGATGCTCTCAAAAGTGACTGCTCTCAGTGTAGATTGCTCCAGTCTCCACAATAAGGCTCAGAAACTCTTACTGGGCGCCTCCTATTCTTGGAACTTCTGTGTCACTTTCCCTTAATAAATTTACATTCGGTGCTTTGGCGAGCATCCATTCTCCTGCATCCTTGCTATAGCCCAAGAATTTGACAGGTCATTCAAACGTATTTTTATCCCACCCCTCTATGTTCAAATAGAGATGAAGAAAAACAAAAGAAAAAACAGGACCCCGGCTACTCATTCTACCACTCAAGTTTCTCACTAACAAATCATTAATAGTAAACACTTAGTAAAATCCAAGCATCCTTGTAAAGTCATGAACCTGAGAAGCTTGAAACTAAATAGAATATGAAATGCAGGAGTGAATCCAAGCATGGTGTTGGTTGAGAAAAAAACAAACCAAAGCAGTGGAAAGATGAGACCAGCTGATGGGTAAGTGTGTACCATCCTGATTACTCAGCTAACAGGAAGAGGAGGGTTGTGATGTTGTCTATACAGGAGGTCCATGGTGCCGCCTGTTCTTGGCTGAAGATCAGCTTTGCAAAGTGGTAAAATTCTCCATCTACTTTTGCTGCTCTGAGTCCCCAGGGCTCTCCTTGTGAAATGAGGGTCCTTGTTCCTCACAGTAGCTTCCCAGCTAAGCTCACCAAGGGCCCAGAAAGGCTGATGCTCTCAAAAAAACTCACCACAACTTCTCTGCTTTACCCTGTAGAGGTCAAAAAAACTGATGCTGGCTGAGGGGGAAGAAGAGAGGATGGTCTCTCAGGTAAAGTAATTCTGCCCCACTGTGGGACCATTCAACCTCCCTCCTACCCTGGTCACCTTACTCTGAAGGTCTTCTAAGTATCCACCAAAGTCCTTAAAGAAATCCTTAGGGTCCTGTGCTTGTTCCCTGACAGCTCTAAAAAACTAGCCCCAACCACCCTTCCTGCACAGAACAGTTAAACTGACAAGGAATAACAAAAGTCAAAGGAAAGAGACTTATTTGGGGTGGTGTATTAGTCAGGGTTCTCTAGAGTCAAAAAAACTTATGGGTAGTCTCTGTATAGTAAGGGAATTTGTGGATGGCTTACAGTCTGTTGTCCAACTCCCCAACAATACTTAGCAGCTGTGAATGGAAGTCCAAGGATCTAGGACTTGCTCAGTCCCAAAGGCAAGCAGGCAAGGAAGAAGAAAGTCTTCCTTTGAAGAAGGGAGGCTTCCTTCTTACAATGTGCTTGTGTAGGCCTCCAGCCATAGGCGTGGCCCAGATTAAAGGTGTGTACCACCACACCTGGATCTGGGACTTGCTTTGTCCCAGATGACCTTGAACTCGGAGATCTCTTTGCCTTAGTCTCCTGGGATTCATAGCCACTATGCCTCAAGATCTCAATGCCAAGATTTAGGTCAGGCACTTGTATCTCCCAGCCTCAAGTTCTGGATCATAGGTGAGCACTCTGATTCTGGATTGTAGTTCATCCTAGATATAGTCACATTGACAACCAGGAATGGACACTACAATCCACCCCTTGTCAGCTTGACACAAATATAATCTCATGTCCACATGAAACAATAAGAAGTTCATGAATATGCTGCCTAACATCATATAACTATTCCTCATATAATCGCAAATGCATTTGGAAATTTACCATGGGCCAATGTCCCTTGGGAACATTCTTTTAGTATCTTAATTTAAATACAAATTGATGTTAAAGAAATTGGAAAAAAAGACAAATGTGTTCTTAATAAAATATAACAGAAGCATTCATATTAATTTACAATCCTCACTTCTGCAACTGGTTATGTGGCCTTTGGTGGTATTCATAACTACCTTCCTCTACTACCCATTCTGTATTTCCTTTACCCTCTGCAGCCTCTCAGCAGGTCTTTGCTCTTTTCCTGGAGGAGTGACCCATACCTTCATTTCTAATGAGTCTGTGTCCTTTGTCATCCTGCTTGGAGCAGGCTGTTGTAGTTTCCCATTGACTTTAATCCACGGGACAGGGTAGTACTAAGAGATGCCCTAAGTGATCTCCCGGACTCCAAACATAATTCTTCTAACCTGTATTTTGGAGAAGCAATCCAATTTCCTCATGGTAATCTCAATCTATCCCCCCTCCTAACACTGTTAAACCTTTCTTAGACTGTTGGTTTAAGGGCATTAGAAGCCCAAAATGACCAGGGGAAATCTGAGCTTCCAGTTCAATGGAATGTTTGTTGTGGCTCCTGGTAGGATCACTCTGCCATGTGCAACCAAAACTTCTAGGCCAGCAGTGAAGAGTTGTGGGGACAGGAAGCAAAAACTTTCCTAGTGGCTCACTAGGAGTGGATTCCTGGACCCAATGGATCCTGGCTATGGGAAAAAAATGTAGCATATATCAGATGCTGATTCAAAGCATAAACTGCCTTCTGAAGAACTCTGCTCCATTCCTCCATGCTGCTGCAACATAGTTGGTGCTGTGACTGTGTCTTCAAAAGGTCATTCCATCTTTCTACCAGACCAGCTGCTTCAGGATGATGGGGACATGGTAAGACCAGTGGATTCCATGATCGTGGGCCCACTGTTGCACATCTCTGGCTGTGAAATGAGTTCCTTGGTAAGAAGCAGTACTATGTAGAATACCAAGATGATGGGTAAGGCATTCGGTAAGTTGACAGATGGTGGTTCTTGTAGAAGCATTACAAGCAAGAAAGGCAAATGTATAACCAGCATAAGTATCTACTCCAGTAAGAACAAAACTTTTGCTGGTTACCTGGAGGAATGTTGCCATATCTGGGGCTCAGTGTTGTTTTCTTTTGTTGGCAGATCTAGCATTCAACAGTAGTTTTTTCCAGGTGAGCCTTGGCAAGTGGAAGTCCATGTTGTTGAGCCCAAGCTTAACCTCCATCTCGGCCACCATGGCCGCTTTGTTCATGTGCCCATTGAGCAATGACAGGGATGGCTGAGGAAAGAGGGTGACTATCTACAGAATGGGTCATCTTATCCACTTGATCATTGAACTCCTCCTCAGCTGAAGTCACCTTTGCTGAGCATTTACATGGACACAAATATCTTTACATACTTTGCCCATTTGGAGAGATCTATCCACATTCTTCTTCCCTAGATGTCTTTCACACCAATTGTCCTATCGTGATCTTTCCAAGACCCTGATCATCCAGCCAATCCATTGGCTACAGCCCATGAGTCAGTGAACAATCACACATCTGGCTATTTCTTCCTCCAAACAAACTGTACTACCCTAAGTTCTGCCCACTGTGAAGATTTCCCTTCACCTGTATCTCTCAGGGCTGTCCTGGAAAGGGGTTGTAAGACTGCAGCTGTTCTGGGTGGTGCTGGCATAACGTGCAGAGCCATCAGTAAACCAGGTCCTACTCTTCTTCAGTCAGCTGATCATAGGGAACACCCCATGAGGCTATAGGCGCATGCTTGGCAGCAGATGGCATTGTAACAGGAGTAGAAACTGTTGTCCTTTGAGTAACTTCTTCATGTAACTTGCATGTGCCTTCAGGACCTGCCCAGGCCAATCATGTATAATAGACTGCTGCCATGCACATCTGACAGGAGGGTCTGATAACATGACCCTCATGATGGGTAGTTCAGGTTGCATGTTAACTTAGTATCCTATTGTCAAACATTCAGTTTCGGGTTGGGGATTTGGCTCAGTGGAAGAGCGCTTGCCTAGTAAGCGCAAGGCCCTGGGTTCGGTCCCCAGCTCCGGAAAAAAAAAAAAAAGAAAAGAAAAGAAAAAAAAATTCAGTTTCCACTAAGGCCCAATAGCAGGCCAAGAGCTGTTTTCAAAGGGAGAGTGGTTGTCTGCAGATGATGGTAGAGCTTTGCTCCAAAATACCAAAGATCTCTTCTGTGATTCATCTACAGGAACCTTCCAGAGGCTCCAAACAGCATCTTTATCTGCAACTGACACCTCAAATAGAATTGGTTCTGCTGGATCATATGGTCCAAGTGATAGCAGCCTATACAGCAGACAGCATCTATTCAAGAGCCTTCTCCTGTTGAAGACCCCATACAAAGTTAGAAGCTTTTTGTACCTCTTGATAAATTGGCCTGAGTAACACACACAAGTGAGGAATGTGCTGTCTCCAGAATCCAAATAGACCCACTAAGTGTTGTGCTTGTTTCTTGGTTGTGGGAGGGGCCAGGTGCTATAACTTATTTATCACCTAAGAATGAATATCTCTGCATGCCCCACACCACTGGACTCATAAGACTTTCACTGAAGTAGATGGTCCTTGAATATTGGTTGGATTTATTTCCTATCCTCTGATACACATATGTGTTACCAATGAGTCCAAAGTGTTTGCTACATCCTGCTCACTTGGTCCAATCAGCAAAATGTCATCAATATTGTGCACCCATGTGATATTTAGTGGAAGAGACAAACCATTAAGATCCCTTCTAACTATGTTATGACACAGGGCAGGAGAGTTAATATATCCTTGAGGCAAAACTGTAAAGGTATACTGCTGGCCTTGCCAACTGAAAGCAAATTGACTCTGGTGGGCCTTATAGACAGGTACTGAGAAGAAGGCATTTGCTAGATCAATAGCTGCATAGCAGGTACTAGGAGATGTGTTAATTTGCTCAAGTAATGAAACTACATCTGGAACAGCAGCTGCAATTGGAGTTACTACCTGATTTCATTTTTGATAGTCAACGCTCATTCTCCATGATCCATCTGTCTTCTGCCCTGGCCAGACAGGAGAGTTAAAGGGAGATGTGGTGGGAACCACCACCCTAGCATCTTTTAAGTCCTTGATGGTGGCAGTAATTTCTGCAATTCCTCCAGGAATACGATACTGTTTTTGATTCATTGTTTTCTTTGGCAGAGGCAACTCTAAAGGCTTCTGTTTAGATTTTCCAACCATAATAACCCCAACTCCACAGGTCATGGAACCAATGTGAGAAATCTGCCAATGTCTAAGTATATCTATCCCAATTATACATTCTGGAACTGGGGATATGACCACAGGGTATGTTCAGGAAAAAAATGGACCTACTGTGAGTCAGACATCAGTCAAAACTCCATTAATCACCTGTCCTCCATCTTCCCCTACTTTAATTAAAGGACCACAATATTTTCAGGGATCTCCTTGGATCAGTTTCAATTCAGAACTAGTATCCAATAGCCCTGGAAAGTCTGATTATTTCCTTTCCCTCAGTGTACAGTTACCCTTGATAAAGCTCATAGGTTCCTCTGGGGAAGAACTAGAGAATGGCTAACAGCAAAACTTTTAGGGTCTTATAAAGATCCTTCCTCAGGGGAACCTGGCCACCCCGTCATTCAAGGGGTTCTATGTCTGCAAACTGGCTCAATTCTGGAAATTGATTCACTGGCTAAGATTACCTTTTGCCATGATCCAGTGTAGCCTTTATTTGTTTGAGACATGTTCTGCTTAAACAGATCAAACAGGTATCTTCCTGTCTATTTCATGCCTAGAAACACCATGAATGATTAGCCAGTACCGAAGGTCTGAACGAGTCATGCCATTATAAACTTCACCTCTCCTGTGCTGGCCATTACAGACTATCTCATTATAAATGTTGTTCTGTGTACACTGTCCATTATAATAAATACGATCACTTTGTCTCTGGTGTTTCAGTGCTGTCACCTGGTCCTTGTTACTTCGGGGCCCAATTGAACCCATTGCATTTATTTCATCCAATTGAGCAGCAGCATCTCCAACCCTAAGGTCTGGTACAAGGGAAAGGGCAAGAACAGAACTCTCCAAATGTGCTGGTGCCCTTCTCAGCAGTTTGTGTCTTATAGGATCTGTGAAGGGCATAGCTTCTGGGCCTTCCCATTGTGGAGGATTAAGTTTTATACAAGGTAACCACTCTAGCATTACAATTTCCCTGTGCCTCAAATGTTCCCTTGGACAACACTAAAACAAGGGCTATCAGGCATCTCCAATTCCTTTTCAGTAGGCCATCTTTTGATAAATGCTTCAGCCAACCATTCAAACAAACTTCTGACACCTTTTTTAACTGTGGGAGCTTCCATATTAAACTTAGAATCTCCACTCAGAGGGCCCATGTCAATACACGCAGCCTGATCTAGCTTTATGTTCCTTCCACCATTATCCTACACCCTTAAAATCCATTCCCATGCATTTCCCCCAGACTTCTGCTTGAATGAATTAGCAAACTCGTTAAGCTCCTTAGTAGCATAACACATTTCGTCATGGACTACACTCTCTATCTCCCCTCTAGGGGCCTCTTTTGCCTTGAGTCTGATTATTGGTCTAGAAGAAACTATTGGTGGGCCTTGAGAAACATCAGTATTGTCTGGCATATTCTTCAGAGAAAGTCACTGCTTGTTTATCAGACTGTGAGTGTTGTGTTTTAAAAGATAGAGAGGGGGGATATGTTCTATGGAGGTCTGTGGAAAGGGCGGGCCTCTGTGGGTCCATGCTGAGGCATCCCTGTCCCCTGGGGGACCAGCCACACAAAGTTATAGTATAGAATAGAGTTTATTCATGGCATGGGGAGTTAAAAGAGTAGTAGGTGAGAGATAGAGAAAGAAAGAAAGAAAGAAAGAAAGAAAGAAAGAAAGAAAGAAAGAAAGATAGATGAGGGAAGGAGTAGAGGCTGGCCATGAGCACATGGAGAGAAGGGGTGAGGGGAATGTGGAGAGGAGGGACAAGGGGGCAAGAGAGCAAGAGGAAACAAGATCAAGAGAGTGAGGAGGGGCCAAGCAGCCCCTTTTATAGTGTCAGGTATACCTGACTGTTGCCAAGTAACTGAGGGGGTGAAGCTTAGACAGAATGCTAACATTCCCTTGTTTTGGTTTAATTAAAAAAAAAACTAGAAAGGTGATGTTGGAGCAGGAATAGGGTCTTTGTGATCTTTGAATGCTTCCTACTTGTTTGGGGGTAATTTGTCCTAGGGGACCTAGAAAGGTGGCATGGGATATTTGTCCAGTCTTAGGAGAGTTGGCTATTTTTGTGTTGTCCAGGGACTGTGGAACCATCTAAGGATAAGTCAGAAGGAACAGGTCTAATAGAAGCTTCTGTGTCTGTGAGAGGAAATTGGAACATCTGGGGGTACTTTTCTGGAGCTGCCCTTGACAAGATGCTGAAATATAGATGTTGAGAATAAGATTAAGTGTGTTTGGGAGAAAAGATGTACATTTGAAACCCAGAGGAATCTTTAAGGTGTACACTTGAAACCCAGAGGAATTTCTAGAATAGGTAGTAAGTGGGAACTTTATTTTATTTTATTTTATTTTATTTTATTTTATTTTATTTGGTTCTTTTTTTCGGAGCTGGGGACCGAACCCAGGGCCTTGCGCTTCCTAGGCAAGCGCTCTACCACTGAGCTAAATCCCCAACCCCAAGTGGGAACTTTATAAGCAGCAGATGTACTTATCTGGGTGGAGTCTATTTGGTCCATGAAAGGTAGGTCTGAGTGAGTTTCCTGTACCTTATAAGCTTACAAAAGAGATAATAACATGAGTTAACAGCATGAACATTCTTTAAGATGAGCTTTTTGTGGAGAAGAAGGAACAAAAAGATTACAGTTGGATCATATAGTGGTGAGTTTAGCAAGAAGAAGAAAAATGAAGCATTTAACCAATTATGGAAAGTCAAGCTATGAGACTGAGTAATGTACTCAAACTCTGTAACAAAGGGCGAGGAGTTAGAGGTCTAGGAACCCAGTCTGCTTTCCATCTGAGAAAGTTCATTAGCTGGGCCAAGGTTGTGCTGTCTTCTGGTGTGTGCCTCATAGCTAAGAGAACTTGAGTTCGAAGTCAATGAGTTACCCATGGGAGCAAGTATTGAAGTATTTGGACCGGGATCCTGAGAATAATCTCAACACCCAAAATGTCTGCCAGCCCTTATCCAAAGACCTTGTTAACCACATTTGTAGCAGGAGCCTGGAGGTCTCTTAGCCTTAGAAGACCAGGAGTCTGGGGCAGTGGCTGAGGCTGGTTGGACAGCCTTTGCCAACATATGGTACTTAGGTCTGTGAGCCTTTTCATCACTTTTCACTTTAAAAGCCAGCACCAAAACTTCTGCCTATGGAGATAGGGGCATCCTCTCTAGCTTTTTAAGTCTGTGTTTTATGTCGGGGTAGCTCTGGGAAAAGAAGTAGGTCATCAGAAGTTGCTTACCTTCAGAGTTTTCAGGGTCCAGACTAGTGTACTGCAATAAAGCCTTTGTGAGGCGTTTTAAAAATTGGGATTGGTTTTCCAGTTTTTCCTGGATGACCTCTTGCAGTTTTTCAAAATTCACTGGTTTTAAGGCTGCCCCGTGGAGACTGGCCAGGAGGCAAGCTATGAATCTATCTCTGGGTTAAATGTCACCTGTGGAGTTATAATTCCATCGGGGATCTTGGTCAGGTCCCGCCTCAGATCCAATTGTATGTGTTCCGTCTCCTCGATGGATCTCATCTGCTCCCAAACTGGCTGGCGTTCCTCAGGAAGTAGATTATTAGTAAGGATCATATGTCAAGGCAGGATGGGAATGAAAAATCTTAAATAACTTCGACAGGTTTTACAAATAGAGACAAGGAACAAGAAACCTGTGCCATGTGTGAGACACGATGGGGTGGGTTTAAGCCTGTGACACTGAATATGGTAAGGTTGGGAATGGCTAGTCTGCAGAGCCAGGGAGAGGCTCGAGGGGGTGCGAGTAAGGGTGCACAGGGGAGGAACTGCTGCAGGGGTGGTTCTGTGGTGCGCATGGCAAGGACCCAGGGCAGGTGGGGAGGACCTTCCTCTTGGCAGCCTGAAGCCCATGGTGGGGCAGGTGGCAGGCGGTGGGGGATGGGATGAGTGGTGGGCAGTGGGAATAGGTGGGGGGTAGGGTGGTGGGTGAGTGAAGGAAAAGCTATAAGAAGCATTTTGTATTCTAGTAACAAGTGTGCCGGTGGTATGAATACTCTGGAAAAGGCACGGTGAACACTGTTTTTCTCTAGGCCGTGGCGACCAAACACAGGAGGAAAGTCCCCAACAGAAAGAGAGTTCCCAGGAGAGAGAGTATCTGGAGAGGTTTCAGTAGTTGAAGGTGCTGGTGAATTATTAAACCAACTCCAGATTCTTAAAAGATTCATCCTCATACTTCTGTTGCTCTAGAACAACTCCCGCTACCAACTTCTGTATTAGTTAAAGTTCTTTAGAGTCACAGAACTTATGGGTGGTCTCTATATAGTAAGGGAATTTGTTGATGGCTTACAGTCTGTAGTCCAAGTCCCCAACAATGGTCAACTGTGAATGGAACTCCAAGGATCTAATAGTTTCTCAGTTCCACAAGGCAAACTAGCAAAGAAGAGAATCTTCCCTCTTCCAACGTCCTTACATAAGTCTCCAGCAGAAGGTGTGACCCAGATTAATGGTGTGTACCACCATGCCTGGATCTGGGACTTGCTTTGTCCCAGATGCCCTTGAACTCAGAGATCTCCTCGTCTTAGTCTCCTGGGATTCACAACCACTATGCCTTGAGATCTCCATGACAAGATGCAGGTCAGAAACTTGTATCTCCCAACCTCAAGAGCAGGATCCCAGGTGAGCCTTCCAATTCTGGATTGTAGTTCATCCCAGATATGGTCAAGTTGACAACCAGGAATAGCCACTACAGGGGCCACATTAAAAGGGGAAGCAGGAGACCCAGTCCTCTTTGGGGTCCTGACATGATATTCAGATTTAAAGGGAGCAGGAGATGAATATAGGTAAGCAGTCCTGGTCAGGGTGTGGTCCAGTCCACTACTAACCCGCCATTCTCTTGGCACTTCCAAGATGGCATCTTCCCCAGTAATGATTCCTCTACTTTCCTTTACCCACCCAGAGGCTTTATACAACTTGTTTTAGAAAAGTGGAAGAACCTGGGAATTCAGAATCTGCCCTCTAGATTAACATCTGTGCTGTGACAATGTAACCCGGGCCGTCCTGCAATGCTCTATAAATACACAGCTAGTTTACCACTCACAGAGATCTGTCTGCCTCTGACGCCCAGCTGCTGGGATGAGAGACATGCATTTCCATGCCCAGGTAAAGTTTATTGTAAAACAATATTCTTACACCAGATGATATTTTCCAAAAAAGCGCAAAGCAATGTTGAAAAGACAGGGTGGGGAAATTAATCAAATCATCCCAAGGAAACCAAGTCCTGGCCTATCCCATGTGAAGAAGAGGACCAGGTGACCTGGCAAGGCACAGGCTTCAGGTTTGACCAGTAAAACACCAGTGTTATAGACTGGTAAGTGTGTATGCTGAGGTGGGCAAGGGGAGCCTGTCACTCAGGAGGCAGGTACATAAACACCAGGAAGTGCTAGTCATGGGTTGGGAACAATGCTTATCAATGTCTCAAAGGAAGGGACTGGACCTCCTCTATGGACACTTATTGATGTTTACTGGGGAACAGCATTCATTGGAAGATGTGTCAGTCTGTTTGGGAAAACCATAGGGAAAGCAGAAGTAATTTATAGGAACAGACAACACCATGCAGAAGAGAATCCTAAGCTATGACACATTAGGATCCAGGAAGTGACCATGTGACCTCACACCTGACCTGGGCAGGGATATAAAGACCCGAGGAACAGAAGGCTCCACATCTGCACACCTTCCTCTCCACCTTCTCCTCTGACCTACTCCATCCTCAACCAAACACCAGAACCATGACCTGCTGTGGCTGCTCAGGGGGCTGTGGCTCCAGCTGTGGGGCCTGTGGCTCCAGCTGCTGCAAACCTGTTTGCTGCTGTAAGCCAGTGTGCTGCTGTGTACCCACCTGTTCCTGCTCCAGCTGTGGGGGCTGTGGCTCCAGCTGTGGGGGTTGTGGCTCCAGCTGTGGGGGCTGTGGCTCCAGCTGTGGGGGCTGTGGCTCCAGCTGCTGCAAACCTGTTTGCTGCTGTAAGCCAGTGTGCTGCTGTGTACCCACCTGTTCCTGCTCCAGCTGTGGGGGCTGTGGCTCCAGCTGTGGGGGTTGTGGCTCCAGCTGCTGCAAGCCTGTATGTTGTTGCAAGCCAGTGTGCTGTTGTGTTCCGGTCTGTAACTGTTCCAGTAGTGGAGGTTGTGGCTCCAGCTGTGGGGGCTGTGGCTCCAGCTGTGGGGGTTGTGGCTCCAGCTGCTGCAAGCCTGTATGTTGTTGCAAGCCAGTGTGCTGTTGTGTTCCGGTCTGTAACTGTTCCAGTAGTGGAGGTTGTGGCTCCAGCTGTGGGGGCTGTGGCTCCAGCTGTGGAGGCTGTGGCTCCAGCTGTGGGGGCTGTGGCTCAAGCTGCTGTCAGTCCAGCTGCTGTAAGCCCTGCTGCTGTCAGTCCAGCTGCTGCAAACCCTGCTGCTGTCAGTCCAACTGCTGCAAACCCTGCTGCTGTCAGTCCAGCTGCTGCAAGCCCTGCTGCTGTCAGTCCAGCTGCTGCAAGCCCTGCTGCTCTTCAGGATGTGGGTCTTCCTGCTGTCAGTCCGGCTGCTGAAGCTGGCTGCAATGACCCCATGTGTTGGCAATGCAATATCTAAGACTCTCAACTTGACCCCATCCCTCTGAACTACCTTCTGCTCCTGTGGCCTCACTTTATCCCCAGGTTCCTGATTATCCTGCATGATCCTTCCCTTAGCACTCCTGCTTCCCACAGCTTCAACTCAAATCTGGATTTTTGTGCTCAAGACAAGGCCATGTGCTCATCCACTGTGTGCTAACAAATTCTGCTCTGCAGTCATAGTATCTCTAGTGTCTCTCCACGGCCCACCCACCTCCAGCAATAGGGTGAGCATTCAGTCTTACTTGGACTTGGATGCCAAGGAATAGCAACCTCTGCTTTCCCTTAAGTTGAAAGTCACAAACCAATAAACACATCACATGGACCAATACAAGCATGTCTCAGTCATTCATCCTGTCCCTGGCTGTCACTCCATGGTTTCCTCATTTTCTTGCAGGTCTGTGTGGTACTCCACCTTCTTGATGGTGGTGTTGAGGTTAGCTTAGGTCTCCTGTCTCTCATCCCCTTCTTCATGTTCCTTCCTCCATTGGGATTCCTGTCCATTCATGCCTTACTAGATTTGGTCAGAGGGACACCACACTGCCAGGCCAACTGAGGCCCTGAAGCTGTCACAGCTGCAAACTAGATCAGACCCACCCCTCTGTAGACTCCCTTTAAGACTCTGAGAGTCTCACCTGGTGAGTGAGTGAGCTGCGGATCTCTGGGAGCTCACACATGTCCACCTCACCATGCCCTGCTCATGGGTCCTTTTCCTGTAGCTTCCAGCAGGTGGCAGTTGGATGGAGCTGCCTGTAAGGGAGACAGAACTTGCATGTCAAGAGCAGAGGAGGGCTGTGCGTCCAGTATGTCCTCTAAAGCCCTCACCGGCCCTGGACTATGAGACATTGAAGACCTTCCTTCTTGAGGAGCCAGTGTTCTAAACAAGGAAAGCATAAAAGTAAAGATCTGGTCCTGCTGTTCAGGACCTTGTAGGGGGGGCAGGGACTCTGGTGTCACTCTGAGGACTGGGAACACATGATCTGCTTGGTAAGGGAGCCAGGAACTGAGATGTATGATTGGGGAGAGCAAAGGTCCAATTCTTGAATTAGGCTCCTCATTATGATAGTTACTTTATATTTCTTAAATTAATTGAACATAATATTATTTGTTGATGTTGACATTTACATATACATAAATATATGATTTGAATGCAAGCACATTTACCCATGAAATCATCTTCCCATTCCTTTTTCTTTCAAAAGAAAATCCATGATCCCAACACCCTGCCCCCTGTCACTCAGCCTGGCCTGGATACAGCAGCTCTCTTCCCTGTCTCAGCCTCTCCAGTGCTGTGACTACACATGTGCTCCAACATGCCTGACTGAACACTGCCTTCCAAAGATATGTTTCTTGCTGAAGCAGAGCCAGGGCACTGTGCCCATGGCCTTAGAGGTCTGACCTAGGGACTGATTCTGCAGTTCTGGAACCTGGGCTCAGCTCTAATGTCTGCAGGGCTCCAATCTGCTCAATACATTGTAAACATTCACCATATACTGAAACATTCTTAAAAGATTTGACCCCAGAGCTCAGGTTCTCTCCACATACTGACTATTTCTGTCTACTAAGGCACATTCTCGACCTGTTGGGTTATTACCCAATAGTAGACATAGGCTGTATCCCAGGTGCCCAGTAACACTTAATGAAATTTTGTGTAAATATGTCTAGGATTATGGCCAGGGTCTGAGCAGGGGGAAGCAGTTTTATGCTGTTCCTCCAGAAGCCACACGGTGGCAGTGTGAGAGGTTCCTCCAGCTGAAGGTTCTCTTCTTGCTTGTGCTGTTGCACTCCCTCTCTCCCTTTCTGTGTGAGGAGCAGCAGCTAAGTCTGCATCCAGGCTCTAATACCAAAGAAAGCTTTGGCCAGCAGGAAGCACAAGGTTGGAGCATCCAAGCTCATCTGGTGTTAGCTGGAAGAAGAGTGTGGTTTTCTCTACAGTCTGGTTTGTTAATGCAGGGGATAAAGGGAAGGGAAGGGGAGATGAGGGGAGTGGAGGGAAGTAGAGGGAAGCAAAAAGGAACAGGGGAAGAACAGAGGAAAGAGGGGAGATGTGGTAAGAGAAGGAAAAGGGAAAGGAAAGGAAGCAACGGGAAAGTAACGGAAAGGGAAGGGAAGGGAAGGGAAGGGAAAGGGAAGGGAAGGGGAGGGGAGGGGAGGGATGGGGAGGGAAGGGAGGAGAAGAGAAACTGAGGAGACTCATGAGTTGGTAACATGTATGACTGGTAAGCAAGGGGACCTGACTTTCCCCTAAAGAACCTAACTGAAATGCCAGGAGTTGCCAAGCATGGCGGCAGAGGCCTTGAACCCTAGCACTTGGTGCTGAGGTGGGCAGATCTCTGTGAGGTGAAGGACTGCCAGGTCTATACAGGGAATGCTAAGGTGCCTGGGATACAGAGTAAACAGGCTGATTAAGGAACAAAACAAAGCAGAACAGTCAGGGGTGCACACACACACACACACACACACGCACGCACGCACACACACATGCACACACATGTGCACAAGTACACACACACACTCACATGAGCAAACAAAATTTATATTAGACATGATACTAAAATAATTTTATTGTGAAATAAGTTCAGAAACACACATACCTACAACTTAAGGAGCCAGAATTTCACTGCTGGGTCACCTTGGGGATTCAGAGGGCAGGTTACAATTAGCCCTAGTTTGGTATAACACAGGTTAAGTCTTTTTTTTTTTTAAAGATTTATTTATTTATTATATATAAGTACACTGTAGCTGTCTTCAGATACACCAGAAGAGGGCATCGGATCTCTTTACAGATGGTTGTGAGCCACCATGTGGTTGCTGGGAATTGAACTCATGACCTCTGGAAGAGCAGTCGGGTGCTCTTAACCGCTGAGCCATCTCTCCAGCCCAACACAGGTTAAGTCTTGAAGGACGAGTATGTGGATGTTGCCTGGGGAACAGAGAGCCTGCAGAATCTTGACATTTGCACAGTTCACAAACCACGCCAGAGCTCTCCCCAATACCACTACTCTGCCTCACCCCAGTGGCTCAGTATGATTCTCCCGAGTTCTTACAGCTGGAACCTTGTGCTTCAGCAGGGATGGAACTCTGGTGACCTGTGAGGGTTCATTCCCAACCATTTTGAACACTGCCATTTGCTGAAAGGCTTTGTCTTTCAGAGTTCTGACTAGGGTATTTGGGTATCTGATATTTGCTAGTGAAGGTGCAAATGTCTTTGTCTTTGGATATCTGTTCAGATACTTGTGTTCTGTTAACCCCAAAGTATGCTAAGTAGAGAGAAATTTACTGAAGATTGAAATTCCAGAGTCTAAAACAAAGAGTAAATACAAGTTTGGAGATGGAGACACATGGTAACTCTTACTGGACATTAAGGGCGAGAACTCTGGGGGATCATTGCCTAGGCTAATGGAGTCTCCACTGAGAGAGCCAGTAACTCTTGGACTGGTCAGAGGAAGCATGTATGGCAAGTGTATATTCCTTATGGTTCAGCCTGTGATGCTCTCAAAAACGGCCCATCTCACTGTACATTGCTCCAGTCTCCACAATAAGCCTCAGAAAAGCTTCCTGGGGCTCTGCCATGCCTGGGAGTTGTTTCTCACGTTCCCTTAATCAATTTACATTCATTGCTTTGGTGACCATTAATTCTCCTGCACCCTTGCTTTAAGAAATAAAATCTGACAGTTCACTCAAACATGGCCTGAGTCAGTCTAGGGGCAAATAGAGATGAACAGAAACAAACAAAAAATAAACAAAAATAAATGAACAGTTAAGATCAAAACAAAAACCTCACCAAAACATCAACAGCAACAACAACAATACCCAAAAGAAAACAAAACAGAACAAACCCCCCCCAAAAAAACAAAATAAAACACAACTAGCCTCCTGCTAGGCATTCTGACACCCCTCCGATCTCCTTCACTCATACCCAATCAAACTAGAAGTTTACAGTGGACAGTTACTAACACACAAGCTTCCCCTGAAATGTGGTGAACTTGATGAGCTTGAATAAAACAGAATGTGAAATGCAGGAACGAATCCATGCATTTCTTTTTTTGAGAAAAAGACAAGTCAGAGCAGCAGAAAGATGAGACCAGCTGATGGGTTAGAGTGTACCCTCCTGACTACTCAGCTAAAAGGAGGGGGAGGGGAGAGTTGGTCCCATGCAGGAAGGTTATAAGATGTGCTCTGTATTCATCCATGGTGCCACCTGTTCTTGGCTGAAGATCATCTTTGCAAAGTGGTAAAATACTCCACCTACTTTTGCTGGTCTGAGCCTCCAGCGCTCTCCTTGTGAAGTGAGGGTCCTTGTTCCTCACACTAGATTCCCAGCTAATCTCACCAAGGGCCTAGATAGGCTGATGCTCTCAAAAACCTCACCACAACTTCTCTGCTTTACCCTGTAGAAGTAAAAATAACTGATGCTGACTGAAGGGGAAAGATGGGGACAGTCTGTCAGGTAAAGTAACTCTGCCCCAGTGTGGGCCACTCAACCTCCCTAGTACCCTAGTCATGTTACTGTGAGGGTCTCCTAAGTGTCCAACAAAGGCCTTAGTGAGATACTTTGGGTCCTTAGCCTTATTCTTGGCATCTTTAACAAGCTAGGCTCAACCTCCCTTTCTGCACAGAACAGTTAAACATCCAAGTAATAAAAAAAAATAACAGAGAAAAGAGTATTTCTTGGTCACCACATTGGAAAGAAGAACCAAGAGACCCAGTCTCCTTCTGGGTCCTTACATGATGTTTAAATTTGAAGAGACTGAGAGGTATACATGGCTATGAAATCCTGGTGAACAGGTTGTCTTGTTTATTTCCACCCTGTCTCAGTTATGGTTTCAGAGCTGTGAAGAGACACCATGACCAAGGCAACTCTTCTGAGGGGCATCATTCAATTGGGGCTGGCTTACAGTTTCAAACGTTCAGTTCATTAATGTCATGACAGGAAACATGGCATTGTCCAGGCACACATGGTGCTGTAGAAAGAGTTGAGCATTGTGCTTCTTGAACTAAGTACAGTCAGGAGTTGACTGACTTATGCACACTGGGTGGAGGTTCAAAGCCCACACCCACCGTAACACACTTCCTCAACAAGGACACAACACTAACAGTACCAGACCTTATTGACCAAGTATATTCAAACCACCACATTCCACTTCCTGGCTCCTATAGGCTCATTCAAACACATGAATCTCTGGGGGCTATAACATGGCATAGCAAAACGCAAAATGCATTTAGTCTAACTTAAAAAGCCCCATAGTCTATAACAGTCTCTACAATGTTAAAAGTCCAAACTTTAAAGTCTCTTCTAATATTCATTCAATCTCTAAATGTTAATCTATTAAGAAATCAAATTGATTCATATCACTTACCTCCAATATCATGCAAGATATACATTACCATTCCAAAATGTCCTGGTGAGGAAAACTGGACCAAAGCAAGATATAAAACTGGCTGAGAAAACGCAAAACTCCATGTCTGCATGTCCAATGTCAAAGTGCTCTTTAGATTTCCAAGTCCTTTTGTCCTTGTTGACTGCTGTTGGCAGATCTGGCATCTGCAGCAACCACCTTTATCCCCTGGCCTTGTTCCCCTCCCTGTTAGCAGCTTCAGTTTGCAGGTATCCCATGGTTCTGACATCTCTAACACCTTGTGATATCCAAGGCAATTTTGACTTTATAGCTCATTGTTCTGCCTTCTCCATTCAACACATGATCTTCTGGGCTCCTCCAAAGGGCTTGGGTCATTTTTCCAGCTCGACTCTCTGTAGCACTCTAGGCTCTGATTGATTCTACTTCACTGCTGTTCTTGGTAATCATCCCGTGGTACAGGCATTTGTAAGTCTTCCACTGCAAGCAGGCTTAAGATATATCCTTTCACAGTGCCAAACCTCAACTTCTTTGCATGACACCTTCAGTTACTGGGCCATCAACTGCTACTGAGACTGCACCTTCACTAATGGCCTTCCATGTCCTCTCACCGTGACGAGTCTCAGGTGCTATCATTGGCCACTTCATGCCCTCAAAACAGTATTACCTCCATGATGTTTTTTGCATTACCAAGTCCAGTGGTAGTAGGAGGTACAATCTTTGCTGTCTCTGAAACACAGCTTCCTTCTGTTCTCAGATAATACTTCCCAGAAGGTTTCACCTCAGTGATTTATACTGGCCTCTTCTTAATTACCACTAAGTTCTTAGCTCCAGATAAGAAGCAGTAATTGCCCCAGTAGTCCCTTCTCTTCTTGACTCTAAGGCTAGAGCCACATGGCTGAAGCTGCCAAGTTCTGCCTCTTGCTGGAGCTGGAACATGGCCACATTGTTCTATTACATCATCACCAGCTTTCTGTTTTCCAACTCCTTCACTGCCTAAGCTGGGCTGTCCTGGAACTTGTTCTGTAGACTGACCTCGAGCTCAGAGATCTTCATGGCTCTGTCTCCTGAATGCTGGGATTAAAAGTGTTTATGACCATCCCTGGATTTAACTTTTCTTCACCTGGAAATTGCTCTGAACAAGGCTGTCCTTGAATTGAGAGATCTGCTTGCCTCTGAAGAAATAAAGCTTCAAAGTTTCATAAATATGAGAAACAAAGTTATAAAAACAAGGTTTTGAGAAATACAACTGGTGGTCAGGATGCCTATGACAAACTTGTGGCCTTTCTGAGAGATACATCTGAGGTCATGATGCCCAGTGATATGATAAAGTTTTGGTGATCAAGATTCTGACTAAGCTAATTAAGACAAAACAATAACAACTGTTCTCGGAAAGACCCCCTACCCCTCCCTATGGTAAATTCCAAGAACAACCGCAAGATGTCATCCTAACCCTGCCCGACCTCCCAGTTCACCCTCCAAACCCCCTGTAAGGGACATGCCAACTTAGCCCTTTCCCAGTGATTCTCCAAGGCCAGCTGTAGGGCTAGATGAGGAAAGTGACTAATTGAGCCAGGAACAGCCCCTTGAGCAGGTCAGCCAACACCTGACCAGATCCTTTGTCCTGTGCACCACCAATGAGAATAAGC
Source organism: Rattus norvegicus (assembly GCF_021556685.1). NCBI lineage: Eukaryota > Metazoa > Chordata > Mammalia > Rodentia > Muridae > Rattus > Rattus norvegicus. The sequence goes on along the minus strand of NC_141534.1, from coordinate 210,239,392 downwards.
CAGCTAACCCTGTTGCTGAAGTCTGCCCTCTGCAATGAATGAAAGTTGTGTGCTTTTTGGGTTCGGGGTTGCCTCTCCCTGTGTGGATGAGAAACCCTATGTACATGGAATAAAAACCGTATTCCCTCATGCTATTGCAGCAGTCACTTTGTCAATCTGTGCTCTGTGGGTCGCACTCCTGAGATAAGGCCACTGTGGGGTCTTACAACACCTCCATGTTGGGTACTTAAGACTTGCAGTTCCATGCCCGGGTCTAAGCTTTTCATGGCCACTTTTCTTCAAGATTCAGATAAAAAAAAATCCAGAACAAACACTCTGGCTTCCTTTTCTGTACTGATATTCACTTCAGTTTCAAAGTCCAAATGAAAACCATAACTAGGTGAACAATACGCTTGGCTGGGTGGGTTCATTCCTCAGGTCACCACTCCCTTAAGCTGCTCACCTCCTCCAACACAGGATTTAGCATCATTGTAATTTCTGGTGCCATTAATTACTTGAAATATACATTTTGTATGTTTCCTCTTTAAACTTGCTCTGCTTGATCAAATACTCCTCACAAGAGTGAATCAAAGGATAAAATCTAAACTAGGCTTTTCTGATCAATGTTATTAATCTGAATCTTTTTCCATTGATCTCAGGCAGACACTTTCTGCAAGGGCACAAAGCAGCCACAATCTTCACCAAAATATTACAAATACTATCTGTACTGGCTGGTTTTGTGTAACTTGACACAAGCTGGAGTTACCACCGAAAAAGGAGCCTCACTTGAGGAAATGCCTCCATGAGACCCATCTGTAACGCATTTTCTCAACTAGTGATCAAGGGGGGAGGACCCAGGCCATTGTGGGTGGTGCCGTCCCTGGACTCGTGGTCCTAGGTTCTATAAGAGCAAGCTGAGCAAGCCAGGGGAAGCAAGCCAATGAGTAACATCCCTCCATGGCCTCTGCATCAGCTCCTGCTTCCCAACCTACTTGAGCTCCAGTCCTGACTTCCTTTGATGACTGAAAGCAATGTGAAAGTGTAAGCTGAATAAACCCTTTCCTCCCCAACTTGTTTCTTGGTCATGATATTTGTGCAGGAATAGAAACCCTGACTAAGACACTATTTCTAGGCAAAATACTAATGTTCTTCACTGAAACATCTTGGGTGAGCTCTGCACAGTTCAAATCACCTCAGGAACAATGTGTTTGATATTCAAACTAGGAATATTCTCAGCTTTCCGATCCACAGTCCCCAAATCCTCCAAACAACATGGCCAGGCCTTTTACAGCAAGACCCCTCTTGGCACCCACCTCTGTCTTAGCTAAGGGTTTATGAGTGTGCCTAGAAACAATGACCAATGCAACTCTTATAAGGGACAACATTTAATTGGGGCTGGCTTACAGTCTCAGAGGTCCAGTCCATGATCATCATGGCAGGAAGCATGGCAGTGTGCAGGCAGGCATGGGGTTGTGGAAGGAGCTGAGAGGTCTCTATCTTGATTTTATTACAGCCAGGGGAAGAGTGACTTTTCCACACTGGACAGAGCTTCAAAGCTCACTGCCAGTCAGACACTTCCTTCAAAAAGGCCACACCCACTTACAGCACAACTCACTGTCAGCCATGTATATTCAAACACAAACACAAACATGTATACCACAGGAGCCATCATTGTCTTGCCTTCTCTAGAATATTACCTCCCCCCTTCATAAATCCCCTTATTTCCCATAGCTGTCTGAAGGGTGACTACAGCACACTGTAAAAACGTAGAAGAAGCCACGAAATCATAACCTGCCCTCTAGATCTATATCTATGCTTTGACAATGGAACCCAGGCCATCCTGTAATGTTCTATAAATACACAGCTAGTTTAGAACTCACACAGATCTGTTTGCCTCTGCCTCTCTGCTGCTGGGATTAAAGATATGCGTGTCCACACACAGCTAGTGTTTGTTTTAAAACACTACATTTACACCAGATGATATTTTCCAAGAAAACAAAGACTTGAGAAGACAAGGCAGGGCAATTCTATCAAATCACCCTTGTGGGAACCCAGGCCTGGCCTATCCCCTGTGAAGAAGAGGATCAGGTGATCTGATGAGTCACAGGACTCAGGTCAGAGGAGGAAATCATCAGTGTTATAGACTGATGAGAGGGAGTGCTGAGGTGGGCAAGTGGAGCCTGACACCCAGAAGGCAGGCGCATAAACACCAGGAAGTGTTAGTCATGGGATGGGAACAAGGCTTATCAATGCCTCCTTATACCTCTGAGGAGGGGGACTGGACCTCCTCTGATGGACACTTGTTTATGTTTACCGAGGGGCACCATTTCCTGCCACATGGCAATCTTTTTGTGAAAGCCAAAGGGAAAACAGAAGTAATGTATAGGAAGAGACAAGACCATGCAGAAGAGAATCCTAAGCTATGACACATTCAGGATCCAGGAAGTGACCATGTGACCTCACACTTGACCTGGGGAGGGATATAAAGACCTGAGGTTCAGAAGGCTCCACATCTCCACACCTTCCTCTCTACCTTCTCCTCTGACCTACTCCATCCTCAACCAAACACCAGAACCATGACCTGCTGTGGCTGCTCAGGAGGCTGTGGCTCCAGCTGTGGGGGCTGTGGCTCCAGCTGCTGCAAACCTGTTTGCTGCTGTAAGCCAGTGTGCTGCTGTGTACCCACCTGTTCCTGCTCCAGCTGTGGAGGCTGTGGCTCCAGCTGTGGGGGCTGTGGCTCCAGCTGTGGGGGCTGTGGCTCCAGCTGCTGCAAACCTGTTTGCTGCTGTAAGCCAGTGTGCTGCTGTGTACCCACCTGTTCCTGCTCCAGCTGTGGGGGGTGTGGTTCCAGCTGTGGAGGATGTGGCTCCAGCTGCTGCAAGCCAGTGTGCTGTTGTGTTCCTGTCTGTAGCTGTTCCAGCTGTGGGGGTTGTGGATCCAGCTGTGGGGGCTGTGGCTCCAGCTGTGGGGGCTGTGGCTCAAGCTGTTGCAAGCCTGTGTGCTGCTGTGTGCCTGTCTGTTCCTGCTCCAGCTGTGGGGGCTGCAAGTCTAGTTGCTGTCAGTCCAGCTGCTGCAAGCCCTGCTGCTGTCAGTCCAGCTGTTGTAAGCCCTGCTGCTGTCAGTCCAGCTGCTGCAAGCCCTGCTGCTGTCAGTCCAGCTGTTGTAAGCCCTGCTGCTGTCAGTCCAGCTGCTGCAAGCCCTGCTGCTCTTCGGGATGTGGGTCTTCCTGCTGTCAGTCCAGCTGCTGAAGTCCAGCTGCAATGCTCCCATGTGTTGCCTATGCAAGATCTAAGACTCTCAAATTGACCCAACCCTCTGATCTACCTTCCTCCACTGTGGCCTGCACTTTATCCCCAGGTTCCTGATTATCCTGCATGATCCTTCCCTTAGCACTCCTGCTTCCCACAGCTTCAACACTAAGCTGGAATTTAGTCCCCACGAAGAGGCCATGTGCTCATCTACTGGGTGCTAACAAATATGCTCTGCAGTCATCTCTAGTGCCTCACCATGGCCCACCCACCTCCAGCAATAGGGTGAGCATTCAGATTTACTTGGACTTGGACGCCAAGGAATAGCAACCTCTGCTTTCCCTTAAGTTGAAAGTCACAAACCAATAAACACATCACATGGACCAATACAAGCATGTCTCAGTCATTCATCCTGTCCCTGGCTGTCACTCCATGGTTTCCTCATTTTCTTGCAGGTCTGGGTGGGACTCCACCAGCCTGATGGTGGTGCTGGGGGCAGCTAAGGTCTCCTGCCTCCTGTCCCCTTCTTCATGGCTCCTTCCTTAATTGGGATTTCTGTCCATTCATGCCTCACTAGAGTTGGTTAGAGGGACACCACACAGTCAGTCCAACTGAGGCCCTGATGCTGTGACAGCTCCAGGCTACATAAGACCCACCTCTCTGGAGACTCCCTTTAAGACTCTGAGAGTCTCACCTGGTGAGTGAGTGAGCTGCAGCTCACTTGGAGCACACACATGTCCACCCTCACCAAGCCCTGCTCATGGGTCCTTTTCCTGTAGTTTCCAGCAGGTGGCACATAGACGGAGCTGCCTGTAAGGGAGACAGAACTGTCATGTCAAGAGCAGAGGAGGGCTGTGCACACAGCATGTCCTCTAAACTCCTCACAGGCCCTAGACTACGAGACATTGAAGACCTTCCTTCATGGGGAGCCAGTATGTTAAGCAAAGATAGCACAAAATTAAAGACTTGGCCCTGCTGTTCAGGACCTTGTAGGGGTGGCTGGGACACTGGTGTCACTCTGAGGACTGGGAACATGTGCTTGTTAAGGGAGCCAGGAACACAGATGTAGGGTTGGGCAGAGCAAAGGTCTAATTCTGAACCATGCTCCTCAGTGTTACTTGGTGATATTGACATGTACATACATATGCATAAACACACATATGTACATACATACATACATACTTACATACAAACATACGTGATTCAGGAGATGGTTTTTGCTTTCATTTTATATTCGGGGGATTAAACTCTAGTTGAGGGCAAGCACATTTACCCCTGAAATACCTTGGCAGCTTTTATTCTTTAAAAAGAAAATCCATGACCCCCCTGTTGCTCAGTCTGGCCTGGATACTGGAGCTTTCTTCCATGTCTCAGCCTCTCTACTGCTGTGACTACACATGTGCTCTAACATGTCCAGCTGAACACTGCCTTCCAAAGCTATGTTTCTTGCTCAAGCAGAGCCAGGGAACTGTGGCCATGGCCTTAGAGGTCTGACCTAAGGACTGATTCTGCAGCTCTGGAACCTGGGCTTGGCTCTAATGTCTGCTGGGCTCTAATCAGAACAATGCATTGTAAACATTCAGCATGTATTAAGACACTGTCAGAGTACTCGATCCCAGCACTTAGTTCCTCTCCACATAGTGAGTATTTCTGACAACTAAGGCACATTCTTGACCTGTGGTATTACCCAGTAGTACACAGAGGCTGTATCACAGCTGTCTGGTGACACTTACAGGAATTTTGTGTAAACATGTCTGGGATCATGGCCAGGGTCTGAGCAGCGGGGAAGCAGCTCCATGCTGTACCTCCAGAAGCCACACGGTGGCGGTGTGAGAGGTTCCTGCAGCTGAAGATTCTCTTGCTGTTGGAGTTCTTTCATGCCCTTACTCCTTATCTTGTGTGAGGAGAAGCAACTACATCTGTATGCCGTGCCAAAATGCCAAAGAAAACCTTGGGCAGCAGGAAGCACAAGCTTGGAGCATCCAAGCTCATCTGGTGTTAGCTGGAAGAAAGTGTAATTTTCTCTACAGTGTGGTTTGTTAATGCAGGGAATGAAGGACGGGGAAGGGAGCAACGGAAAGAGAAGATGAGGGGAGGGAATAAAAGAAATGTGAAGGGAAGGGAAGAAAGGTGAGGGGAGGGCAGGAAGGGAAGAAAGGGGAGGAAAGGAAGGGGGGAAGGGAGGTAGGGGAAGAGAGGGGAGAGAGGGAGAGAGGAGGGGAGGGAAGAGAAGTGGAGTAGAAGGGAGGGAATGAATGGGTAGGGAAGGGGAAGGAAGATGAAGGGAAGAGGACGGGAGGGGAGGGAAAAAATGGGAGATTAGAGGAAGGAAGGAAAGGAAAGAGGAGGTGCAGGGAAGGGAAATTAAGGGGACTGCTCAGTTGGTAACATGTTTGTCTGGTAAGCAAGAAGAAACATGACTTTCCCAAAAAGAACCTACATGAAATGCCAGGAGTTGCCAACATGGTGGCACAAGCCTAGAACCCTAGCATTTCACTTGAGTTCGAGGTAGGCAGATCTCTGTAAGTTGGAGGCCTGCCAGGTCTATATAACAAATTTCAACATGCTTGGGATACAGAATGAACAGTGTGTTTAAAAAACAATACCAAGAGAGTTGAACACCCAGAAGTGCAGACATCCTGAGACTGCAGGACAGATTGCCTCTTCTGTACACCTCTGCCCACATTCCTGGTTCAAGGGGAAACTGCACAGTGCCTCTGGACACGGGAATATAGGAACAGTCAGCCACCAGTATCTGTGGTTCTGGTCCACGCCCAGGACTGAACTGAACCAGTCAAACAGCTCCCTGCACCCAAATCCCATTGGGGAGAGGGCTGGACCCTCAGAAGTGCAAACACTCCTGAGAAATCAGAGGAGACTACCCTCTGACCATATTCTAAACCCAAGAGGGAATCACCTAATACTAACTGAGCCCCCACTGGGTGCAAGGACCTAGGAGTAATCGGGGCAGCACCCTTCTAATTCCTTCCCAAGTCTAGAGCTGAAAGACAGTCACCAGGAGCACCTACACACCTGAGAGCAGAGCACCTGTTCTCAGAAAAGGCTGAAAGAAAATAGGAAAACAGTTCTACAGGAGTGCCGACACTGAGACCTACAGCAGGGTCAAGCCACTGTCAGAAACAGCAAGACAAGCAAACACCAGAGACAACCCAATGGCGAGCGGCCAGCACAGGAACCAAGACTACTTGGCATCATCAGAGCCCTGTTCTCCCACCAAAGAAAATACTGGATATCCAAACATGCCAGAAAAGCAAGATTTAGATTTAAAATCACATTTTATGATAATGGTAGAGGACTTTAAGAAGGAAATAAATAGCTCCCTTAAAGAAATGCAGGACAACATAAGTAAACAAGTAGAATCCCTTAAAGAGGAAACACAAAAATCCCTGAAAGAATTACAGGAAAACACAACCAAACAGGTGAAGGAAGTGAACAAAGCTGTCTAGGACTTAAAAATGGAAATAGAAACAATAAAGAAAGCATAAAGGGAGACAACCCTGGAGATAGAAAACCTAAGGAAGAGACTAGGAGTCATAGATACAAAGATCACCAACAGAATACAAGAGATAGAAGAAAGAATCTCAGGGGCAGAAGATGCCATAGAAAACATCGACACAACCATCAAAGATAATGTAAAACACAAAAAGCTCCTAGTCCAAAACATCCAGGAAAGCTAGGACACAATGAGAAGATCAAACCTAAGGATAATAGGTATAGAAGACTCCCAACTAAAAGGTCCAGTAAATATATTCGGGAAAATTATAGAAGAAAACATCCCTAACCTAAGACATCTTAAACATCCTAAACATCCCTAAGAGATGCCCATAAACATACAAGAAGCCTACAGAACTCCAAATAGATTGGACCAGAAGAGAAATTCCTCCCGTCACATAATACTTAGAACACCAAGTGCACAAAACAAAGAAAGAAAATTAAAAGCAGTAAGGAAAAAAGGTCAAATGACATATAAAGACAGACTTTTAAGAATTACACCAGAGACTTCTCCCCAGAGACTATAAAAGCCAGAAGATCCTGGACAGATGTCATACAGACCCTAAGAGAACACAAATGCCAGCCAAGGCTACTATATCCAGCAGAACTCTCAATTAACATAGATGGAGAAACCAAGATATTCCATGACAAAACCAAATTTACACAACCTTTCTACAAATCCAGCACTACAAAGGATAATAGATGGAAAACTCTAACACAACAAGCGAAACTACACCATACAGAAAGCAAGAATATATAACCTCCTTGCAATGAAACCAAAAGAAGACAAACAAACATAGTTCTACCTCTAACAACAAAAATAACAGGAAGCGGCAATCATTATTCCTTAAAATCTCTCAACATCAACAGACTCAATTCCCCAATAAAAAGACATAGACTAGCAGACTGGATATGTAAAGAGGATCCAGCATTTTGCTGCAAACAGGAAATGCACCTCAGAGACAAAGCAAATGACCCGAAGAAACAAGCTGGAGTTGCCATTCTAATATCGAATAAAATTGACTTTCAACCAAAAGTCATTAAAAAAGATAAGGAAGGACACTTCACATTCATGAAAGGAAAAATCCACCAAGATGAAATCTCAATCCTAAATATCTATGCTCCAAATACAAGGGCACCTACATACATAAATGAAACTTTGCTAAAACTCAAATCACACATTGCACCTCGCACAATAATACTAGGAGATTTCAACACCCCACTCTCATCAATGGACAGATCATGGAAACAGACATTAAACAGAGACATAGAGAAACTAACAGAAGTTATGAACCAAATGGATTTAACAGATATTTATAGAACATTCCATCCTAAAACAAAAGGATATACCTTCTTCTCAGCACCTCATGGTACCTTCTCCAAAATTGACCATATAATCGGTCACAAAACAGGCCTCAACAGATATAGGAAGATAGAAATAGTCCCATGCGTCCTATCAGATCACCACGGACTAAGACTGGTCTTCAATAACAACAATCACAACAGAATGCCCATATATACATGGAAGTTGAACAATGCTCTACTCAATGACAACTTGGTCAAGAAAAAAAATAAAGAAATTAAAGACTTCTTAAAATTTAATGAAAATGAAGATACAACATACCCAAATTTATGGGACACAATGAAAGCGGTGCTAAGAGGAAAACTCAGAGCTCTGAGTGCCTGCAAAAAGAAACAGGAGAGAGTATATGTCACCAGCTTGACAGCACATCTAAAAGCTCTAGAACAAAAAGAAATAAATAAACCCAAAAGGAGTAGAAGGAAGGAACTAATCAAACTCAGGGCTGAAATCAACCAAGTAGAAACAAAAAGGACTATATAAAGAATCAACAAAACCAGGAGCTGGTTCTTTGAGAGAATCAACAAGATAGATAAACCCCTAGCCAAACTAACCAGACGTCACAGAACATGTATCCAAATTAACAAAATCAGAAATGAAAAGTGAGACATAGCAACAGAATCTGAAGAAATTTAAAAATTATCAGATCCTACTACAAAAGCCTATATTCAACAAAACTGGAAAATCCAGAGGAAATGGACAACTTTCTAGACAGATATCAGGTAAGTTAAATCAGGAACAAATAAACCATCTAAACAACCCCATGACTGCTAAAGAAATAGAAGCAGTCATTAAAAGTCTCTCAACCAAAAAGAGCCCAGGTCCAGATGGGTTCAGTGCAGAATTCTATCAGACCTTCATAGAAGACCTCATACCAATACTATCCAAACTATTCCACAAAATTGAAACACATGGAGCACTACCGAATTCCTTCTATGAAGCCACAATTACTCTTATACCTAAACCACACAAAGACCCAACAAAGAAAGAGAACTTCAGACCAATTTCCCTTATGAATATCGACGCAAAAATACTCAATAAAATTTTGGGAAACCGAATCAAGAGCACATCAAAACAATCATCCACGATGATCAAGTAGACTTCATTCCAGGCATGCAGGGATGGTTTAATATACAGAAAACCATCAACGTGATCCATTATATAAACAAACTGAAAGAACAAAACCACACGATCATTTCATTAGATGCTGAGAAAGCATTTGGCAAAATTCAACATCCCTTCATGATAAAAGTCCTGGAAAGATCAGGAATTCAAGGCCCATATCTAAACATAGTAAAAGCAATATACAGCAAGCCAGTAGCTAACATCAAACTAAATGGAGAGAAACTTGAAGCAATCCCACTAAAATCAGGAACTAGACAGGCTGCCCACTCTCTCCCTATTTAGTCAATATAGTACTTGAAATCCTAGTCAGAGCAATCAGACAATGAAAGGAGGTTAAAGGAATACAAATTGGAAGGGAAGAAGTCAAAATATCGCTATTTGCAGATGATATGATAGTATATTTAAGTGATCCCAAAAGTTCCACCAGAGAACTACTTAACCTGATAAACAACTTCAGCGAAGTGTCCTGGTATAAAATTAACTCAAATAAATCAGTAGCCTTCCTCTACTCAAAGGATAAACAGGATGATAAAGAAATTAGGAAAATGACACCCATCACAATATTCCCAAATAATATAAAGTATCTTGGTGTGACTTTAACTAAGCAAGTGAAAAATCTGTATAATAAGAACTTCAAGTCTCTGAAGAAAGAAATTGAAGATCTCAGAAGATGGACAGATCTCCCATGCTCATGGATTGGCAGTATTAATGTAGTAAAAATTGCCATTTTGCCAATCATCTACAGATTCAATGCAATCTCCATCAAAATTCCTACTCGATTCTTTATAGAGAAAGAAAGGGCAGTTTGCAAATCCATTTGGAATAACAAAAAACCCAGGATAGGAAAAACTATACTCAACAATAAAAGAACTTCTGGGGGAATCACCATCTCTGACCTCAAGCAGTATTACAGAGCAATAGTGATAAAAACTGCATGGTATTGGTACAGAGACAGACAGATAGACCAGTGGAATAGAATTAAAGACCCAGAAATGAACCCACACACCTATGGTCACTTGATCTTTGACAAAGGAGCTAAAACCATCCAATGGGAGAAAGATAGCATTTTCAACAAATGATGCTGGTTCAACTGGAGGACAGCATATAGAAGAATGCAAATTGATCCATTCTTTTCATCCTGTACAAAGCATAAGTCCATGTGGATCAAGGACTTCCACATCAAATCAGATAGACTCGAACTAATAGAAAAAAAAGTGGGGAAGAGACTCGAACACATGGGCACTGGGGAAATTTTCCTGAACAAGACACCAATGGCTTATGCTCTAAGATCAAGAATCAACAATGGGACCTCATAAAACTGCAAGTCTTCTGTAAGGCAAAGGACACTGTGATTAGGTCAAAACGGCAACCAACAGATTAGGAAAAGATCTTTACCAATCCTACATCTGATAGAGGACTAATATTCAAAATATACAAAGAACTCAAGAAGTTAGACTCCAGAGAGCCAAATAACCCTATTAAAAATGAGGTACAGAACTAAACAAAACATTCTCAGCTGAGGAATGTCAAATGGTCAAAAAGCACCTAAAGAAATGTTCAACATCCTAAGTCATCAGGGAAAAGCAAATCAAAACAACCCTGAGATTCCACCTCAAACCAGTCAGAATGGCTAAGATAAAAAAAAAAACAAAAAACAAAACTCTGGTGACAGCAGATGCTGGTGAGGATGTGGAAAAAGAGGAACACTCCTCCATTGTTGGTGTGATTGCAGGCTGGTATAACCGCTCTGGAAATCAGTCTGGAGGTTCCTCAGGAAATTGGACATTCCACTACCTGAGGACCCAGCTATACCTCTCCTGGGGCATATATCCAAAAGATGCTCCAACATACAACAAAGACACATGCTCCACTATGTTCATAGCAGCCTTATTTATAATAGCCAGAAGCTGGAAAGAACCCAGATGCCCTTCAACAAAGGAATGGATACAGAAAATGTGGTACATCTACACAATGGAGTACTATTCAGCTATCAAAAACAATGACTTCATGAAATTCATAGGCAAATGGAATGAACTAGAAAATATCATCATGAGTGAAGTCACCCAATCACAGAAAAATACACTTGGTATGCACTCATTAATAAGTAGATATTAGCCCAAATGCTTGAATTACCCAAGATGCAATCCACAGACCACAGGAAGCTCAAGAAGAAGGATGACCAAAATGCACATGTTCCCAATCCTTCTTAAAAGGAGGAACAAAAATATCAATAGGAGGGGATATGGAGGCAAAGTTTAGAGTAGAGACTGAAGGAACGGCCATTCAGAGCCTGCCCCACATGTGGCCCATATATATATATATACATACAGCCACCAAAACTAGATAAGATTGATGAAGCTAAAAAGTGCATGCTGAAAGGGACTGGATATAGATGTCTCCTGAGAGACACATCCAGAGCATGTCCAATACAGAGGTGAATGCTAGCAGCAAAGCATTGAATTGAGAACAGGACCACCTTTGGGGGAATTAGAGGAAGGATTGAAAGAGTTGAAGGAGCTCGCAACCCCATAAAAACAACAATGCCAACCAACCAGAGCTTCCAGGGACTAAACCACTACCAAAAGACTATACATGGACTAACCCAGGGCTCCAACTGCATATGTAGCAGAGGATAGCCTTGTTGGGGCATCAAAGGAAGGGGAAGCCCTTGGTCCTTCCAAGGTTGGACCCCCAGTGTAGGAGAATGTTGGGGGGAGTAAAGGGGGTGGATGGGGGGAACACCTGTATGGGGGAGGGGGAAGGGATGGGGGCTTATGGACAGGAAACCAGGAAAGGGAGTAACATTTGAAGTGTAAATAAAGAAATATATCTAATAAAAAAATGGCCAACAAATAATAAAAAATAAGTAAAAAACAAAAACAAAAAACAAAAAACAAAAAACAAAAAACCAAGCCAAACAGCCAGGGCTGCGGTATGTGCTCCTAATCCCAGTGCTCCGTAGGAGGCTAGGTAGGTAGAATTTGTTTTGGAAGAACACTCAACAAAATCTCTGTTGCCTTCAAAGAATTATGTGATATAACCTGCATCTTATGATCCAATCAGCATGTTTTTCCTTTCAAACTGTGCATTCAGTTAACTGTCTTAGATGCTTCTCTTCTCTTAGATGCTTGCTGTACAGGACAGGTTATCTGTTCATAGTCCTGTGGTGAGATTTGCTTTCTCAGCCTCAGTTTCCATTTGGAAGCAGCAGAGCCAAACTGTTCCACCCAGAATAAAATCCAATGTTGGCAATTCAATTAACTGTTATTTTATTGAGTTTTGAAGGAGGTAAAGCCCTCTATAACCATTTGGATATTTATCTCTGTGTTAGAGTTAACTGTAAAATTTCTATTTTGCTAGCCACATTCACAGAAATGGAGAAAAAGAAGCATTATTTGCCTATAAATTAATATAATTCAAGACCCTCGCTAATTCTCTCTCTCTCTCTCTCTCTCTCTCTCTCTCTCTCTCTCTCTCTCTCTCTCTCACACACACACACACACACACACACACACACACACACACACACACACACACACATCTGAAAGAGCCAGTGATTCATTGCTGGGTTACTTGGGGATTCTGAGGGCAGGCTCCTTTTCCTCACAGTTAGGTTTTAACACAGGTTATGTCTGCAAGGACAAGTATGTGGATGTTGCCTGGGGAACAGAGAGCCTGCAGAAACTTGACATTTGCAAAGTTCACAAACCAAGGCAGAGCTCTCCCCAATACCACTACTCTGCCTCACCCCAGTGGCTCAGTATGATTCTCCCAAGTTATTACAGCTGGAAAATTGCACTTCTGTGGGTATGGACTCTGTTGACCTGTGAGGTTTCATTTCCAACCTTTTTGGCCAGTGCTGGTGGGAGAAAGGCTTTGTTTTTTAGAGCTTGGTTTTTTCGGTATCTGCCATTTGACAGGGGAGGTTCAAATTTCTTGGTCTTTGGATATCTGTTGAAGTACGTGTGTTCTCTTGAACCCAAGGTAAACACTAGAGAGAAATTTACTGGGGGTAGAAATTCCAGAGACCAAACCAAAACCCAAATACACCTTTGGAGCCTGAGACACATGGTGATCCTCCTAGAGGGTAAGGCTGAGGACTCTGAGCCGGTAATTCTTGGATTGGTTAGTGGAAGCATATATCACAAGTGTATAGTCCTTATTGGTGCAGCCTGTGATGCTCTCAAAAATGGCCCATCTCACTGTACATTGCTCCAGTCTCCACAAGAAGGTTCAGAAAATCTTACCGGGCCCCTCCAGTCTTTCTCACTTTCCGTTAATAAATTTACATTCAGTGCTTCAGCAACCACCAATTCTGCAGCCATGCTATAGGCGCAATATCTGATAGTCCCTCTCTGTCCAAATAGAGATGAAGGAAAAAAGCAAAACAAACAAACAAACAAAAAACAAACAAAAAAAACCCCAGGACCCCAGCTACTCATTCTACCAACCCACCCATGTCTCTTACTAACATGCAACCAACCTGGGGGGGTTATAGTAGACAATAGCAACCAAGCTTCCCTGCACAGTCATGAACCTGATAATCTTGAAACTAAACAAGATATGAAATGAAGAGATGAATCCATGCACCGTGTCTGTTGAGAAAAAGTCAAAACCAGAGCAACAGAAAGATGAGACCAGCTGATAGGTAAGCGTATACCCCCCAATTACGCAGCTAAAAAAGCAAGGGGAACGGGAAATGTCTCCATGCAGGAGGGTTATAAGATGTGCTCTGCGTGCATCCAGGGTGCCACACATTCTGGGCTGAGGGCCAGCTTTGCAAAGTGGTAAAATTCTCCATCTCACTTTTGCTGCTCTGAGTCTCCAGGGCTCTCCTTGTGAAGTGAGAGTCCTTGTTTCTCACACTAGATTCCCAGCTAAGCTCACCAAGGGCCTAGATAGGCTGATGCTCTTAAAAAACTCACCACAACTTCTCTGCTTTACCCTGTAGAGGTCAAAAATAACTGATGCTGGCTGAAGGGGGAAGATGAGGACAGTCTGTCAGGTAAAGTAACTCTGCCCCAGTGTGGGCCACTCAACATCCCTCCTACCCTGGTCTCCTTACTCTGAGGGTCTGCTGACTGCCTACCAAAGTCCGTAGTGAAATCTATAGAGCCCAGAGCTTATTCCCTGACAGCTCTAACAAACTAAGCTCAACCACCCTTCCTTCACAGAACAGTTAAACTGACAAGTGATAGCAAAAGTCAAAGGAAAGAGACTTATTTGGGGAGGTATTAGTCATGGTTCTCTAGAGTCAAAAAAATAAAAAATAAAAAAGGTGGTCTCAATATAGTAAGGGAATTTGTTGATGGCTTACAGTCTGTAGTCCAAGTCCCCAACAGTGGTCAACTGTGAATGGAACTCCAAGGATCTAATAGTTGCTCAGTTCCACAAGGCAAACTAGCAAAGAAGAGAATCTTCCCTCTTCCAACGTCCTTACATAGGTCTCCAGCAGAAGGTGTGACCCAGATTAATGGTGTGTACCACCATGCCTGGATCTGGGACTTGCTTTGTCCCAGATGCCCTTGAACTCAGAGATCTCCCCGTCTTAGTCTCCTGGGATTCACAACCACTACACCTCAAGATCTCCGTGACAAGATGCAGGTCAGAAACTTGTATCTCCCAACCTCAAGAGCAGGATCCCAGGTGAGCCTTCCAATTCTGGATTGTAGTTCATCCCAGATATAGTCAAGTTGACAACCAGGAATAGCCACTACAGGGGCCACATTAAAAGGGGAAGCAGGAGACCCAGTCCTCTTTGGGGTCCTGACATGATATTCAGATTTAAAGGGAGCAGGAGGTGAATATAGGTAAGCAGTCCTGGTCAGGGTGTGGTCCTGCCCACTATCAACCCGACATTCTCTTGGCACTTCCAAGATGGCATCTTCCCCAGTAATGATTCCTCTACTTTCCTTTACCCACCCAGAGGCTTTATACAACTTGTAAAAAAAAAAAAAAGTGGAAGAACCTGGGAATTCAGAATCTGCCCTCTAGATTTATGTCTATGCTGTGACAATGTAACCCGGGCCATCCTGCAATGCTCTATAAATACACAGCTAGTTTACAACTCACAGAGATCTGTCTGCCTCTGCCTCCTAGCTGCTGGGATTAAAGACATGCATTTCCACATACGGGATGACAGGATGACAGAAGACGGGATGAGGAAATTCTATCAAATCACCCTATGAAAACCTAGGCCTGGCATATCCCATGTGAAGAGGAGGATCAGGTGACCCATGAGTCACAGGGCTCAGGTCAGAGGAGGAAACCACCACTGTTATAGACTGATGCGAGTGAGTGCTGGGGTGGGCAAGTGGAGCCCGACACCCAGGAGACAAGCAGACTAATACCAGGAAGTGATAGTCATGGGATGGGAACAATGCTTATCAATGTCTCCTTATAGCTCAAAGGAAGGGACTGGACCTCCTCTGATGGACACTTGTTGATGTTTATTGAGAGGAAGCATTACCTGCCACATGGCAGTCTGTTTTGGAAAAGCATAGGAAAAACAGAAGGAACAGACAACACTATGCAGAAGAGGCTCCTAAGCTGTGACACATTCAGGATCCAGGAAGTGACCATGTGACCTCACACCTGACCTGGGCAGGGATATAAAGGCCCAGGATCAGAAGGCTCCACATCTGCACACCTTCCTCTCCACCTTCTCTGACCTACTCCATCCTCATCCAAACACCAGAACCATGACCTGCTGTGGCTGCTCAGGAGGCTGTGGCTCCAGCTGTGGGGGCTGTGGCTCCAGCTGCTGCAAACCTGTTTGCTGCTGTAAGCCAGTGTGCTGCTGTGTACCCACCTGTTCCTGCTCCAGCTGTGGGGGCTGTGGTTCCAGCTGTGGGGGCTGTGGTTCCAGCTGTGGGGGCTGTGGCTCCAGCTGTGGGGGCTGTGGCTCCAGCTGTGGAGGCTGTGGCTCCTGCTGCTGCAAGCCTGTGTGCTGCTGTGTGCCTGTCTGTAACTGTTCCAGCTGTGGAGGCTGTGGCTCCAGCTGTGGGGGGTGTGGCTCCAGCTGTGGAGGCTGTGGCTCCTGCTGCTGCAAGCCTGTGTGCTGCTGTGTGCCTGTCTGTTCCTGCTCCAGCTGTGGGGGCTGCAAGCCCTGCTGCTGTCAGTCCAGTTGCTGTCAGTCCAGCTGCTGCAAACCCTGCTGCTGTCAGTCCAGCTGCTGCAAACCCTGCTGCTCTTCAGGATGTGGGTCTTCCTGCTGTCAGTCCGGCTGCTGAAGCTGGCTGCAATGCCCCCAGGTGTTGCCAATACAAGATCTAAGACTCTCAACTTGACCCCGCCCCTCTGAACTACCTTACCCAGCTGTGGCCTCACTTTATCCCCAGGTTCCTGATTATCCTGCATGTTCCTTCCCTCAGCACTCCTGCTTCCCACAGCTTCAACTCAAATGTGGATTTTAGTGCTCAAGACGAGGCCATGTGCTCATCCACTGGGTGCTAACAAATTCTGCTCTGCAGTCCTACTATCTCTAATGTCTCACCATAGCTCACCCACCTCCAGCAATAAGGTGAGCATTCAGTCTTACTTGGACTTGGACGCCAAGGAATAACAACCTCTGCTTTCTCTTAAGTTGAAAGTCACAAACCAATAAACATATCACATGGACCAATACAAGCATGTCTCAGTCATTCATCCTGTCCCTCGCTGTCACTCCATGGTTCCTCATTTTCTTGCAGGTCTGTGTGGTGCTCCATCAGCCTTATGGTGGTGCTGGAGACAGCTAAGGTCTCCTGCCTCCCATCCTCTTCTTCCTGGCTCCTCCCTCTCTAGGGATTCCTCTCTAGTCATGCCTTAGTATATTTGGTCAGAGGGACACTAGACTGCCTGGCCAACTGAGGCCCTGAAGCTGTGACAGCTCCAGACTGTGTCAGATACCACTCCTCTGATGACTCCTTTTGCAAGTCCCTGATTTTCACACTTGTTTGTGAGTGAGCTGCGGATCTCTGGGAGCTCACACAGCCCTTCTCTCACCAAGCCCTTCTCCTGGGTCATTTTCATCTAGTTTCCAGTAGGTGGCACCTATAGTTCTTTTGTAACATGGAGCTGCCTGTAGGGAGACAGAAGTGACATATCAAGAGCAGAGGAGGAGTGTGCACCCAGGGTGTCCTCTAATGCTCTCACAGGCCCTCTGGGCTATGAGGCTCAAAGACCTTTTTTCATAAAGAGCCTGTGTTCTAAGCAAAGGAAAGCAAAAAAGTCACCCTCGGTTGTATAAAAATGCAAATGGAACAAAGCATGTAGAGGAAACCTGTAAGAAACATTCTTCCGAAGTCCCACACCCGCGGATCCCGGCCTGCAGCAGCTCTCTGCTCCCAGACCCCGTGGGAGAGAGACCTCACCGCCTGGTCAGGTGGGCACTCCTGAGGCTGCAGAGCGGAGGAGACCACCAACACTGCCCACCCCTGCCCACATCCCTGGCCCAAGAGGAAACTGTATAAGGCCTCTGGGCTCCCGTGGGGGAGGGCCCAGGAGCGGCAGGACCCCTGCGCCTGAGACACCGACGGAACCTGAGGGAAACAGACCGGATAAACAGTTCTCTGCACCCAAATCCCGTGGGAGGGAGAGCTAAACCTTCAGAGAGGCAGACAAGCCTGGGAATCCAGAAGAGACTGCTCTCTGCACACACATCTCGGACGCCAGAGGAAAACACCAAAGGCCATCTGGAACCCTGGTGCACTGAAGCTCCCAGAAGGGGCGGCGCAGGTCTTCCTGGTTGCTGCCGCCACAGAGAGCCTGTGGGCAGCGCCCCGTGAGCGAACTTGAGCCTCGGGACCACAGGTAAGACCAACTTGTATGCTGCAAGTGACCTGCCTGGTGAACTCAAGACACAGGCCCACAGGAACAGCTGAAGACCTGTAGAGACGAAAAACTACACGCACGAAAGCAGAACACTCTGTCCCCATAACTGGCTGAAAGAAAACAGTAAAACAGGTCTACAGCACTCCTGACACACAGGCTTATAGGACAGTCTAGCCACTGTCAGAAATAGCAGAACAAAGTAACACTAGAGATAATCTGATGGCGAGAGGCAAGCGCAGGAACCCAAGCAACAGAAACCAAGACTACATGGCATCATCGGAGCCAAATTCTCCCACCAAAACAAACATGGAATGTCCAAACACACCAGAAAAGCAAGATCTAGTTTCAAAACCATATTTGATCATGATGCTGGAGGACTTCAAGAAAGACGTGAAGAACTCCCTTAGAGAAACACAGGAAAACATTAATAAACAAGTAGAAGCCTACAGAGAGGAATCGCAAAAATGCCTGAAAGAATTCCAGGAAAACATAAATAAACAAGTAGAAGCCCATAGAGAGGAGACACAAAAATCCCTGAAAGAATATCAGGAAATCATAAATAAACAAGTAGAAGCCCATAGAGAGGAGTCACAAAAATCCCTGAAAGAATTCCAGGAAAACACAATCAAACAGTTGAAGGAATTAAAAATGGAAATAGAAGCAATCAAGAAAGAACACATGGAAACAACCCTGGATATAGAAAACCAAAAGAAGAGACAAGGAGCTGTAGATACAAGCTTCACCAACAGAATACAAGAGATGGAAGAGAGAATCTCAGGAGCAGAAGATTCCATAGAAATCATTGACTCAACTGTCAAAGATAATGTAAAGCAGAAAAAGCTACTGGTCCAAAACATACAGGAAATCCAGGACTCAATGAGAAGATCAAACCTAAGGATAATAGGTATAGAAGAGAGTGAAGACTCCCAGCTCAAAGGACCAGTAAATATCTTCAACAAAATCATAGAAGAAAACTTCCCTAACCTAAAAAAAGAGACACCCATAGGCATACAAGAAGCCTACAGAACTCCAAATAGATTGGACCAGAAAAGAAACACCTCCTGTCACATAATAGTCAAAACACCAAATGCACAAAATAAAGAAAGAATATTAAAAGCAGTAAGGGAAAAAGGTCAAGTAACATATAAAGGCAGACCTATCAGAATCACACCAGACTTCTCGCCAGAAACTATGAAGGCCAGAAGATCCTGGACTGATGTCATACAGACCCTAAGAGAACACAAATGCCAGCCCAGGTTACTGTATCCTGCAAAACTCTCAATTAACATAGATGGAAAAACCAAGATATTCCATGACAAAACCAAATTTACACAATATCTTTCTACAAATCCAGCACTACAAAGGATAATAAATGGTAAAGCCCAACATAAGGAGGCAAGCTATACCCTAGAAGAAGCAAGAAACTAATCGTCTTGGCAACAAAACAAAGAGAATGAAAGCACACAAACATAACCTCACATCCAAATATGAATATAACGGGAAGCAATAATCACTATTCCTTAATATCTTTCAACATCAATGGCCTCAACTCCCCAATAAAAAGACATAGATTAACAAACTGGATACGCAACGAGGACCCTGCATTCTGCTGCCTACAGGAAACACACCTCAGAGACAAGGACAGACACTACCTCAGAGTGAAAGGCTGGAAAACAACTTTCCAAGCAAAGGGTCAGAAGAAGCAAGCTGGAGTAGCCATTCTAATATCAAATAAAATCAATTTTCAACTAAAAGTCATCAAAAAAGATAAGGAAGGACACTTCATATTCATCAAAGGAAAAATCCACCAAGATGAACTCTCAATCCTAAATATCTATGCCCCAAATACAAGGGCACCAACATATGTAAAAGAAACCTTACTAAAGCTCAAAACACACATTGCACCTCACACAATAATAGTGGGAGATTTCAACACCCCACTCTCATCAACGGACAGGTCATGGAAACAGAAATTAAACAGAGATGTAGACAGACTAAGAGAAGTCATGAGCCAAATGGACTTAACAGATATTTATAGAACATTCTATCCTAAAGCAAAAGGATATACCTTCTTCTCAGCTCCTCATGGTACTTTCTCCAAAATTGACCATATAATTGGTCAAAAAACGGGCCTCAACAGGTACAGAAAGATAGAAATAATCCCATGCATGCTATCGGACTACCACGGCCTAAAACTGGTCTTCAATAACAATCAAGGAAGAATGCCCACATATACTTGGAAATTGAACAATGCTCTACTCAATGATAACCTGGTCAAGAAAGAAATAAAGAAAGAAATTAAAAACTTTTTAGAATTTAATGAAAATGAAGGTACAACATACCCAAACTTAGGGAACACAATGAAAGCTGTGGTAAGAGGAAAACTCATAGCGCTGAGTGCCTGCAGAAAGAAACAGGAAAGAGCATATGTCAGCAGCTTGACAGCTCTAGAACAAAAAGAAGCAAATACACCCAGGAGGAGTAGAAGGCAGGAAATAATCAAACTCAGAGCTGAAATCAACCAAGTAGAAACAAAAAGGACCATAGAAAGAATCAACAGAACCAAAAGTTGGTTCTTTGAGAAAATCAACAAGATAGATAAACCCTTAGCCAGACTAACGAGAGGACACAGAGAGTGTGTCCAAATTAACAAAATCAGAAATGAAAAGGGAGACATAACAACAGATTCAGAGGAAATTCAAAAAATCATCAGATCTTACTATAAAAACCTATATTCAACAAAACTTGAAAATGTTCAGGAAATGGACAATTTCCTAGACAGATATCAGGTACCGAAGTTAAATCAGGAACAGATAAACCAGTTAAACAACCCCATAACTCCTAAGGAAATAGAAGCAGTCATTAAAGGTCTCCCAACCAAAAGGAGCCCAGGTCCAGACGGGTTTAGTGCAGAATTCTATCAAACCTTCATAGAAGACCTCATACCAATATTATCCAAACTATTCCACAAAATTGAAACACATGGATCACTACCGAATACCTTCTACGAAGCCACAATTACTCTTATACCTAAACCACACAAAGACACAACAAAGAAAGAAAACTTCAGACCAATTTCCCTTATGAATATCGACGCAAAAATACTCAACAAAATTCTGGCAAACCGAATCCAAGAGCACATCAAAACAATCATCCACCATGACCAAGTAGGCTTCATCCCAGGCATGCAGGGATGGTTTAATATACGGAAAACCATCAACGTGATCCATTATATAAACAAACTGAAAGAACAAAACCACATGATCATTTCATTAGATGCTGAGAAAGCATTTGACAAAATTCAACACCCCTTCATGATAAAAGTCCTGGAAAGAATAGGAATTCAAGGCCCATACCTGAACATAGTAAAAGCCATATACAGCAAACCAGTTGCTAACATTAAACTAAATGGAGAGAAACTTGAAGCAATCCTACTAAAATCAGGGACTAGACAAGGCTGCCCACTCTCTCCCTACTTACTCAATATAGTTCTTGAAGTTCTAGCCAGAGCAATCAGACAACAAAAGGAGATCAAGGGGATACAGATCGGAAAAGAAGAAGTCAAAATATCACTATTTGCAGATGATATGATAGTATATTTAAGTGATCCCAAAAGTTCCACCAGAGAACTACTAAAGCTGATAAACAACTTCAGCAAAGTGGCTGGGTATAAAATTAACTCAAATAAATCAGTTGCCTTCCTCTATACAAAAGAGAAACAAGCCGAGAAAGAAATTAGGAAAATGACACCCATCACAATATTCCCAAATAATATAAAGTACCTCGGTGTGACTTTAACAAAGCAAGTAAAAGATCTGTACAATAAGAACTTCAAGACACTGAAGAAAGAAATTGAAGAAGACCTCAGAAGATGGAAAGATCTCCCATGCTCATGGATTGGCAGGATTAATATAGTAAAAATGGCCATTTTACCAAAAGCAATCTACAGATTCAATGCAATCCCCATCAAAATTCCAATCCATTTTTTCAGAGAGTTAGAACAATCTGCAAATTCATCTGGAATAACAAAAAACCCAGGACAGCTAAAACGATCCTCAACAATAAAAGGACTTCTGGGGGAATCACTATCCCTGAACTCAAGCAGTATTACAGAGCAATAGTGATAAAAACTACATGGTATTGGTACAAAGACAGACAGATAGACCGGTGGAATAGAATTGAAGACCCAGAAATGAACCCACACACCTAGTCTCACTTGATCTTTGACAAAGCAGCCAAAACCATCCAATGGAAAAAAGATAGCATTTTCAGCAAATGGTGCTGGTTCAACTGGAGGTCAACATGTAGAAGAATGCAGATCGATCCATGCTTATCACCCTGTACAAAGCTTAAGTCCAAGTGGATCAAGGACCTCCACATCAAACCAGACACACTCAAACTAATAGAAGAAAAACTAGGGAAGCATCTGGAACACATGGGCACTGGAAAAAAATTCCTAAACAAAACACCAATGGCTTACGCTCTAAGATCAAGAATCGACAAATGGGATCTCATAAAACTGCAAAGCTTTTGTAAGGCAAAGGACACTGTGGTTAGGACAAAACGGCAACCAACAGATTGGGAAAAGATCTTTACCAATCCTACAACAGATAGAGGGCTTATGTCCAAAATATACAAAGAACTCAAGAAGTTAGACCACAGGGAAACAAATAACCCTATTAAAAAATGGGGTTCAGAGCTAAACAAAGAATTCACAGCTGAGGAATGCCAAATGGCTGAGAAACACCTAAAGAAATGTTCAACATCTTTAGTCATAAGGGAAATGCAAATCAAAACAACCCTGAGATTTCACCTCACACCAGTGAGAATGGCTAAGATCAAAAACTCAGGGGACAGCAGATGCTGGCGAGGATGTGGAGAAAGAGGAACACTCCTCCATTGTTGGTGGGATTGCATACTGGTACAACCATTCTGGAAATCAGTCTGGAGGATCCTCAGAAAATTGGACATTGAACTGCCTGAGGATCCAGCTATACCTCTCTTGGGCATATACCCAAAAGATGCCCCAACATATAAAAAAGACACGTGCTCCACTATGTTCATTGCAGCCTTATTTATAATAGCCAGAAGCTGGAAAGAACCCAGATGCCCTTCAACAGAGGAATGGATACAGAAAATGTGGTACATCTACACAATGGAATATTACTCAGCTATCGAAAACAATGACTTTATGAAATTCGTAGGCAAATGGTTAGAACTGGAAAATATCATCCTGAGTGAGCTAACCCAATCACAGAAAGACATACATGGTATGCACTCATTGATAAGTGGCTATTAGCCCAAATGCTTGAATTACCCTAGATGCCTAGAACAAATGAAACTCAAGACGGATGATCAAAATGTGAATGCTTCACTCCTTCTTTAAAAGGGGAACAAGAATACCCTTGGCAGGGAAGAGAAAGGCAAAGATTAAAACAGAGACTGAAGGAACACCCATTCAGATCCTGCCCCACATGTGGCCCATACATATACAGCCACCCAATTAGACAAGATGGATGAAACAAAGAAGTGCAGACTGACAGGAGCCGGATGTAGATCACTCCTGAGAGACACAGCCAGAATACAGCAAATACAGAGGCGAATGCCAGCAGCAAACCACTGAACTGAGAATAGGACCCCCGTTGAAGGAATCAGAGAAAGAACTGGAAGAGCTTGAAGGGGCTCGA
The DNA here is from genome assembly GCF_021556685.1 of Rattus norvegicus. Taxonomy (NCBI): domain Eukaryota; kingdom Metazoa; phylum Chordata; class Mammalia; order Rodentia; family Muridae; genus Rattus; species Rattus norvegicus. Next base: position 210,215,666 of record NC_141534.1, on the reverse strand, counting down.
GACCCCATATGTACAACAATGCCAAGCAACCAGAGCTTCCAGGGACTAAGCCACTACCCAAAGACTATACATGGACTGACCCTGGACTCTGACCTCATAGGTAGCAATGAATATCCTAGTAAGAGCACCAGTGGAAGGGGAAGCCCTGGGTCCTGCTAAGACTGAACCCCCAGTGAACAAGACTGGTGGGGGGAGGGCACCAATGGGGGGAGGGTTGGGAGGGGAACACCCATAAGGAAGGGGAGGGGGGAGGGGGATGTTTGCCCGGATACCAGGAATGGGAATAACACTCGAAATGTATATAAGAAATACTCAAGTTAATAAAAAAAAAAAAAAAGAAACATTCTTCCATGGCCTCTGCCTCAGTTTTTCCTCCACATCCCTGCCCTGACCCCTCTTCCTGATTAGACTGTGAGATGTGATGTGAAATAAATCAGTGTCTCCCAAAGCTGCTTTTGGCCATCATGTTTATTATAGCAATAGCAATAAAACTAGGATGCGCTGTGCGTAACTTCCCCCAAAGTGTAGTGGTAGTTAGCCTGGATGGCATAATTAGTCCATCTGGGTCAACCCAGAAACCTCTCATTACAGAAACTTTGGCCTTGGTTTATTGGCTGGGTGGCGAATAATGAGGCAGTTATTAGCCTCTTATGTCTGGGTTCAAATTGGTAAAACACGTTGCCTGCTCTGTGCTGCTGCTACTGCTGCTGTAGCTGCAGTCAGTGAAAGGCTGGGAGACAGAAATTCAAAGGATTATCTCACTTGCAGTAAAAAAGATTTAGAAAATGGAAATTTGGAGAAACTGCAGAGGAGAATTAAATTTAAGAAAAAATGGATCCAATTGTTTTTTATTTCAATGTATTATAGTTAGGTTTGTTATTTCTGTAATGAATTACCATGACCAAAGCAACTTGGGGAGGAAGGAAAGGATTTATCTGACTTACACTTCCATATCATTGCTTCTCATTTAAGGAATTCAGGACAGAAACTCAAGCAGGAACCTGGAAGCAGGAGTTGATGCAGAGGCCATGCAGGAATGTTGCTTACTGGCTTGCTCCCCATGGTTAGCAGACAAGGGATAGCACCATTCACAATGAGCTAGACCCTCACCCATTAATCACTTTAAAAAATGCCTTACAGGCTTGTGTACAGCCTGAATGGAGGTACATTCTTGATTGAGGTTACTTCCTCTCAGATGACTTTAACTTGTGTCAAGTTGACATAAAACTATCCAGCAAAATATATGAACATGTGTGGTGGAGTCCAGAGAACAACCTCAGGTCTCATTATCAGAAATTTTGTCCAACTCCTTCGAGGCAGGGTCTCTCACTAGCCTGAGACTTGTTGACTAGACTAGGTTGGCTGGCCAGAGATCCTGCTGTCTCTGTCTTCTCTGAGCTGAGACTCTATCTGTCATTTCACATGAGTTCTGGGGATGAACCTAGAGTCTTTGTACTCGCAAAGTGCATGACAGGTGCTTTAGCAAAGGAGCTGTCCTGTTAGTCCTGAACAAACCCATTTTAAATGTCTTCCTCCGTGCTGCACTGTCAGGGCCTGCAGAGGTTCAGTGGAGACCTGGGAGGGGGCAAAAGAATGGGGGCCGGAGGCATAAAGAAGTAGAGCAAGTCTATGGTCTGATCAAGCCCTCAAATTTTATTTAAAAACAGCAGCTTATAAAAACAAGCAGGCAGGGGTTGGGGATTTAGCTCAGTGGTAGAGAGCTTGCCTAGGAAGCGCAAGGCCCTGGGTTCGGTCCCCAGCTCCGAAAAAAAAGAACCAAAAAACAAAACAAAACAAAACAAAAAAAAAACCAAGCAGGCAGGAAGGTCACCCAGGACCCAGGACTGATCCATCACTGCCACCATCCTCTCTATATCCCTAAACCGTAAATTGCAGGTATAAACTGATAAGAACAGATGGCTGAAGACAGAGGCTGTAAAAGTGGTAAGAACTGACAACTGGCTAGGTGTCCCAGAGCCGGAGGCTGTAACTGGCTTAATTTTCCTGGAGATAGAGGCCATATAATGAGCAGAGCATTCCTGAGAAAAATTCCTGAGACAGAGGGTGTGTAAGCAGGCTTGACTCCCAGCACTGCACAAGGCTGCATCCCACCCACTATAGATAACAGATGCTTCCTCCTAGATGGTAGACCAGTAGCCCAGAAATGAGCACTGGCTACCCTTGACTGGCAGTTCTTATAGGTGTCTGACCTGCTGATGGGGAAGTTTTTCCCTGGAGCATAGAGAAGAAAGTGCCTATAGCCCAGAAAACCCTGATACCTAGAGACCAAGATCAGACCCACCATCACAACCACTGGCAGAGAAAGGCTCGCTGCTACTGTGGGTCCACTGAAAATAGGATGGACCTAGATTCTGCATGAAAAGTTTAGGGGTGGAAGAAAAGGAAAGTGTGATGGTTGCCCTCTTGGAAAGAGTCTTAATGAGGAATTGTCTATATTGGGTTAGCATATAGGCATGTGTGTATGGGATTGTCTTAAGTTCGTCAATGTGGAAAGATTCAGCCCACTCTGGGCAGTACCATTCCCTAGGCATGGGGTCCTGCACTGTATAAAAGTTGAGAAATGGAGCTGAGCACAAGCAAGCAAGCAAGCAAGTTAGCATGCATGTATCCCTTCTCTAAGCTCTTGGTTGTCCATGTAATGTGACTAAGTGCTTCAAGTTTCTACTTTGACTTCCTCACAGTGAGTATCTTCAATTGTAAGCTGAAATAAATCCCCAAGTGTCTTTTTGCCAGAGTATTTTATTACAGGAACAGAAGTAAAACTAGGACAGGAAGAAAGCAAAGATAAACCAAAATCCTTTCACTGAAGTGTGATCACGTCTCTGTGTATTCTGCTCTCTTAGATACATACCCTATGCTCATATCACACACAAATCAAATGCAGATATTTCTCAAAGGGGACCTGCGCATCCCACAAAGCATGGAAGATTCCAAGGCATTTATAAAAGCGACCCAAAGAATCATGGCTGAACACCACCAAAGCCGGATACAGTGAACTCCAGCATGTAGGGCAAGAGAAATGTCCTGGATGAGCATATGTCCTCCAGAGTAAGCTGAGCAAAGACACAGGTAGATGTCATAAAAGTGGACTCCACCATTTTTTGTGTGGGAATCATCCTCTGCACAATGACTGAATGTCTGGTGGTGAGAGGAGAAGCCCTGTATAAAAATGATGAGGCCACTTTCATTGATATTATGCAATTCTAGTTTTTGAAGTGTGTGTGCATTCGTGGTGTGTGTGTGTATGTACATGTGTGTGCGCACATATGTGTGCATGTGTGTATGCATATGTGTGCATGTATGTGTGCATATGTGTGAATATGTATCTGCCCATCTGTGAGTGCACCCATGTATGTGTGTGGTGTGCCATATGTGTGTGCATGAACGTGTATGCATGTGTGTATATTTGCATGTGAATTTGTATGTGCATGTATGTGTCCATTGTATTCATGTGTGTATGTGTGTCCATATGTTTATGCATATGTGTGTCCATGTGAGTGCACCCATGTATTTATGTGTGTGTATGTGGTATGCATGCATGTATGTGTGCACCCATGTATATGTATGCATGTGTATATGTGTATGAATGTGTGTGTGTACCCATATATGTGTGTGTACCCACCTGTTTAAGCACCCATGTGTGTGTGTGTGTGTGTGTAAATAAAACTGCTATTGGTACATGGATAAGCTGCTGAATGAAGGCCTGTTCCAGACACAATCAATGTGTTAATATTTTCAATATACAATGGCTTTTATCCTGACTGGAAATGTGGGTAATCCAAATAGGAATGATCACACCCCCGTGGTTACCCAGTCTGGAGGAGCTCAGCTGTGGAGCAAGTCTTGACTGAGGGAGAATCCAAGCACGTTTCTGCTGCAAGGTAAGATACAGACTGTCCTAAAGTGAGTGGATGGTGGCAGCTCAGGCCTCCCGACGTCTTGCCTCTCAGAGGCCACATCTCCTGGCCTTCTTCGAGGTTACACATCTGGGCACATGTTTAGTAGGATACATGTCACATGGCATATGTGACAATGACCAGCAGGCACCAAGGCCTGTGAGGGTGAAATCCAGACAGCAAGCTGAGGTTACAGACTGAGAAGGAGGGATGTATGGATGATCCTGGGTCCTGGATCCAGCCCATTGATCTGCCTTGGAACCAGCTCTTTCCTGGCCTGTTCCATTGTGATAATAATGGGTGGCTCCATCTCCCAGCCCTCAGGCCAGCCTCCTCAGTGTCACCACCCACTTCCAGCCAGAAGCAACTCCCATTAGTTGAATCTTTGAAATGCACTTAGGATTTAATTTACTAATTGCCTAACTGGTACTTTAACCTAACTATTACCTCAGCTGTCACACCCAACCTCAGTGGCACTCTCTAATTGCCACTTACCACTTATAAACACCAGTTCCCCCAGCAAGCAGAAACGCTTCTGAATGTCCCACTCCTTTCTTACAGGTTCGATGCTTCCTTTTTGGAGAGCTGTGGGTTCATATTAGTCACAACGAAGCATGAAGTGCCCTAGTTACCCGTCTCAGCTTTCGTATGGCATCGTCCTAAAAAATATTATAATAGTGTCACCCTCAGGATGCTGGTATTAATACAGTAGAGACAGGGTGGATATGATCAAAGACACTGTATGCATGTATAAAGTACCAAAAATTAAATAAAAATAAATATCATATTTTAAAATAAACTAAATGAATAGGATTTTCAAAACAGAAAGAAAAGCCTGAAGAAATGGCTCAGCCGTTGAGAGCACTGGCTGCTCTTCCAGAGGACTCCAGGTTCAATTCCCAGCACCTACATGGCAACTCACGATATCTGTAATTCCAGTGTCAGGGGATCTGACACCCTCTTCTGGCCCCCCTGAGGCACTACATGCATATTGTTTCTCTCTCTCTCTCTCTCTCTCTCTCTCTCTCTCTCTCTCTCTCTCTCTCTCTCTCTCTCATACACACACACACACACACACACACACACGCAAACACCCATACACATAAAATGAAAAAAAATTTTTTAAATGAGGGGAAGAGCCCTACCCTGACAGTGGTCAGCAACAACTAGTGGGCTTGGGTTCGGGTGGATAAAAATGCAGGGGAGCATCATTCTCTGCCACCCTGCCTGCCCAGCCATGAGGAACTGTACTGCCAAACTGTGAACCAAGACAAACTCTTCCTGCCTTAAGCTGCTTTGGTCAGGTGTTTCGTCCCAGCAATGAGCAAGGCTTATGTGTCCCATCCTGGATCCAATGTTGTACATTCTCTCCAGTGTGAAGACGGCCATTGTTAGACTACCCAGTCCACAGCATGAAAGCCAACCCAATAAATCCCCTTTCAATATATACTCACTCTGTCTATCCACAAGCAAACACTAAACATCAATGGACCAGAGACAGAAATCACATGACCATGACAGTAGATCCAGAAAAAGCCTTTGACAAAGTTGAACACCTCTTCAGGATTAATCAAACCCTGAAGGCAAGAGGGAATATTCGTTTCTCTGTTCAGACAGGTGAAACCAGACCTATAGGGAACTATGACATTCTAATGGTGGTACAAACAACATGTGGCTAGCATTACACTAAATGGGGGGAAACGGGAGTATTTCCCTTAAAATCGGGAAAACGCAAGGGCATCCATTCTCTTTACCTTTTAAAATATGTATTATTTGTATTACTTTCCTATGTGAGTATGTATGCATATCTGAATGTTTATGTGCACATTAATGCAGAGGCCAGAAGAGTGTTGGGTCCCCTGGAGAGCTGGAGTTACAGGTGAGCCAGCCTACATGTGTGATGGTAACTGTTGGTATTCTGTCTAAGCTCCACCCCCACAGCTACCTGGCAACAGGTATGCTCCGCCCCAGAGTTGCCTGGCAACAGTCAGCTGTGCCTGACACCATAAAAAGAGTCCAGTCGCTTGCTCCCTCCTCTTCCTCTTTCCTCTTCCTCTTGCTCTCTCTTGCTCTTCCTCTTCTTGTGTCCTCTTTGTCCCTGTCCCTTCTGTCCCCATCCCTCCCTTCCCTCCACGTGCTCATGGCTGGCCTTTCCTCTCCTCTCCTCTTCTCTCATTAAACCTCTCCACGTGGAACCATGTTGGCTTGGTGTGTTCTGTATGAACGTGGCCCGAGATTTAAACCCCAATAGTAACCCAACCTGGGTTCTCTGGAAAAGCAGCAAGTTCCATTAACCAAAGCCATCTCTCCAGCCTCATTCTCTTTGCTTTCGTTTAGTGTAGGGCTTGAAGTTTCAGCCAGAGTAAAGAAGCAAGAAGAAAAGAAATAAAAGGGCTATGTGCTAGAAAGGAAGAAGTCAATTTATCTTGCAGATGATATGTTATATTTAACAGGCCCCGAAGAACCAGGCATACAGGTGTGTGCCTTTAACTCTAGCTTTTGGGAGGCAGGAGTAGGTGGATTTTCATGAGTTGAAGCCAACAAAAGCTGCTACAGTGAGCGTCTGTCTCAAAAAAATTAACAAAATCAAATAAAACAGGACATGAAAATTGAGAGGGGAGTGAACCTGGGAAGAGTTAAGGGGAGACGTTGGGTAAATATTATCTAAACAAATTGCAGGAAATTCTCAAAGAGTTGATAAAATAACTTTTTAAGAGGAAGCGTGGGGGTGGAGAGATGGCCCAGCTGTTGAGCGCTCTGGCTGCTCTTGCAGAGGACCCAGGCTGGTGCCCAGCCCCCACTCGATGGTTGACAACCAGCCCACTTGGTTTACATCCAACCCTGTTCCAGAGGATCCGATGCTCACTGGGGACGCCAGGCACACATGGCACAGGCCTGCAGTCAAAACATTCATACGCACAAAATAAAATAAATAAACCTAAAAAAACGAATAAAAAGTAAGAATAAATTGCCAAAAATACACTAAGAAAATCAACATTCTTCTTTTTCTTTATTTCATTATTTATTCACTCACTTTTCATCCTGATCACAGCCCACCCCCTCACTTCCTCCCAGACCCACCCTCACAGCCCCTCTCCTTCTTCCCTTCTCCTCAGAGAAAGAGTAAACACCATGGGTACCAACCTACCCTGGCACATCAAATCACAGCAGGACCAAGTGCATCCTCTCCCACTGAGGCCAGACAAGGCAGCCCAGCTAGGGGAAAGGAATCTGAAGGCAGGCAACGAGTCAGAGGCAGCTTCAATTGTTAGGGGACCCACATGAAAGCCAAGCCGCACATCTGCTGCAAATGTGTAGGGACCTAAGTCCAGCCCATACATGCTCTTGGTTGGTGGTTCAGTCTCTGTGAGCCCCCATGGGCCCAGGTTAGTTAACTCTTCTTATGCTGTCCTTGACCCCTCTGGTTTCCTCAGTCCCCGCCCCCACTCTTCCACCTAAGGTTCCAGTATGGGTCTCTGCATCTGTTTCCAGCAGCCGCTCGCTGTCTCTCAGAAGACAGTTATATTCTTAACATCAGAGAAATGAAAAATCCAAAGGACACTAGATTCTGCCTCATCCCGGTCAAAATGGTTACTGTTAAAACACACACACACACACACACACACACACACACACTCGCACACACACACACTATGAAAAGAAACCCTCAAACACTGCTGGAGGGAAAACTCCTGTAGCCACTAAGGAAATCAGCATGGACGTGCTTGAAGGACTAAGAGTGGGATTATCATGAGACCCAGCATGTGACTCCCGGGAAGACAGCCAAAGCAACCCACATCAACAGAGCAGAGACTCCTTTGCAACCTCAGTCCACACACAACAGCCAGGCTACGGGATCAGCCAAGGTGCCCACCCACAGATCAGTGTGGTTTGCATACACAATGGGGCTTTTAACTGTAAGGAATAAAACGATGCCATGCTCAGGGAAATAGATGCTACTGGGGAACACCATCTTTTTTTTTTTTTAAATATCTCTAAAATGAAAACTTTATTGTTTTAAGACCTTACATATTTAATACAGTGCGTTACCCCTGTACAAATGGAAAAAACTTAAGTTCAACATTTCTAGACCAATATGGCTGTTAATTTCTGTACAGTGCCAACTCAACCCAGTAAACGGGGATACTTTTTTCCAAAGTTGACAGCACAGCTAAAGTTTCCAAAAATTCAAATTATATATATTTATATTAAAAGACCAATAATAGCAGTGTGTTATGCATCAACAGCAGCAACAGCTTTTCCAGGTTCTGCAGTCATCTGAACAAAACTGTAGAGACATCCAGCACACTCCATTAAAAAAAAAAAAGTAAAAAAACAAAACCCAAGAAAACAGCACAGTTCTGTTACTCTTGTGGTACCTGGCACCATTTTTTTTTAAATTAGCTTCTCAATCATCATCTGGAAAGAAAACATTCTGAGCAACATCATTAAAAACAGCTCTGATAAAGCACGGTCACTACTACGTATCATAAAGCAGGTACAAGCTATTTTACATCCACAGAGGTATGATACAGTACTGTCCTACATCTATAATACTAGAGGATACAATTTAAAAGGCATTATTTGAGACTTGATTCTACTTTTCCAGCAGAGGGCCCAAAGGATGGTGTGACACAGCTTTGTAAAGAAACATACTCTAGACAGGATTTCCTTTCACTAGTGGCACACTTCTAAGGATTCATTCTCTCCATGAATGTCAGCTAAAACCGTTATTAAAAAAATGAAATATCCCTAAAACAAAACCGTATAACCACCGGATTCACATGAAGATGACCTAGTGGAGACAAGCTGGACCTCACCTTACCAACAAGCTATCAAATCTGTTATGTTTAAACAGTGAGACCTCCAAGGAAGGAGATGCCAAGTAGTGCTTCAAAGCTTCGGACCACAATCAAACACAGCATCCTTTTCAACAGAAGCAGAAGCTCATCTGAATATGCTCATGGATGCTGACATCAACATTTAATCATCTCCTCACTCATCCAGGAAGAGGGGGAGATCAGTTACTACTGTACTTTATTGTGTTCAACCAAATCACCATGTTACAAAAATAGCAAGCTGCCATAATAAAAAATAAGGCTCTTCTATCCAGCACCAGATAGCATCATTTTACTTTCAAGCCTAGAAATTGCACACTTGTATATAAACCAACCGAAGATGAGGATTGAGAGTTCATCTTGGTGGATTTTTCCTTTGATGAATATGAAGTGTCCTTCCTTATCTTTTTTGATGACTTTTAATTGAAAATTGATTTTATTTGATATTAGAATGGCTACTCCAGCTTGCTTCTTCTGACCCTTTGCTTGGAAAGTTGTTTTCCAGCCTTTCACTCTGAGGTAGTGTCTGTCCTTGTCTCTGAGGTGTGGTTCCTGTAGGCAGCAGAATGCAGGGTCCTCATTGCGTATCCAGTTTGTTAATCTATGTCTTTTTATTGGGGAGTTGAGGCCATTGATGTTGAGAGATATTAAGGAATAGTGATTATTGCTTCCTGTTATATTCATATTTGGATGTGAGGTTATGTTTGTGTGCTTTTCTTCTCTTTGTTTTGTTGCCAAGACGATTAGTTTCTTGCTTCTTCTAGGGTATAGCTTGCCTCCTTATGTTGGGCTTTACCATTTATTATCCTTTGTAGTGCTGGATTTGTAGAAAGATATTGTGTAAATTTGGTTTTGTCATGGAATATCTTGGTTTCTCCATCTATGTTAATTGAGAGTTTTGCAGGATACAGTAACCTGGGCTGGCATTTGTGTTCTCTTAGGGTCTGTATGACATCAGTCCAGGATCTTCTGGCCTTCATAGTTTCTGGCGAGAAGTCTGGTGTGATTCTGATAGGTCTCCCTTTATATGTTACTTGACCTTTTTCCCTTACTGCTTTTAATATTCTTTCTTTATTTTGTGCGTTTGGTGTTTTGACTATTATGTGACAGGAGGTGTTTCTTTTCTGGTCCAATCTATTTGGAGTTCTGTAGGCTTCTTGTATGCCTATGGGTATCTCTTTTTTTAGGTTAGGGAAGTTTTCTTCTATGATTTTGTTGAAGATATTTACTGGTCCTTTGAGCTGGGAGTCTTCACTCTCTTCTATACCTATTATCCTTAGGTTTGATCTTCTCATTGAGTCCTGGATTTCCTGTATGTTTTGGACCAGTAGCTTTTTCTGCTTTACATTATCTTTGACAGTTGAGTCAATGATTTCTATGGAATCTTCTGCTCCTGAGATTCTCTCTTCCATCTCTTGTATTCTGTTGGTGAAGCTTGTATCTACAGCTCCTTGTCTTTTCTTTTGATTTTCTATGTCCAGGGTTGTTTCCATGTGTTCTTTCTTGATTGCTTCTATTTCCATTTTTAATTCCTTCAACTGTTTGATTGTGTTTTCCTGGAATTCTTTCAGGGATTTTTATGTCTCCTCTCTATGGGTTTCTACTTGTTTATTTATGTTTTCCTGGAATTCTTTCAGGCATTTTTGCGATTCCTCTCTGTAGGCTTCTACTTGTTCTCTAAGGGAGTTCTCCACGTCTTTCTTGAAGTCCTCCAGCATCATGATCAAATACGATTTTGAAACTAGATCTTGCTTTTCTGGTGTGTTTGGATATTCCATGTTTATTTTGGTGGGAGAATTGGGCTCCGATGATGCCATGTAGTCTTGGTTTCTGTTACTTGGGTTCCTGTGCTTGCCTCTCGCCATCAGATTATCTCTAGTGTTACTTTGTTCTGCTATTTCTGACAGTGGCTAGACTGTCCTATAAGCCTGTGTGTCAGGAGTGCTGTAGACCTGTTTTCCTGTTTTCTTTCAGCCAGTTATGGGGACAGAGTGTTTTGCTTTCGGGCGTGTAGTTTTTCGTCTCTACAGGTCTTCAGCTGTTCCTGTGGGCCTGTGTCTTGAGTTCACCAGGCAGGTTTCTTGCAGGGGAAAAGTTGGTCCTACCTGTGGTTCCAAGGCTCAAGTTTGCTCGTGGGGTACTGCCTAAGTCCTCTCCACGGCGGCAGCAACCGGGAAGATCTGCGCTGCTCTTTCCGGGAGCCTCCGTGCACCAGGGTTCCAGATGGCGTTTGGTGTTTTCCTCTGGCATCTGGACGTGCACAGAGTGCAGTCTCTTCTGGTTTCCCAGGCGTGTCCACGTCTCTGAAGGTTTAGCTCTCCCTCCCACGGGATTTGGGTGCAGAGAACTGTTTATCCGGTCTGTTTCCTTCAGGTTCCGGCGGTGTCTCAGGCGCAGGGGTCCTGCCGCTCCTGGGCCCTCCCCTACGGGAACCCAGAGGCCTTATACAGTTGCCTCTTGGGCCAGGGATGTGGGCAGGGGTGGGCAGTGTTGGTGGTCTCCTCCGCTCTGCAGTCTCAGGAGTGCCCACCTGACCAGGCGGTGAGGTCTCTCTCCCATGGGGTTTGGGAGCAGGGAGCTGCTGCGGGCCGGGATCCGCGGGTGTGGGACTTCCCTGGGGAACACCATCTTAAGAAAGGCGTAAGCCATTGGTGTTCTGTTCAGGAAAAATGTCCCCTGTGCCCGTGTGCTTGAGGCTCTTCCTCACTTTCTCTTCTATTAGTTTCAGTGTATCTGGTTTTATGTGAAGGTCTTTGTTCCACTTGGAATTGAGCTTTGTACAAGGAGATAAGAAAGGGTTGACTTGCATTCTTCTACATGCTGACCTCCAGTTGAACCAGCACCATTTATTGAAAATGCTGGGTTTTTTTTTCTTCCATTGGATGGTTTTAGCTCTTTGTCAAAGACGAAGTGTTTGGGTTCATTTTTGGGTCTTCAATTCTATTCCACTGATCTACCTGCCTGTCTCTGTACCAATACCATGCAGGTTTTTTCTTTTTAATCATGATTGCCCTGTAATACACTTGAAATCAGGGATAGTTATTCCCCCAACGTTCTTTTACTGTTGAGAATGGTATTCACTATTCTGGGTTTTTTGTTATTCCAGATGAATTTGCAAATTGCTTTTTCTAACTCTATGAAGAACTGAGTTGGAATTTTGGTGGTGATTGCATTGAATCTGTAGATTCCTTAAAGGGGATAATATTCATACAACAAAGACCCAAGCTTCACTATGTTCATAGCAGTCTTATTTATAATAGCCAGAAGCCGGAAAGAACCCAGATGCCCTCAACAGAGGAATGAATTAAAAAATGTGGTACATCTACACAATGGAGTACTACTCAGCTATCAAAAACAATGACTTCATGAAATTCATAGGCAAATGGATGGAACTGGAAAATATCATCCTGAGTGAGGTAACCCAATCACAGAAAAACACACATGGTATGCACTCATTGATAAGTGGGTATTAGCCCAATTGCTTGAATTACCCAAGATGCAATCCACAGACCACAGGAAGCTCAAGAAGAAGGATGACCAAAATGCACATGCTCCCAATCCTTCTTAAAAGGAGGAACAAAAATATCCATAGGAGGAGATATGGAGGTAAAGTTTAGAGCAGCGAATGAAGGAACAGCCATTCAGATCCTGCCCCACATGTGTCCCATATATATATACAGCCACCAAAACTAGATAAGATTGATGAAGCTAACAAATGCATGCTGAAAGGGACGTGATATAGATCTCTCCTGAGAGACACATCCAGAGCATGTCCAATACAGAGGTGAATGCTAGCAGCAAAACATTGAACTGAGAACAGGACCACCTTTGGGGGAATTAGAGAAAGGATAAGAGCCGAAGGGGCTTACAACCCCATAAGAACAACAACGCCAACCAACCAGAGCTTCCAGGAACTAAACCACTACCCAAAGACTGTACACGGACTGACCCAGGGCTCCAACTGCATATGTCGCAGTGAATAGCCTTGTTGGGGCACCAGTGGAAGGGGAAGCCCTTGGTCCTGCCAAGATTGGACCCCCAGTGCAGGGAAATGTCGGGGAAGGGCAGTAAGAGGGGTGGATGGGGGGAACACCCGTATGGGGGAGGGGGAAGGGATGGGGGCTTATGGACAGGAAACCGGGAAAGGGAATAACATTTGAAATGTAAATAAAGAAATATATCTAATTTTTAAAAAAAGAAAAAAAAGAAAGGAAGGAAACCTCACACATGTGCGTAGGTGTAATGATGTGACAGCAGAAGAGGGACCATTTTTGGAGAAGAGGGCACTGTTTGGAAGGAAGAAAGGGAACCAGAAGGGTAAGGGGTGAGTATGGTCAATACCTGATGTGCTTAAATGGATGCACAGAATGTTACCCCTCACTTCAGAAACAAATGTACCCTAATTAAACAACAACAACAACAACAACTTTGTTTTATTTTGCTTTGTTCTGCTTCCTATTTTGAGACCTATTATCACCATGGTGCTAGGCTCCTTGGAACTTGTAATATAGACTAGGTTGGCCTTAAACTTGAAGGAATCCATCTGCCATTACCTGCAACCCCCAGCACTGGAATTAAAGGTATGCACCATCATATACCACTTAAAAAGGTGTGTGTGTGTGTGTGTGTGTGTGTGTGTGTGTGTGTGTGTGTGTGTGTAAGGAAATAATTAAAAACAGTATTGAGAATCCATGGCAAAACCATGTAAACCATGAGGTAAATTAAAAGAATAACTAGAAAAATCACCTGACAGAGAGGAGGCAGGGAGTATATAGAAGAGGGAGCTGTAGTCACCTCCTGTGAGCAGGTCTACAAGTTTGCTTTCTATTCCTGTGATAAACACCATGACCAAAAGCATCGCGTGGAGAAAGAGTTTGTCTCATCTTAGAGCTTAGAGTCCAACATGAAGGAAAGTCAGGGCACAAACTTGGAAAAAGGATCTGAAGCAGACACTGTGGAAGAAAGCCACCTACTAGCTTGCTGTTCATGACTTGCTCAGCTTGCTTTCTTATACAGTCCAGGACTACTTGCTCAGGGGTGGCACTGACCCCAGTAGGCTGAGTCCTCCCACAACACATCAATCAAGGAAATGCCCTCAGACTTACATGCCAATCTGATGGAGGCATTTTCACAATAGAGGATAGCTCTTCCCAGATGACTCTAGTTTGTGTCAAGTTGATAGGAAAACTAAGCAGGATAGCCTATGGTGGAACGGATGGAAGGCAGAGGACTGCCTGCCCACAGTCAGATGTCAGCTTCAGCCTTCCTGACTGGCTCGCGCTTCTCACATTCCCCTCCAACAGGTGCCAGTTCAATTGTGGGGATGGCTTTGCCTCTGTGCTAGACTTAGGCTGGAGACAGGGGAGGTTCTTGTCATTTGCAGATTGTAGACTTAGAATAACTGGTCCTCAGGCAGAGGTCTCCCACCCTCCCTTGATAGCCAGTCATGGTCTTGATGCCACATTTGGCACTGAGGCATGGATATTGACCCTTTCTGATTCCCGGTCATGTGAGCCCACACCTCTGCCCAACAGAGAATATGAAACACCCACAGGGAACTTGTAGAGATAACAATCACTGTCTGTGAGTAAACATACGATAGATGGGTAATGGCATATTAGACACTGCTGAAGGAAAATGGGAAGACTTCAAAGACAGCAATGAATCTCATCCAGAAGAAAAACAGAATTCAATGTTAAAATCTATGACAACATTAACAGCCCCTTTCACACCTCCTGTCCTTATCTTCTTTCTTCCTCCTTCCTCCTTCCTTTCTTTATTCCTTCCTCCATTCCTATTTTCCTTTCTTCCCTTCTTCCTTGAACTAAGAGTATCTCATTGGACTGCAAAGACTAAAAATAAGCCTTGTCTCCATGCAAACATAAGACGTGATCAGGTGCTGAGTACAAACACCTGGGCAGGGATATAAAGGCCCAGGCTCAGGAGGCTCCACATCTGCACACCTTCCTCTCCACCTGCTCCTCTGACCTACTCCATCCTCAACCAAACACCAGAACCATGACCTGCTGTGGCTGCTCAGGAGGCTGTGGCTCCAGCTGTGGGGGCTGTGGCTCCAGCTGTGGGGGCTGTGGCTCCAGCTGTGGAGGCTGTGGCTCCTGCTGCTGCAAGCCTGTGTGCTGCTGCGTGCCTGTCTGTTCCTGCTCCAGCTGTGGAGGCTGCAAGGGAGGCTGTGGCTCCTGTGGGGGCTGCAAGGGAGGCTGTGGCTCCTGTGGGGGCTGCAAGGGAGGCTGTGGCTCCTGTGGAGGCTGCAAGGGAGGCTGTGGCTCCTGTGGGAGCTGCAAGGGAGGTTGTGGCTCCTGTGGAGGCTGCAAGGGGGGCTGTGGCTCTTGTGGGGGCTGTGGCTCCTGTGGGGGCTGTAAATCCAGCTGCTGCCAATCCAGCTGCTGCAAGCCCTGCTGCTGCCAGTCCAGCTGCTGCAAACCCTGCTGCTCCTCAGGCTGTGGGTCTTCCTGCTGTCAGTCCAGCTGCTGCAAGCCCTGCTGCTGTCAGTCTAGCTGTTGTAAGCCCTGCTGCTGTCAATCCAGCTGCTGCAAGCCCTGCTGCTCTTCAGGCTGTGGGTCTTCCTGCTGTCAGTCCAGCTGCTGTAAGCCCTGCTGCTGCCAGTCCAGCTGCTGCAAACCCTGCTGCTCCTCAGGCTGTGGGTCTTCCTGCTGTCAGTCCAGCTGTTGTAAGCCCTGCTGCTGTCAATCCAGCTGCTGCACCCCTGTATGCTGCCAGTGCAAGATCTGAGGTACTGTCTACAAACTTCCTGAAAATCTGGTCCTCACGGATTAACCAAAACTCTATCCTGACATCCTGAAAAACCTCTAAGTCCATTCTCTGAATTTTACCAGGGTGGGGAGCCAATATCAGTACCCAGCCTGCAACCTTGAGGCTATGGGGCACACCATGTCCTGAGTCCTGCCCAAACTCCTAACTCCCCCTTCTCTCCTAATTTCACCACTCAGTCTTTCGAGGACTTCAAGGCTCCAGTTCCCTTGCTTGGGACAGTCTGAGACTGGATGTCCTCTGAACAAAGGCTCTCACTGGCCCCTGTCACCCAGCCTTCAACCTCATCCCCCTCCCAACTGCCTGAGCCCTACTTCCTTTGGAATTTAATCTCCAGGGCATGATGGCACTGGAGACCCATAAGTTAAGTCATGAAGGACGGGATTCTTTCACTTCTCCCCTGCTTCTGTGGCTGTGACTGATCCAGGAGCTCTCTGTTTACTAAATGCTGTACCTGAATCATTAAATAAATGCACTGCACCCCTCTCAGAGTTTGTACCATCATCTCGTGTTTGCAGTCTGTATAATTAGGAAGCCGTGTGATCTGGCTGTTACCCTCACGCCTTGCTCCCCGTGGCCTCCCGTTGCTAGGGTTCCATCACAGACTTCTGTAGAGCTGGTGATTTAGAAATTAACACTAAGGTCTTACTGGAGATGTGTAGCTCGGCGTAGGCTACTGTGTAGCTTAAGTGAGGTTTGGGGCTCCATCCCAGTATCATGAAAACAGAAACAACAAAGCAAGCAAAACAAAGACATAAAGAAAAACTGGGGAAATACAAATAATCTTAGGACTGTGAAGGCCAAATGTCTGAACCAAGATGTCACAGGGCAGTAGCTGTGGCCTCTGTCCTCCTGTAGCCCTTGCTGTTGGCTTGCCAACTCTGTCTTCGACGTGTACTCTCTCATCTTCTGTGTGCCTGTGTCATGGTCCCATGTACAGTGTGTGCATCGAGGCCTTCATAGTCTGTTATGGCCCCGTCATAACTTACATTTGTGAAGACCCTTTCCCCAGATAAAGTCACCTCTAGGATGCTCAAGGAAGGGTCATTGTTCATCTGAGGTATCCCTCTAGGTTCCGGGAATCACACCTTCCCACCTTCTACAAGGAAGAGCATCGTTGGTGTTCTTCTCTTCAGCTTTATCTGTCAACGAACCCCATAATCTGTCCCAAGCATCACTCGGCAACCCCCTTTCCCTCTACCTCCACCTCTCTGCTGGACCCCATGTCTGTCTCTTACCTATGATGTTTACCATTAACCTGGAGCCACAAAAACAAACACAACAAAACAAAACAAAAAAACCCATCACATTGTGGACTTACATGGCATTCACAATACGTTGTATGCATTGCCTTCTCTGGGCTTTCCCAACATCAAATGCTGGCAGTTCGAGTCTCTGGGACAGTCTCTTGCTGGCCTGCAGCCATCACCTTTGCACAGGTCCTTATGATACTGGGTAAAGAGTGAGATAGATATGAATAACTAAGGGAAACTGCAGCTGTGACTTGATGTCTTTTCTCTTAATGCTTAGCATGGCTGTGGTGTTTTGAATAGGAATGGCTCCCGCAGACTCATGTATTCCAATTATTGGCCACAGGGAGTGACACTATTAGGAGGTGTGGCCTTGTTGGAGTAGGTGTGGCCTTGTTGGAGTAGGTGTGGCCTTGTTGGAGTAGGTGTGGCCTTGTTGGAGTAGGTGTGGCTTGTTGGAGTAGGCATAGCCTTGTTGGAGGAAGTGTGTAACTATGGGGATGGGCTCTGAGGTCTTCTATGCTTAAGTTGCCCCCAGTGTGGCACACGGTCTCCTGGTGCCCTGTGGACCATGATGTGGAACTCTCAGCTCCTCCACCACCATGTCTGCCTACATAATGCCATGCTTGATAAAGGACCTAATCTCTGAAACCATAAGCCAGGACCAATTAAATTTAGAAGAGTTTCCTTAGTCATGGTGTCTCTTCAAATCAATAAAAGCCTGAGACAATGGCCTTTTGTGGTTGAACCTTCTTAAAATTAAAGGTAAGTTATTCACATTATATCAGAAACAAATCCAGACTTGTGCTTCACCAAAGGTCTGTATCTTCAAAAGATCTGATGTCATTATAACATCCCTTGCATTGTGGTACATATACACACAGACACACAGACACACAGACACACAGACACACAGACACACACACACACACACACACACACACACCCCTTTTGTGAGGATCATGGGAAGAAAAACCCTAAAAGAAAGATACAGTTCACCAAGATTTGGAAGGGGGAAGGGGTCACCTAACTCCATAAATATGTCACCCACTTCATAAGTATTCATAAAACCTACTTTGAAATCCATAGTCCAGGGTCCACCAGGCTGACCACTGCCTTGGGGAAGATCACTATAACCTTTATTTGAAAGGTGTGGTTCACTTAGCTTTGCTAACTAACCTTCTGTTCAAACTACCTATGTCACTTGGCTGAATTCTTTTTTTTTATTGAAAAAAATTTAATTTTTGCTATTAAAACAGGATTTCTCTGTGTAACCCTGGCTGTCCTGGAACTTGCTTTGTAGACCAGGCTGGCCTCGAACTCATGAGCTCTGCCTGCCTCTGCCTCCCAAGTGCTGGAATTAAAGGTGTGAGCCACTACCACCTGGCTTAGTGGAAAACTTGAATGTACTATGTTTAGATAATGTTCTCCTTCGCCTACTCTCAGATTCTCCTCGCCGCTTTACTCACCCCACTTTACATTCTCTCTGTCTTTCAGATACAAAATAAAAGCCCAAGACACACACTCTCTCTCTCTCTCTCTCTCTCTCTCTCTCTCTCTCTCTCTCTCTCTCTCTCTCTCTCTCTCACACACACACACACACACACACACACACAAACACACACACACACACACACACACACACACACACACACACACACACACTGCAAAAACACAAAAACGAAAATCAAATCAAGCAAAAGTCCCATAAGGTGAAAAATGCTAAAACAAATCAAAACGAAACAAAAAGTCCACAAAAAAATACCATTGAGTCCTTTTGTGTTGGCTAACTACTCCTGGAGCTTACTACTACCTGTGGGGCCCACCCTGAAGTGCAGCGAATGCACCAGTGAGACCACTGGGAAAACACTTACTTTCCATTTACAAGTAGATATCAACTTCTGGTAGCTTCTTAGTTAGGGCTGGGACCCTGTGCGCACCTTCCCTCTCAGTGCTGAGAGCCTGTCAGCTTGAACCTATGCAGGTCTTGTGCATGCTCTGGCTGCGTCCTTTACTTCAAGAAGACAAGAACAGAGAGACACCTGTAATATCTGGTGCAATGGCTAGGACCAACTTCCTTCAGAGGCACTACAAACTCCTTGACTTTTGTGAGGCCAAGGGAGAAAAGTGTGTAAAGGGGCCTTTGAAACACCCACGTGCCACTAAAGATTGTCTACACGTTGCCTAAATGATACACAAAGGTTAAAACTAAAAGCTAGGGAAAGTGCACTCCTAGGTGTTTAACAGACAAAGCTTGGAGGCCTACACCCTTGATGAGAGAGAGGGGGGTAGGTGGGGGGAAGCCATAAGGCCACTCAAATGACCTAAACTGACTTTGTCAAGAGTCCAAAACAAAATCAGAACAATTCCTTTCTCTGCTTCACCAGGTAGAGCTAGAAATCAACTGATGCTGGCCGAAATGGGAAGAGTCAGAGAAGTGTCCCCAGAATAAAGTGACCCCGGGGCTCTATGGTCTTTCCTCTCCATCCTGGACCAACTTCCTAAAGAAAAATATGTACTCTGAATTGTTATTGGATTCATGGGAGTCAGAAAATTGATCAGATAAGGAAGCTTAAAAAAATGAAATTTTGAGCTCCCTGTTCCCAAACCACATGGGAGAGAGAGCTCATCGCCCAGACAAGTGGGCATTCCTAAGACTGCAGGGCAGGAGAGAATGCCAGTACTGCCCACTCTTGCCCACAACCCTGGCCCAAGAGAACTGTATAGGGCCTCTGGGAACAGGAAGATAGAGGTACTCGAGCTGCAGGAGCGCTGCAGTCCAGACCTTGACCAGATCTGAAGGGACCCGGTCAAACAGCTCCCTGCACCCAAATCCCGTGGGAGGGAGAGCTAGACCTTCAGAGGTGCCAACATGCTTGGGAAGCCAGAGGAGACTACTCTCTGCCCACATTTCTGACTCTAGAGGAAAATGCATAGTGCCATCTGGGCCCCCTGTACACAGGGACCCTGGAGAAGGTAGGGCAGGCCCTTCTGGTTGCTCCCTCACAGAGAGCTGAACGCAGCCCCTGAGGAGCAACTTCAGGCCCGAGACCAGAGGTAAGACCAACATTTCTGCTCCAAGTGACCTGCCTGGTGCACTCAGGACACACACCCACAGGAACAGCGGAAGACCAGTACACAGGAAAGACAACACGCCCGAAAGCAGAACACTCTGTTCCCATAACTGGCTGAGAGAAAAGAGGAAAACAGGTCTACAGCACTCCTGACACACAGGCCTATAGGACGGTCTAACTGTCAGAAATAGCAGAACAAAGTAACACCAGAGACAATCTGATGGTGAGAGGCAAGTGCAGGAACCCAAGCAACAGAAACCAAGACTGCATGGCATCATCGGAGCCCAATTCTCCCACCAAAGCAAACACTGAATATCCAAACACACCAGAAAAGCAAGATCTAGATTTAAAATCACAATTGATCATGATGATGGAGGAATTCAAGAAAGACATAAAGGACTCCCTTAGAGAAATGCAGGAAAACAAAAATAAACAAGCAGAAGCCTACAGAGAGGAAACACAAAAATCCCTGAAAGAAGTACAGGAAAGCACAATCAAACAGGTGAAGGAATTAAAAATGGAAATAGAAGCAATAAAGAAAGCACAAAGGGAGACAACCCTGGATATAGAAAACCAAAGGAAGAGACAAGGAGCCGCAGATATAAGCATCACCAACAGAATGCAAGAGATAGAAGAGAGAATCTCTGGAATAGAAGATTCCATAGAAATCATAGACACAACTGTCAAAGATAATGTAAAACAGAAAAAGCTACTGGTCCAAAACATACAGGAAATCCAGGACTCAATGAGAAGATCAAACCTAAGGATAATAGGTACAGAAGAGAGTGAAGACTAATCAAAGGACCAGTAAATATCTTCAACAAAATCATAGAAGGAAACTTCCCTAACCTAAAGAAAGAGATGCCCATAAACATACAGAACTAAAAATAGATTGGACCAGAAAAGAAACTCCTCCGATCACATAATAGTCAAAACACCAAATGCACAAAACAAAGAAAGAATATTAAAAGCAGTAAATGAAAAAGGTCAAGTAACATATAAAGGCAGACCTATCAGAATTACACCAGACTTCTCACCAGACACTATGAAAGCCAGAATATCCTGGACAGATGTCATACAGACCCTAAGAGAACACAAATGCCAGCCCAGGTTACTGTATCCAGCAAAACTCTCAATTAACATAGATGGAGAAACCAAGATATTCCATGACAAAACCAAATTTACACAATATCTTTCTACAAATCTAGCCCTATAAAGGATAATAAATGGTAAAGCCCAACCCAAGGAGGCAAGCTACACCCTAGAAAAAGCAAGAAACTAATCGTTTTGCAGCAAAACAAAGAGAAGACAAGCACACAAACATAATCTCACCTCCAAATACAAATATAATAGGAAGCAACAATCACTATTCCTTAATATCTTTCAACATCAGTGGACTCAATTCCACAATAAAAAGACACAGATTAACAAACTGGATACGCAATGAGGACCCAACATTTTGCTGCCTACAGGAAACACACCTCAGACACAAAGACAGACACTACCTCAGAGTGAAAGGCTGGAAAACAACTTTCCAAGCAAATGGTCTGAAGAAGCAAGCTGGAGTAGCCATTCTAATATTGAATAAAATCAATTTTCAACCAAAAGTCACCAAAAAAGATAAGGAAGGACACTTCATATTCATCAAAGGAAAAATTCACCAAGATGAACTCTCATCCTAAATATCTATGCTCCAAATACAAGGGCACCTACATTCATAAATGAAACTTTGCTAAAACTCAAATCACACATTGCACCTCACACAA
Source organism: Rattus norvegicus (assembly GCF_021556685.1). Classification (NCBI taxonomy): domain Eukaryota; kingdom Metazoa; phylum Chordata; class Mammalia; order Rodentia; family Muridae; genus Rattus; species Rattus norvegicus. Next base: position 210,194,032 of record NC_141534.1, on the reverse strand, counting down.
TAACACTAGGAGATTACAACACCCCACTCTCATCAATGGACAGGTCATGGAAACAGGAATTAAACAGAGACATAGACAGACTAACAGAAGTTATGAACCAAATGGACTTAACAGATAATTATATAACATTCTATCCTAAAACAAAAGGATATACCTTCCTCTCGCCACCTCATGGTACTTTCTCCAAAATTGACCATATAATTGGTCATAAAACAGGCCTCAACAGATACAGAAAGATAGAAATAATCCCATGCATCCTATAAGACCACCAGAGGCTAAAGCTTGTCTTCAATAACAATAATGAAAGAACGCCCACATATACATGGAAGTTGAACAATGCTCTACTCAATGATAACCTGGTCAGGGAAGAAATAAAGAAAGAAATTAAAGACTTCTTAGAATTTAATGAAAATGAAGGTACAACATACCAAAACTTATGGGACACAATGAAAGCTGTGCTAAGAGGAAAACTCATAGCTCTGGGTACCTGCAGAAAGAAACAGGAGAGAGCATATATCAGCAGCTTGACAGCACACCTAAAAGATCTAGAACAAAAAGATGCAAATACACCCAGGAGAAGTAAAAGGCAGGAAACAATCAAACTCAGAGGTGAAACCAACCAAGTAGAAACAAAAAGGACAATACAAAGAATCAACAGAACGAAAAGCTGGTTCTTTGAGAAAATCAACAAAATAGATAAACCCTTAGCCGGACTAACCAGAGGACACAGAGAGTGTATGCAAATTAACAAAATCAGAAATGAAAAGGGAGACATAACAACAGAATCAGAGGAAATTCAAAAAATCATCAGATCCTACTACAAAAGCCTATATTCAACAAAACTTGAAAATCTGGAGGAAATGGACAATTTCCTAGACAGATACCAGGTACCGAAGTTAAATCAGGAACAGATAAAACATTTAAACAACCCCATAACTCCTAAATAAATAGAAGCAGTCATTAAAAGTCTCCCAATCAAAAAGAGCCCAGGTCCAGATGGGTTCAGTGCAGAATTCTATCAGACCTTCATAGAAGACCTCATACCAATACTATCCAAACTATTCCACGAAATTGAAACAGATGGAGCACTACCGAATTCCTTCTATGAAGCCACAATTACTCTTATACCTAAACCACACAAAGACCCAACAAAGAAAGAGAACTTCAGACCAATTTCCCTTATGAATATTGACGCAAAAATACTCAATAAAATTCTTGCAAACCAAATCCAAGAGCACATCAAAACAATCATCCATCATGATCAAGTAGGCATCATCCCAGGGATGCAGGGATAGTTTAATACACGGAAAACCATCAACATAATCCACTATATAAACAAAGATAAGAACCACGTGATCATTTCATTTGATGCTGAGAGAGCATTTGGCAAAATTCAACACCCCTTCATGATAAAAGTCCTGGAAGGAACAGGAATTCAAAGCTCATACCTAAACATAGTAAAAGCCATATACAGCAAACCAGTAGCTGGGTATAAAATTAACTCAAATAAATCAGTAGCCTTCCTCTACACAAAAGAGAAACAAGCTGAGAAAGAAATTAGGGAAGCGACACCCTTCATAATAGTCCCAAATAATATAAAATACCTCGGTGTCACTTTAACCAAGCAAGTGAAAGATCTGTATGATAAGAACTTCAAGCCTCTGAAGAAAGAAATTGAAGGTTTCAGAAGATGGAAAGATCTCCCATGCTCATGGGTTCGCAGGATTAATATAGTAAAAATGGCCATTTTTGCCAAAAGTGATCTACGGATTCAATGCAATCCCCATCAAAATTCCAATCCATTTTTTCAGAGAGTTAGAACAATCTGCAAATTCATCTGGAATAACAAAAAACCCAGGACAGCTAAAACGATCTCAACAATAAAAGGACTTCTGGAGGAATCACTATCCCTGAACTCAAGCAGTATTACAGAGCAATAGTGATAAAAACTACATGGTATTGGTACAGAGACAGACAGATAGACCGGTGGAATAGAACTGAAGACCCAGAAATGAACCCACACACCTAGTCTCACTTGATCTTTGACAAAGGAGCCAAAACCATCCAATGGAAAAAAGATAGCATTTTCAGCAAATGGTGCTGGTTCAACTGGAGGTCAGCATGTAGAAGAATGCAGATCGATCCATGCTTATCACCCTGTACAAAGTTTAAGTCCAAGTGGATCAAGGACCTCCACATCAAACCAGAGACACTCAAACTAATAGAAGAAAAAGTGGGGAAGAATCTTGAACACATGGGCACTGGAGAAAATTTCCTGAACAAAACACCAATGACTTATGCTCTAAGATCAGGAATTGACAAATGGGATCTCATAAAACTGCAAAGCTTCTGTAAGGCAAAGGACACTGTGGTTAGGACAAAATGGCAACCAACAGATTGGGAAAAGATCTTTACCAATCCTACAACTTATAGAGGGCTCATATCCAAATATACAAAAAATTCATGAAGTTAGACTGCAGGGAGACAAATAATCCTATTAAATATGGGGTTCAGAGCTAAACAAAGAATTCACAGCTGAGGAATGCCGAATGGCTGAGAAACACCTAAAGAAATGTTCAACATCTTTAGTCATAAGGGAAATGCAAATCAAAACAACCCTGAGATTCTACCTCACACCAGTCAGAATGGCTAAGATCAAAAACTCTGGCAACAGCAGATGCTGGCGAGGATGTGGAGAAAAAGGAACACTCCTCCATTGTTGGTGGGATTGCAGACTGGTACAACCATTCTGGAAATCAGTCTGGAGATTCCTCAGAAAATTGGACATTGAACTACCTGAGGACCCAGCTATACCTCTCTTGGGCATATACCCAAAAGATGCCCCAACATATAACAAAGACACATGCTCCACTATGTTCATAGCAGCTTTATTTATAATAGCCAGAATCTGGAAAGAACCCAGATGCCCTTCAACAGTGGAATGGATACAGAAAATGTGATACATCTACACAATGGAATATTACTCAGCTATCAAAACAATGACTTCATGAAATTCATAGGTAAATGGATGGAACTGGAAAATATCATCCTGAGTGAGGTAACCCAATCACAGAAAAACACACATGGTATGCACTCATTGATAAGTGGATATTAGCCCAAATGCTCGAAGCAAAGAAATGCAGTCCGACAGGAACCGGATGTAGTTCTCTCCTGAGAGACATAGCCAGGATAAGGCAAATACATAGGCGAATGCCAGCAGCAAACCACTGAACTGAGAACAGGACTCCCATTGAAGGAATCAGAGAAAGGACTGAAAGAGCTTGAAGGGGCTTGAGACTCCATATGAACAACAATGCCAACCAACCAGAGCTTCCAGGGACTAAGCCACTACCCAAAGACTATACATGGACTGACCCTGGGCTCCAACCTCATAGATAGCAATGAATATCCTAGTAAGAGCACCAGTGGAAGGGGAAGCCCTTGGTCCTGCCAAGACTGAACCCCCAGTGAATGGGATTGTTAGGGGGAGAGCAGAATTGGGGGAGGATGGGGAGGGGAACACCGTATAGAAGGGGAGGGGAGGGGGTTAGGGGGATTTGGCCTGGAGACTGGGAAAGGGAATAACAATAGTAATGTAAATAAGAAATACCCAATTTAATAAAGATGGAGAAAAAAATGAAACTTTTATTTCTGAGTGCTCAGGGAGGCAGCCAGTTCAGGATCTGAACCAAGTCCCTAAACAGAGGCTGATCATTTTTAAAAGATGGGAACACAAAGCAAGGGGGAGCTGGGACAGCTGCAGTGCTATCCAACTGTCCTTTGACAAGATGAGTACCCACTGGAGACTGTGCTGCATCCAGGGCACCTGGCTTCAAGGTCCTTAATTCATTCTCCTAGACATTGGGTCCAGAGCTCAGAATGATAAGGGGACAGAGGAACGGGTCAGCTGCATGGAGTGAATCAGGGCACAACAGGCAATTGGTTATGTATTTTTACAACTCCTGTGCCTTGGTTTAGGTAACCGCAATGTCTATATTCTTTAACAGACAATTAAGAAGACATTTGGAGAAATGGGATAGGTGTCCGTTCCTAGGCCAGGGAACATAAACTTGTTTGACCCTGCCAGCGAGATGGAGAAGTTGTCCTTGAGATATCTGGAATCAGACAACTGTCTCCTTATATGTCCCTGAAATGTATGGACTCGCACAACTGATTAAAACAGAAGCTGTTCAGTTCCCCTAGCGCTTGGACCTTGAATTTAGTTTCTTCCTGTGATTAAATGAAGTCTGAAAATGAAGTGGTAGTCCTTACAGTAAGTTTCTTTTGCTTATTTCTGACACCACCACCTCACCAGAATTGTTATTGGAGTTGCTAGGGTACAAGCCTGGGCCCCAGTGTCCCTATCCACCTATGCCCAGCCTCTCCCACAATGATCCAATTAACAGACAAGTCACAGGGAAAAGCAGAGAAAGAAAAATTATTCCTTCAGTGCAGTCACACTGGGAAGAGGGACAAAGAGGTGTAGTGAATCCTAAGACCTTCAGGGTCTGGACATGAGGCTTGGGCTTCAGCAGAGGGCAAGAGGAGTGCAGAACTGAGAGCCTTGGTCAGGGTGTGGTCCTGCCGATCACTGACCCATCACCGTCTCAGCTCCAGTCTCTCCTGCAAGGTGGTCTGACAAGTTTTCAGACCTGTGTGAGGTCTCTGGGAGACAAGCTCCCTCTCTGGCTGGCACCAGGCTTCAACCTTTCTCTTCTCTCAGCTCGAGATTCCTGGAAAACTTTCAATTCCTTGCAGACCTTAACAGTGTGATTGTGGAAGGGAGAGGTACACGTATCTCTCATATCTTTATTCCTGCCGGGAATGTCATAAGCTACAGAGACTGTCCTGGGAACATGAAGCAGAAAGCAGGAATCCTGTCTCCCTGCAGCGGAAACCCCGTCATCATGGCTTTGTCCACTGGGAAGAGGTTATACAAAGGGAAGCAGCAGATGGTGACATGGCTCTGGTTTGAGGGCATCTGAAAGCAGCCAGAAGCTTGGCAAGAGAAGTGATAGCCTGAGCATGTCTCAGACACACAGGACCAGAGGAAGCTGGATCCCTTCTCAGAGGGACTGGGGAGTGAGAGGCATAAGAAGGCAGGAGACAGAAATTATCTCACAAAACTTTCATATCTCCTTAGGCTATTCTGGTAGTTCCCTTCTGCAGAAGAGGAGCCCACTGCTCAGAGGACAATAAAACCTGCTCAAAGACAAGAGATTGTAAGGAGCTTGAGTCCAAACCAGGTCAAGCTCACCTACATGAGCCAAGCAAAAAAGAGTTTTCCTTCAGTACAAATTCCACAGGAAATTACATCAGAAAAAACACATTCCAAGCATAGAGAGTCAACAAAGCAAAGGGAAAATTGCCAAACAAGTAAACAGGGAAGACAACAATATGGAGGAAACCACATCACCTGGGCAGGGATATAAAGGCCCAGACAGGAGGCTCCACATCTGCACACCTTCCTCTCCACCCGCTCCTCTGACCTACTCCATTCTCAGCCAAACACCAGAACCATGACCTGCTGTGGCTGCTCAGGAGGCTGTGGCTCCAGCTGTGGGGGCTGTGGCTCCAGCTGTGGGGGCTGTGGCTCCAGCTGCTGCAAACCTGTTTGCTGCTGTAAGCCAGTGTGCTGCTGTGTACCCACCTGTTCCTGCTCCAGCTGTGGGGGCTGTGGCTCCAGCTGTGGAGGCTGTGGCTCCAGCTGTGGGGGTTGTGGCTCAAGCTGCTGCAAGCCTGTGTGCTGCTGTGTGCCTGTCTGTTCCTGCTCCAGCTGTGGGGGCTGCAAAGGAGGCTGTGGCTCCTGTGGGGGCTGTGGCTCCTGTGGAGGCTGCAAGGGAGGCTGTGGCTCCTGTGGGGGCTGTGGCTCCTGTGGGGGCTGCAAGGGAGGCTGTGGCTCCTGTGGGGGCTGCAAGGGAGGCTGTGGCTCCTGTGGGGGCTGCAAGGGAGGCTGTGGCTCCTGTGGGGGCTGCAAGGGAGGCTGTGGCTCCTGTGGGGGCTGCAAGGGAGGCTGTGGCTCCTGTGGGGGCTGCAAGGGAGGCTGTGGCTCCTGTGGGGGCTGCAAGGGAGGCTGTGGCTCCTGTGGGGGCTGTGGATCCTGTGGGGGCTGCAAGGGAGGCTGCTGTCAGTCCAGCTGCTGCAAACCCTGCTGCTGTCAGTCCAGCTGTTGTAAGCCCTGCTGCTCTTCAGGTTGTGGGTCATCTTGCTGTCAGTCCAGCTGTTGCAAGCCCTGCTGCTGTCAGTCCAGCTGCTGCAAGCCCTGCTGCTGTCAGTCCAGCTGTTGTAAGCCCTGCTGCTGTCAGTCCAGCTGCTGTGCCCCTGTGTGCTGCCAGTGCAAGATCTAAGGTTTACTAATCCCACAGACCAGCTCTCTCCAGACAGAAACAGGAGCAGCAGCCCTGAACTCTGAGGTTCACCCACCCCTGGGTCTTCAGTCTTTGGTCTTGAAGCTGCATCTCCAGACTGAGGGATGTGCCCTGGGGTGAAAAACTCTGGCTGGAAGCTCACTATTCATTCTACACTCAGTGGATCAGACCTTCATCCACTTCCTTCGCTCCAGTCTCCAAGACTCTGACTTCCTTGGCCCCTGGCCTCACCTGGAGGCTACATCAAGTCCACAGGTAGGTGGCAGACTGTGGAGGTCACCACTACCTGGGGTCCCAGGGAGCTGTGAATTCCTTTCCACCCAGCATTGTCCTGGCCAGGCCCATCTCCATGTGACCTCCTCTGTGTTTCTGAGCTTCCTGATTTCTCTGTCTGGGTGAGCACACTGTGCCCTTGATACAAACATCCTTCAATAAACATTCTCTGCCCACCGTATTTCTCATGTGGTTCTTTGTTCTAGTAACTGACCAGCACTATGCTCCCATACCTATCTTCTACCCAGTCCTCCTCTGAGCCTCCTCTGAGTCCTTGTACAGTGTGCATCATTCTGTCTGGTCCGCTTGTGAAACCAACCTGAGCACACACAGCATAGGACAGTGGAGGCTAGAGAACCAAGGCCGTGCCTTCAGAGTCTTGGGTAACTTTGAGAGGGGACAAAGGGACAACCAAGAGTACACAATACAGGTGACAAGGCCTAGCTTAGCTCCACACTTGCAAAATCAGAGCTGAGCCCCAGAGGGCTTCAGCAAGAAGAAAAGTTGGGGGCGCTCAAGGCCTTTAAGGGGCACTTGAAGCGGGAACCCGCCTTGTTAGGGGAGGGCCAGGAAACAAGCTTGAAATATTTTCTTTTCTTTAGGTCCTAAGAGCCTTGGGTATCACACCAAGATGTTCTCAAAACCGATCTGAAACTCATGCAAGGTTGCTGAAAAGCCTGAAGCAAGGGTCAGGGAGATCTGATTGAGTATAGATACTGGCCCTCAAGTTGGGAGTTCTGTGGAGAAGGGGTCCAGACAGCTCTACAGATGGGCATCAGCTGGGAATTGAAGGCAGAAGGTCAACATGGTACAATGAAAACAAGGTAGGGAGGAAGGGGAACCAGCTAAAAAAATGGAGTAGGAGGTGCTTGCACCAACGTACACTGTGTTTGCATACACATACATGCTATGTATATACTGTGTATGTATATGAGTACATGTACAGACATGCACATTTTATATCTGCTACAAATACACTGTGCATAATGCACACACTCTTTATATATATATTTATATATATATATGAACTATATGTGCATGCAAGCACACTGCATATTGCATCATGAACACCATATACACGAATATATGCACACACAAGTACATTCTACAAATGCCATAAGCCTATATACACTGCTCACATAAGTCACCCACGTGGTTTTGAGGGAGGGCTCCTTGTGACAGATCTGGATGTATATTCTTGGCTGGGGGTCAGAAACCAGACAAACAAACCTTTAGCCACTGATCCCCAGCCGCAGAGCTGAGTTAGTAGGACTGTGATTATGGGTACGAAAGTACAGGCCGAGTGTGTGGGCAGGTCAGCAACCCTGTCTGAGCATGATGAATTTATGTGTGAGCTACAGGGAGGTGAGCAGGCTGATGACCACGTGTCAGGTCAGCGGCCACAGGTGGGAACCACGGGAATGGGCAGACAGGTTGGTGACCATGCGTGTAAGCCACAGGCAGAGTTAGCAACCATGTATGGGAGCTGCCATGGTTTCTTTCTCTTCCACCCACCATCTCCTTGTGTTCTTTAGAGAATCTGCCTCATGGCACAATCCACTGGAATCATGCAAGAGAAGGGCCCCTGGGCTGTAGTGCTGATGTACCGAGGACAGACAGCACCTCTGCTGAGCTGTAGTGAGTTCCCTCTGCTCTGGTTCATCATCACGGCTTGCCCATTTCCCAGTATGTGTGATTTGTGACTGTCATCTTATCTAGCAAAAGAACGAATGGCACATTAGTGTGAGAAAGGGTCTTTGCAGACTAAATTAACGATCTTAAGGTACAGAGAGGTCCCTGGTTTATCTGTGTGGTCTCCACATGCCACAGTAAGAACTTTTACAGAGAGCACAGACAGACAGATGTCCAGAAAGATCAGCAGACAGACATGTCAGGGAGCATACCTGTGTGGCTGAGGAGGCAAATTGCAGTCATTTGATCACAAATCAGGAAATGTCAATCACATGGAATGACCCCGTGCTCTCCAGCAGAAGGGACCCTGCTAACCCTCAGCTTCAGGCTTCTGTCGCCAGAGTCTAGGAGAAAATGTCAAGAGATACAAAGTGCTCTGCTGGGGTCCCTTGTTAAGGGATCGTGGAAAGCAAATGAGACGTTGGTATCGGGGAACAGAGGCTGCTCGGATGGTATTGGGACGCAGGAACATGCAATGCAGCTAAGACACATTTAACCACTTAGGTCTGGAAACGCATTGAGATATTAAGCAGAAAAGGCCAAAAAGCCTGGGATAGAGTGTTGGTGGCTATGTGGGACTCTGCCGAAGAGGTCTGAGAAAGAAATGGCAGCTATTAGAAACCAGAGGGTAGGCAATCGCGTTATATGCAGGTTGACCTGGTGCCAAGGAGGTCAAAGCAGATCTCGTGAGTAGTTAATGTAGATATTTAGCTGAGGATATTTCCAAGCCAAGCATTAGAGATGTGGCTTGTTTTCTCTTTCTGCTTGCAAGGGGTGAAAGAGACCATTGAGGAAGAACTCACTAAGCCAAATATTCTGCCTATCAAGACTGCACGCATGCTGAGATCCCTTGTTAAAGAAGCGAGTCCCAAGGAAACAGCCTGATCATCTGCTGAATTGTCTGACTGGGGGTGCAATGCACGGAGCTGGTCAGCCTCCTCAGAAGCAGCCTGTAGCAGAGATGAGGCAATGGGGAATCATCCAAAAAGGCTTCTCCTTCTTCATGATGTGAGTTCCTGTGGTATGCATGAGAAATCCACTTGATTCCAGAGCCATTCACAGTAGGAGGGGTGAAAATTTGAGTAAGAAATGCTTCCTCCCACTCTCCCAGGTTCACATATTTGAACACTTGGTCCCCAGATAGTGGAGAGGCTTGTGAGGTGTGGCCTCATTGGGAGAAAAGTTCACTAAAGGCACAGACAGTGTAAAGACTTAGGCCATTTCCAGTGGCTCTTCCTGCTGCTTGTGTGAGCTCTTGGCTTCCTGATGCTACAACCAGGCCTGCTCCTTCCTTCTGTTCCTCACCTCCACAACGGGCTCTGATCTCTCTGGAACACAAGCCCAAATAATCTTTCCCATAAGTTACCCTGACAGTGACGTTTCACCACGGCAATAAAAAGGCAACTTAGACAAAGGAAAATGAAGTGGGAATATCTGTACTTTTCCAGGTAGGGAATGGCTGGTAAAACTCCTGAGCTGCTGGGCTGCTGCCCTTCCAGAGAGAGAGGAAGGGGGCTCGAGGGTGGCCTGGAGTCGAATGGAATCTTTGTGGTCCCATTGTAGGGTTCTTACCTAAAACTTCAGTCCCTAATTAAATTTGCCTGGCAGGATCTCAGACTTGCTGGGGATAGGTTTATCTTTGATTTCTTCTCACGTCTCCTCTTTGGGAATGAGAGTGTTTGCACATGTCATCTTCTGTCCCCTATGCCATAGAGCACTGACATCACAGTCCAAGGTAGATCCTGCCCAGAGTCTTGCCAGAATCTGTTCTGGGTGGTTTAGATGATGACAATGGAGGTTTGAGAGCTAACGGTGCTCTGTATAGGTCTGTACTCACTTCTGCTGACCTCAGATGTTGGGGGTGGGTCAAGCTTGTTTGTCAAATTAATGGGATTAAAAATCACCTAAGAGAGGGTCTGGTGGCTGCAGGTCAGGAAAGCAGTCACTGCTATGCACACTGGTATGGAAGAAATGGGTGCTGGGTGGCTGGGGGTCATCCTGAGGGAGGCCGAGGCTGGCCTCTCCATGACAGGGGTGCCTTGGGCACCAGGCTTCTATGTGGACCCAATTAGAATCCCCTGGCCAAGTGTAGGTCGCCCTCCAGTGGTGAACAATGGTACTGCGCATGCGTAGGTTTTGCACCTGGAGTCAGTTGGCTAATGAGGGATTCATGCTCCTCCAGTCCCTGGAGGACAAATAGCAGGGGTGATAGTGGGGTGATAGTTGGGTGATAGTGGGGTGATTCGTGCTCCGCCAATCCCTGAAAGACAATTAGCATAGCCCCAGCCTGTTGTGTACATAAGACGAGCGCTTTTGCCGCTTGAGATCCCCGTATCAGCAAAGAGGTGGTCCTGCAATAAAGGCTGTTGAGAAGAATCCAACGGTGTTGCGTCTTCCTTGCCGGCCGAGGTGGGCGTGCCAGCCCAGGAAGACCCTGGCAGAGCCTGGGGATTCTCACTACTCAGGGATTTGTTCTGCTGAGGCAGAGGGCTCACCTGAGCTACGTTTCTCAAACTGGAGATCACGCTCCCATCCCACCTCTCAGACTTTCTGAATCAGATCCCACCGTGTCTGACTCAGCAGACATCCTCCATGGTTGAATGGTTTGATGCAGATGGTCATGCAGGAACCCTACCATCACACAGCAGAGACCTCAGTGGACACATCTGAGGAGTTCCATCACAGGGCTGGCCTTCGATGCAGTCCTCAGATGATAGCCGATAAGGTCTGGGACTGATTGTTTCAAAGTTTTTACTGCCTAAGGTGAAATTTTGGTGTTGGAGAGAATGATGGCAGGTCACAAAGCCGAAGTGCTAGATATCCACTGGCTGGCCATGGGCGGCTGCTTTTACACAGCCCAGCAAGAGTCTTTGTGTTGCTTTGCTGACATCTGTGTTTAGTGGCTATTTCCCTCTACAAACAGATGAATCCTGGGCATGTATTGTTGATCCTGATAAACGCCCATTCAAATACATTAGGACTTCCCCTGCCCCATGAGCAGACCGGAGCTGCCCTGCAGAAAGAGGCTGGCTACTTTGGCATCCCTTACCCATATAGCCTGTCTGACTATTTGGCCAATGAGATGGAGAAATATTCTTTGAGGCTTCAACAGACTTAGGTGATTCCTACGGCTTAGTTGCAATGAGCCAGCTGTTTGGTTTCTCCACTGTTTTAACACATCTGGTGCAAGCCGTGAGAGTAGAGTCATTGGTGTCTGTGTCACAGAAACTGATGGGGCAGATATTGATAAGCAGCAGGGAGGAAGAAGTCATAGTGAAAGCATTCAAAGGAGAGGCAGAGAAGATTGCTCTGTACAGTTGGAGCTATCACTCAGTAGCCAAGCTGAAGAAAATGACCAATGCCTTTGATGCTTGGGAAGGTAAAGGTGTAAACTACTGGCTTGTGCCTTGAGAGCTGATAGAACGTTAGACTTTGGAAGAGTGGCATTTACATGGAAGCTTGCGTCATACGGCCCCAATTCGAAAGACTGCCCCTAAGCCTGTCACTGTTTTTTGGGCCTTTCCACAAGTACCCAAATGAAAGTCAAGAACCCTGCATCAATGAGGATGTCACCTGCCAACACTGCCCGGATCTCCTCACAAGCTATGGCAAACTGCTCTCAAAGAGGCAACCGTGGAAAGGTAGCCGAGTGCTCTGTGGCCATGGGGCCATCTGGGCATATGCCTGCTTCCATTGATGCCCAGAGCGCTGAAAACCAAGCCACACAGCCACTTCCGGCCAAGGTGCTCCTCTCTGACAGGAAGTCTTTACCTAACAGAGTGATCAAGTTGAAGAGGACTCCATTGTGTGTGGGGGCTTCCCTGCCAACCCCCTCAGCAGGGAGCCAGGCCAGCTTCCCCCAGCAGCCCTCTTCAGAAACTTCCAGCACTTTGGGTGTGCAGACTGAGAACAGAAAAGACCAGCTGACAGATAAGTGGGATTGAATGGCCTGTTTGCCCCACAGCTTCCAGCGTGCTGATTCCGACAGTGTTCCTGAAAGGGAAAACCCACATGGATGTTTAGGATCATTGCAGGAAAAGCAAACGCTGACATCGATGTGTTTATAAAAAGACGAAGAGAGGGGGGATGTGTTCTATGGAGGTGTGGTGAGGATATGGGGGAAGAGGATGCCTCGGTGGGCCCATGCTCAGGCATCCCTTCCCCCTGAGGGATCAGCCACACGGTGACTGTATAGTATAGAATAGAGTTTATTTAGGGCATAGGGAGGGGAGTTGAGGGAATAGTGGGAGCAGAGAAAGGCAGAGAGAGAAGAGAGAAGTAGAGGCTGGCCATGAACAGGTGGAGGGGGGAGGGGAATGGGGAGAGAAGGGACAAAGGGGTAAGTGGGTAAGAGCGCCAGAGAGCTAGAGAGAACAAGAGAGTGAAGAGGGGGCAAGCAGCCCCTTTTACAGTGTCAGGCGGAGCTTAGACAGAATGTATGGGATGGAGCTTAGAATGCTAACAGACAAGGGAGTAGAAGGAGACTTTATGGCTAGGGTAATTAATTACTCTGCATTTTTCTAAGATTATCTATGTGGGGCTTGATTTCTAGTTTTTAATTTTAAGCTTTATGTAATGGTCAATTGATATCAAGGCGACCAAGCAGTAAGACATCTCCCCTTTTTGCAGCTGTACTAGAGTCTCTTAGTAATGTTCCTCCTGCAGGGGAAGGGGTGAGGACGGGGCATTGGTTCTTGCCACATGGAGAGGGGACCTGTGCTGGCCACACTGGTCAGGAGAAGTCTCAGGAGGAGGCCATTCATAGTTGCTTATTCTCCAAAGACAACGTGAAAAGACATGACGGGGAAAGGGAGAGAACGTAATTAAAGATCAGACTCTCACGTGATGGGGCCAGTTTCTTTTCTAGGTTGGCTCCTAACTTTGTTCTGTTAGCAGCTGTGTCTTTGTATACCACAAGGGGAGCGGATGTGGTCGGAGCCGTAGAACAGTTTTTGGAATGGTTAAAATATGGTATTTTACTCTAGTGAGGTTTTGAAGTACTTTGAAAAGGAGAAGTTAAACAAGTTTAACATTTTAACTGGTTAGTTTGTTCTAGCAGTGACCACTGACAAGTCCTTCTAATCACACACTATGCTTTCTGCATATATAATTTCCATAACTTGAATTTAGTATTTTTAAACAAAATCTTTTGATTAAACAATTTTTTTTTCATGGCCACTGAATTGTACATGCTTTCCTTTTACGTATGTTTGGGAACTGGATGGTGCGTTTCTATTTCCCATGAACCCTGTGCTTCAGGGTTTGTAGAAGAAGGTCCATAGAGCAAGGTGTTCCTTACTCTGGTGCTGGGCCTGGCACTATGCTTGAAAAAGTGAGGCAGGTATACTTATGTTTTAAATAAAAAAAAGTATTTCCACACCAAAAAACCATCTAAGAGACACACTTAGGTGTGTGTGAAGGAAAATCCAGAAAGGTTTAACTGAGGTGGGGAAACCTATTCTGAATGTGGATGTATTTATACAATGTATTTATGGGTTTGGGTTGTAAGCTGAAGAAAAAGAAGATGGCCAACGGAAAGTTCATCTCTTTCTGCTTTCTAACTGCAAACGTCCCTGCTTTCACTCCTTCTACAGTATGATGAACAGCATCCTCTAACCATGAGTCTCAACCCCCTCCCTCCCTCTTTAAAATGCTTTTTTTTGTGACATCAATGAGAAAAATAACTAATACTAACATAGAAGTATGCTTAGAGAGGTAGTGCGATGCTTGAGTGTGCCTGGAAAGCAGGGCTGGGTGGCTGGGGACATGGAACATGTGTGAATATCTGCAGGGAGGGTGAGAATAAAGAATGGTGGTTCTCCAAAAGCATGCCCATGTCAAATCTCCTGAGCCTGCAAACATCACAGACAGAGCACAAGGGTCACCTTAGCTTGTTTTGGAAGAGAATTTGCAGACACATCCAGATTAAGAATTTAGAAATGGGGCTGGAGAGATGGCACAGCAGCTAAGAGCACTGATTGCTTTTCCAGAGGTTCTGAGTTCAATTCCCAGAAACCACACGGTGGCTCACAACCATCTGTAATGAGATCTGATGCCCTCTTCTGGTGTGTCTGAAGACAGCTGCCATGCCCTCATAAATAAAAATAAATAAGTCTAAAACAACAAGGAATTTTATGCCTAGAGTCCCTGGACTTCAGAGATGGAGACAGAGCATTTCTTGAGTTCAAAACAAGCCTGCAATTCTGTCTTATAAAAACAAGAAACCAGGGGCTGGAGAGATCGATGGCTTAGTGGTTTACAGCACTTGCTTCTCTTACAGAGGACCTTTTCTCAGTTCTCAGCACAAGATCCAGCAGCACCCTCTTCTGACTTCTGCAGATACTACACGCACATGGTACACAGACATCCGTGCAGGCAAAACAGCTATACATATTGAACAAAATTAAATTTAAATCAAACCCCAATAAACTCAAAACAACAACAAGACCAAAAGAGAAACGAGCTTACCTAGAATATCTGGGTCAACCTTAAACTCCATCATATCCTTATAAAATAGAGAGACAGAGGCCCCAAAGGCAGAGGAAATATGACCAGGGAGGGAGGAGGACAGGTTAGAAAACTGTGACCCCCAGAACATGTGCGGTGGTCTGAATGAGAATGGCCTCCATGGGCTCGTATGTTTGAATACTTGATCTGCAGTTGGTTTGGGAAGGATTGGGAGGTGGTGCCTTCTTGGAGGAGGTGTGCCACCAGAGGTGGGCTTTGGGGTTTCAAAAGCCCTCAACATTCCCATTTAGCACTCTCTCTTCCTCATGGTTGTTGACTCTGGATGTAAGATCTCAACCGCTGTCTACGGCCATACTCCCTGCCATGACGGTCATGGACTCTAACCTGATCTACGCCCCCGATAGACATTTCCTTCAGTAAGTTGCCTTGATCATGATGTCTTACCACAGCAATAGAATAGCAGCTAAGACACTAAGAATGTCAACATCCACCAGGAGAAACACCTGTTCTCTTTCAATCTAGAAATGGGAGCTCCCAGCTCTTGACTGAGACCTTGGATTTAGACTCTGGCTTCCCACTTTCTAAGAAAACACGTTTCTTCTATTTGAACCCATTCAGTTTCTACCATTTCCTATAGCAGTCTAGGGACCTTAGTCCTTGTTGTCTGAAATATCCAAGTCTGGTGCTTGGAGGTAGCTGAGTTGGTAGAGCATGTGCTTAGCACGTCTGAGGCCCTGGACTCGAGGAAGAGGAGAAACTAGGAGAGGGTGAGTCATTGTGAACGTGGAACATTAGCTTTACCATCTGGATCACATGCGGTCTATAAAACTCTGATTCTAACCCCCGGTATATATCAGACATCCCCGCAGCGATGGAATGTCTCCTACACCACTGATCCGTGACTCACCCTTGGGCCACATGGGCTGCTACACTACAAATAAAAAATGACCCATGCAACGGAAGAAAGAAATTGGTTTTTAGTTCCTTTGATTTTAACTCATGATAGTAATAAGAGACCACAAGACATAGGGCCTTAGCACGCCTTACTCTCCTCCAGTAAGCCTAAATGGATCCTTGTCAAGCAAAGCAGGTTGGATACTCTGAGGAAAGCCTGGAGCCACACAGATAAGTGCAGAAGCTCTGGCTACACCCAGGAAAAAAGCATCAGCACCCCTAGTCTTGTCCACTCTTGGTCACATGGCTGCCTTTCAATTGTTTTGTTTTGACTCAGTGACTAAAAGCTAAACAAATAAAACCCACCCACTGTGCCATGTTTGTGTCCAGATTCTACGAAGATGCCCCACTCGGAAGGAGCTGCTGTCCTGGCCTAGCCTTCCTGGTCCATTCTGCTTCATATTGGGTGTGATGGGGTTGGCTCTGGTGGGACTTGAAGGAGGAGGAAGAGGATGAGGAGGAGGAGGAGGAGGGTGGGGGAGGAGGAGGAGGAGGGGGAGGAGGAGGAGGAGGAAGAGGAGGAGGAGGAGGCGGCGGCGGCAGAAGAATGCATTGTGAAATAACACAAGAAACCTCGGAGGGTAGGGAGAACATGAACAAATTTATTAATCAGTTACGAGAACAAAGAACCACATGAGAAGTACAGTGGGCAGAGAATGTTTATTGAAGGATGTTTGTATCAAGGGCACAGTGTGCTCACCCAGACAGAGAAATCAGGAAGCTCAGAAACACAGAAGAGGCCATGTGGAGATGGGCCTGGCCAGGACAATGCTGGGTGGAAAGGAATTCACAGCTCCCTGGGACCCCAGGTTGTGGTGACCTCCACAGTCTGCCACCTACCTGTGGACTTGATGTAGCCTCCAGGTGAGGCCAGGGGCCAAGGAAGTCAGAGTCTTGGAGACTGGAGCGAAGGAAGTGGGTGAAGGTCTGATCCACTGAGTGTGGAATGAATAGTGAGCTTCCAGCCAGAGTTCTTCTCCACCCCAGGGCACATCCCTCAGTCTGGAGATGCAGCTTCAAGACCAAAGACTGAAGACCCAGGGGTGGGTGAACCTCAGAGTTCAGGGCTGCTGCTCTGTTTCTGTCTGGAGAGAGCTGGTCTGTGGGATTAGTAAACCTTAGATCTTACACTGGCAGCACACAGGGGCACAGCAGCTGGACTGACAGCAGCAGGGCTTGCAGCAGCTGGACTGACAGCAGCAGGGCTTGCAGCAGCTGGACTGACAGCAGCAGGGCTTGCAGCAGCTGGACTGACAGCAGCAGGGCTTGCAGCAGCTGGACTGACAGCAGCAGGGCTTACAGCAGCTGGACTGACAGCAGCAGGGCTTACAACAGCTGGACTGACAGCAGCTGGACTGACAGCAGCAGGGCTTGCAACAGCTGGATTGGCAACAGGAAGACCCACAACCTGAAGAGCAACAGGGCTTGCAGCAGCTGGACTGACAGCAGCTGGACTGGCAGCCCCCACAGGAGCCACAACCTCCCTTGCAGCCCCCACAGGAGCCACAGCCTCCCTTGCAGCCCCCACAGGACCCACAGCCTGCCTTGCAGCCCCCACAGGAGCCACAGCCTCCCTTGCAGCCCCCACAGGAGCCACAGCCTCCCTTGCAGCCCCCACAGGAGCCACAGCCTCCCTTGCAGCCTCCACAGCTGGAGCAGGAACAGACAGGCACACAGCAGCACACAGGCTTGCAGCAGCAGGAGCCACAGCCCCCACAGCTGGAGCCACAGCCCCCACAGCTGGAGCCACAGCCTCCTGAGCAGCCACAGCAGGTCATGGTTCTGGTGTTTGGCTTAGGTGGAGTAGGTAGTGAAGTAGGTGGAGAGGAAGGTGTACAGGTACAGAGCCTCCTGAGTCTGGGGCTTTTATATTCCTGTCCTAGGTGACTGATTGGCCTGAGGTCTCTTCCTTGTGTCTATTTTTATACTCTCTACAGGGACATTGCCTGTGACTTAAAATAACACAAACGTTGCTTTACTTTGTGACATACTTCCTACTCACACTGTTTTCTTCCCTAAGCTTTTAATGATCTGATTTGAGATTCTGGCATGGCCACTGGACATTGCTGGGTGGCAGAAACCCATTCTCTGCAGTTGACAGCCCCTGGGGAAGATCTACACAGTTGGGAAGACACCATTCAAAGCTTTCCTGTGGTCATTCTCCATCCATTTTCTTCACCTTTGAAGTTCAGACTTACCTGTCAGGAAATCTCTTACACTGTTCAATAGGACCCTTCATAAGAAGGTAAGTATCCATCCATCCTGTTTATTAAGGCACTACAGGTCTTCCATGCCGAGTCTCACGGTAACTCTTCATAACTTGTGTTTATTTGAAAATCACATTTTCTGAACACTACTAGTTTATAAGCTTTGCATAAAATAGTTTATTTTTATCCCCTGTTCAGAGGATAATGTTCCTCCCAGAAGCCACAGGTTGCCCTCTGCCAGGTGTAGGAGTCTTCTCTTTGAGCTCTTGGTCCAAGGTGTCCTGGAGCCCCCCTCCACCTCCTTAGACAAGGATATAGTGGGTTGGTCTGCTGCTGCTTGTAGTGTAATCTAAATGCTGGCCCCTAAGACTGGATTGCCTTGCTGCCAGGAAGGAGAGAATTCGCAGGTACAATAGGACCTCGCTCCTTAATTTGAAACTATTGGTTAAATAAAGATGCCCATAGCCAATAGCTGGGAAGAAGAGACACAGGTGGGGATTGAGGCTCTAGGCCTGGAAATCTGAGGAGACCACCAGAGGAAGAAAGGAAAACGGAGAGAGAAGACGCTAAGGAGTAAGAACCTTAAAATAGTGGCCATGCATGCTGGCTAACTGGAGTTAAGAGCAGCCCAGTCAAAACATAGCAAATCACATAGTGGGGTTATGGGCAGGGAGCATGGATCTGCCCAGCTCTAGTGTTGATTAAAGCTTTTGATAAATACAAAGGTTGTATGTGTGTTTTATTCAGGAACTGAATATGCAAAGGTGGGGTAGAAGCCCCAGATTGAGGTTAAACATTTCTACAAGTACAGGCTATTGCCATCGCTCTTGGTGGCTCACAAGAATTTGATGGCTAAGAGCCTGTGGCTGAAGACACCACATGCACTGTTAGTATAATATGCAGAAATCAAGCTGCTGCTCACCTAGAGGCTCCCTCCCTGGTGATTAGGTTTCTTAGTATTGGAAAGTCGGACACCCCTAGTGCAGTAAGATGACAGGAAGGATCCAGACTCGGAAGAATACGATGAACCAGAATCACACAACTCTGTGGAGCTTAGAGCGAAATTAACAAGGAACTCTGGGGATGGGAAAACGAGGTTACGCAAAGCTCTGGCCACCAGAAAACATCTTAGGAAGTGCAGATGCTTGGGAGATCAGGCAGTCCTATGTGTCCCTGCCCCGGGGCAACAATGAGGGCGTTGCTATCAATGGTGTCAGAGCCGTTTTGGCTGTGACCACATGAATTCTGCCATATTTTGGCTACATCTGTGTGAGCACAGCTGTAACTGGGGCATATGTCCCCAGAGGGCTGAGAGTCCACCATCCTGGGCCAAATGTTTCCATGTACTCCCAGGGAAAGTGAAAGAAGACAGGAAGGGAAGGAGGGAGGAAGGGAGGGAAGGGAGGGTGAAAGGTGGGAGGGACATGCATCCTTTCAGATGCCCCCAGAATTGGTAGAATACTTTAAGAGATCAAAAGTATAGGCTTTCCTTTTAACTAGCAGCTGTCTGTTGACATTGAATATCAGATTCTGGCAGGTGTCTGACAAGATCGCCAGGTTCCCGTACACTGCAATAAGAGTTGAATGGACAACTGCTGTGGGGTTGTGCGTTTGCTGAGGTATGCCCTCCCCACCTCCCTCCTCACTACCCCTGACAATAGAGAAAGCTGTCCTGGGGAGTCATAAGAACATGGGAGAACGGCTCCTCCCCTGGGTAGCACAGTAGAGCTAGCCCTAGTAGTGAGGTAATGAGTGAGCCACCCCATCCCAAGGGCATGAGCACAGGAGCGCTAACTCACTGCCTGCCACTCACTGGCTGTGGTACTCAGGAGAGTGGGCGGGCACCTAGACTGAGCAACATGGTGAAGCTGGTCCTCATGGCAAAGGCACCGGTGAGCCAGCCCCCAGGCGCGAGAGCGGAAGAGCTGGCCCACGCTCTTGCAGGCTGTGACACTTGGAAGAGTGGGCCTCCGCCCTCACTGGGCGACACTGCTGAGCTGGTTCTGGAGGTGTAGGTGTGGGTGAGCCAGCCCCGAGGGCATGAGAGCAGGATATAACCCTTCTGGTTAATAGTGCCATTGAGCAAGCTCCAAGCAGTGCTGGAGCACTCCCCCTGGTGGTGCAGACAAGGGAGAGCAGGTGGGCTGACCAGCTCAGCGGCCCCCAAGTCCAGATCCAGGGCTTTGAGTTGGCTCACCTCCAAACCCACCTCATTTGTGAACTGTTGGGGTGAATGGAAGAGTCAGGCCTGCTGATCCAAAACTCCAGGATCTCCATGACACAGGGCAACAACAGGATAACCCTGGAGTCCCAGTGAGGATCCAGAGACCTCGAACCAGACCAACGACTCGTTGCAATGTGAAGTGAAGATGTGTGAAGAGGGGGTTATATTGTGGGGCACACTACGCACAACAGCTTCCACGAGGAGCTGTTTTCTATGCTTTGTTTGTGTGTGTGCTTTTTATTAGGTCGGGGGAGGTTGCCAGGGTGAAGGGGAGTGAGTGGGACTGGGTGCATGGTGTGAAACTCACGAAGAATCAATAAAAAAACTTAAAAGAAGAAACTGAATGGAGACATGTATTGCCTCTAAAAGTAGGGGCAATTCGTTAAGAAAAGTGCACTTCCGAGGGAAAATGAGGGCAGGAGCTGGGATATAGGTTGGAAGCTCAGGGTACCCACTCGTCAGCCTGCGGCCTTCCAAGGCTTTTGTACGGCCTATGCCTTTTTGTGCATTCGTCACTGTGTATCATGCTGGCCTCTAGCAGAGAGTTTTCAGTCTTCCTTGATGCCCACTGGTTTCTTTCACATGATCGCTTTTTAATTTGCCCTTTTAATAATTTTTAGGAATTATTTATTTAACGTGTATGGAGATATATATCTCCCACTTGTGTGCCTGGTGCCTGTGGGAACCAGACAAGATTGTCAGATGTCTTGGGGCTGAAGTTACAGATGATTGTGACCTGCCTTGTGGGTGTTGGGAATCAAACCTTGGTCCTCTGTAAAAGCAGCCAGTGTTCTTAACTGCAGAGCCATCTCTCTAAATGCTTTCACACGGTAATTTGTGAAGTTCTTTATCTCTATGTATTTGTTCATATACATATGCACTGTGCACATGTGTGTGCGGGTGCCCCCAGAAGACAGAGTTTGGGATTTGCTGGGGCTGGAGTTACAGGCAGTTCTGAGCTGCCTGACGTGGTTGCTGGGAACTGAACTCAGATATTCTGGAAGAGCAGCGTGGGCTCTTTGCCACTGAACCATCTTTCTCATGTGTTAAATTTGACCTCACTCTTCACATTTTCCTGCTATACACCCCTCCTGAGAGCTGTGGTTCCAGAAGTCTTTGGGGGAAGCTGAAGGCTAATGGGCTGCCTTCAGTCATTTCTTCCATGCTGACGAAGGGTGCAGTCCCTGCCAAGGGTCTTGGCTTTCTACCTGTTGCTATTGCCCGAGTTAATAACTTCTGTATGTATGGATGTCTGACCTCCAGATCCACACACTGACCTCTCTTGAATTCCACCTTCTGTTTAGCTCACTGATGCTATGAATATAACATGCCTTTCCTGTGACAGCAAAGTTGTAGAAATGACTCACTTTTTTTTTATCAATTCCCCTTATGAATGAATGGAACCTGTGGTATGAAGAGACTGCACCCACGGAATAATGGCCTATCTGTCAGAAAGGGGTGTTTGCAGGTGTTATTAAGACCTTTTGTTAGTGAATCTGATCCAAGAAGACATTGTCCTGTGCGCTCCCAGACCAATCAGGTGAGCTCTAAAATAGGTGTATTAGTTGGCAGTGTTTAGGAGAACAGAACTAGAATAACATATATTTATCATAAAGGTGAGTTTATTGAACTGACTTACACCACAAGGGCTGGGTAATTCAACAATGGTCTTCTGCATGCTGGAGAGGCAGAGAATCTGGTAGTCGATCAGCCCAAGATGTTAGAAACTGCAGAACAAGGGAGACCAATTGATAGAGCCTCAGTCAAGTGCTGAAGGCCTGGAGCCTCCTTGAAGAGTCACTGGTGTTGAGTCCATGGTGAAAGGCTGAAGAACCTGGAGACTAGCCATGGCAATGGCAGCTATGAATGAGGGGGAAGACGGAGCTTGCACACATACACGTGTACACACACTGATTCCCTCTCCTTTCTACTCCCTTCCATCAAGACCCGGAGCCCACTGAACAGTTGCGTGCACATTCAGGCCTTGCCTTTCCCTCCCCCATCATTACTCCACATCCACCCTCTCTTGAAACTTCCCTGTGTCTCACCAAGTCTGGGCATCTGAATCCAGACACCAAAACCCACCATCCCAAGGGCCTGGAAGGGAGATGTCAGAAAGACATTGTGGCTAAAGAAGATGCTGCAAATGGCTAACAGGACAAGGACACTTCAGCTGATGAGGAGAGTCACTGCCGGACAACTCTCAGGAAAATGAGGAACTTGATACTATAACAAAAAACTTAACTCTTTAAAGAACATACCTGGTAGAAGGCTCTGAGCTCTGGGTGGGGCTCCAAGCACAAGGTACAACTCGGCAGTGGCTTCAGCACACCCTTAGGGAGAGAACACAGCTTACCTCCAACTGGGCCTGAGAAATGCTGACTCTACGAGATTAAACTGCATGTGGCTTGAAGTCTGAGTGTGTAGCTGTTTGGTTAACACAGCAGTAAGGACTACACAGGCCAACAGTCTTCATGCCATACACACTGAGCCAAGAAGGTTTCTGAACCCGCCACCCAAACCAAGAGACCGATGCTGACCCTTGAGCCAGCAGCCACATGATCTGTGAGCTCAGCCGTCCATCTTCCAGGCCTCTGTGTTTGATTTATCTTTTAACAATCCCCAAATAGAGAAGGCGCCTCCAGACTCACCCTCACTTAGTATCATTTAAATAAGCAAACTCCAGCAGCATTTGGTACACTCCTTGGTTCCTCCCAGGACATTCCTCAAGCCATGGTTTCAGTGGTACTGATTCTGTCCCGTGTCCTTCACATGTGCCTATGCATGTGTATGCTGCACACTCTGCATGGTTCGGCCATTTCCTCTTTACCCAGTGTTTTAGTTAGGGTCTTACTGCTGTGAACAGACACCATGATCTAGGTACCTCTTCTAAAGAACAATATTTAATTGGGGCTGGCTTACAGATTCAGAGGTTCAGTCCACTATCATCAAAGTGGGAGCATGGCAGTGTCCAGGCAGACATAGGGCTGGAAAAGCTGAAGTTCCAGCTCTTGTTTCTTTTTTTTTTTTAATATTTTATTTATTTATTATATATATGAGTACACTGTAGCTGTCTTCAGACACACCAGAAGAGGGCATCAGATCTCATTACAGATGGTTGTGAGCCACCATGTGGTTGCTGGGATTTGAACTCAGGACCTCGGGAAGAGCAGTCGGTACCCTTAACCACTGAGCCATCTCTCTAGCCCCCAGCTCTTGTTTCAAAGGCAGCTAGGAGAAGACTGCTTCTAGGAAGCTAGGATGAGGGTCTTAAAGGCCACGCCCACAGTGGCACACCTACTCCAACAGGGCCACACCTTCTAATAGTGCCACTCCCTGAGCTAAGTAAATACAAACCGTCACACCCCAGTATGGGGACACCGATGTCCCTGTTTTGCAGATGAGCATGCAGAGGTGTCAAGAACAGACAACTTGCCAAAGTGTGCATGCATGTACTCCTGACAGCAGAGCCCAGGCCCTCCTACCACCCATCCATCAAGCCTGTGGGTGCTACACCTATCCTCAAGCAAGGGTCCTTCTGACTCCTGGACATCTTTATGGAAGGGTCCCTCACCCTGCTCCCCATGTCCATGTGCACAGTCTCCTCCTTCGTTCCCAACACCAGCTCCTGAGAGGAATCCTGAAGGTTCTGGTCCCTTCTCCTGCTAATCTTTGGTAAAACCCAACTCTCCTTTCCTCGCAAAGGCAGTGCTGTGATTTCCTGGCAGCTGTGGCCACCAGGACCTCCTGGAGAGTGTCTAGCAGTCATTATCGATCTTCAAGTGAGTTTATAGATAAAGTGTAGGAGGGAATGTGGGGGGGGAGGTGTAGGTGGGTTCATTTGTTGGGCTGAAGATGGTTTTAAAAATCACTGTAAGTACTGTATCATATGCACAAGAAGGGTGTTTATTTGTTTATTTCATGTTCTTCAGTGCCCCCATTTGGGCCAAATGAAGAAAAGCAAAGCAAAACTAAAGAGAGAAAGCAGTCACAGAAGCTGGCGGTGAGCACACCTTATGGTAGGGCGGCCTTCCTGCTATTGGCATGGAAGAATGGATGGGGCTCTAAGGGGCCTGCAGATGTCAGGAAAAGTACTCCCATCCTGGGTGACATGGGACAGGATCTGGGTTCCCCATTACAGGTGACGGGCAGGAGGACTGTACACGCCTCTGTTGTTCATCACATGGATGTCCAGCTTTGGAGATCAAGAAGAGACCTTCTGGATCACAAAGTGAGATTAGAGCCTCAGTGTTCTGAGGTGCAATCTAGGCTCATCTCTAGAAACCTCAAATAGATGAGATGACTTGGGCCTCTGATCAGAACCTCAGATCTTGCACTGGCAGCAAATGGGAAGAGAGCAGCTTGATGGTCAGCATGAAGACCCACAACCAGAACAACAAGGATTACAGCTGGACTGGCAGCAGCAAGAATTGCAGCCCCCACAGGAGCCACAGCCTCCCTTACAGCCTCCACAGGACCCACAGCCTCCTTTACAGCCTCCACAGGAGCCACAGCCCCCACAGGAGTCACAGCCTCTACAGGAGCCGCAGCCTCCACAGGAGCTGCAGCCTCCACAGGAGTCACAGCCTCCACAGGAGCCGCAGCCTCCCTTACAGCCTCCACAGGAACCACAGCCTCCTTTACAACTTCCACAGGAGCCACAGCATCCCTTGCAGCCCCCACAAGAGCCACAGCCTCCCTTGCGTCCACCACAGGAGCCACAGCCTCCACAGGAGCCACAGCCTCCACAGGAGCCACAGCCTCCCTTGCAGCCTCCACAGGAGCCACAGCCTCCACAGGAGCCACAGCCTCCCTTACAGCCTCCACAGGAGCCACAGCCTCCCTTACAGCCTCCACAGGAGCCACAACCTCCCCCGGAGCCACAGCCCCCACAGGAGCCACAGCCTCCCTTGCAGCCCCCACAGGAGCCACAGCTCCCTTGCAGCCCCCACAGCTAGAGCAGGAACAGACAGGCACACAGCAGCACACAGGCTTGCAGCAGCAGGAGCCACAGCCCCCACAGCTGGAGCCACAGCCCCCACAGCTGGAGCCACAGCCCCCACAGCTGGAGCCACAGCCTCCTGAGCAGCCACAGCCCCCACAGCTGGAGCCACAGCCGCCACAGCTGGAGCCACAGCCCCCACAGCTGGAGCCACAGCAGGTCATGGTTCTGGTGTTTGGTTGAGGATGGAGTAGGTCAGAGGAGAAGGTGGAGAGGAAGGTGTATGAGTATGGAGACCTCCTTTCCAGGAACTCTTATATCTCTGTGTGCTGGCTGCCTGGAGCACATGGTCACTTTCTTGTGTGTGTTTAGGAGCAATGCTGGGGAAATCCCATTTGTTCTTTACTGCAAAACAGAAGCCTTATCTTTAGTTCCCCTTGCTCCTCCCCTGTTGTTCTCTAACAGCCATGTATTGATCCTCCTGTACACTGTGGAGACAGAAGCTTCACTCAGGATTTTCTAGGCTCCCCCAACACACACACACACACACACACACACACATTTTCATGCATATATATTTTTATTCTATTCAACCTGCCCACTTTTGTCATCTCCCGTTCCCAATGATCACCTTCCTCCCCCCAGTTAGTCCCCCTCTACTTTCAGTGTACATGTGTCCACAAGTTTAATCAGGGTTGCTTGCACGGACATGTGCAACAAGTTATTTACACGAGCTCTAAGGTTCTTTTTGTATGAAACACAGACTCTCCTGGAGCTGGAGGGATGGCTCAGCGGTAAGAGCACTGCCTGCTCTCAAAGAGGGCCCTGGTACAGTTCCCAGCACCTCCACGACATCCATAGCCTCCTGTAACTCCAGGTTCAGGGTATCTGGTATACTCCTCTCGGGAGGGCACTGCATGCACATGTGCACACACATGCAGGCAAAACACTCACACGTACAAAAAATGGACTCTTATTTTCCACTCTACTCGGCGTGTAGTTCTTTCGCAATCATTGCTGCTCTGCAGTGCGTCTCATTGTTTGAATGCATCCGATTCTTCATTCGTCCTCCCTCTGCTTCCCCTTCCTCTTTCTATTCCATTCTTCTCTCCTTTTCTTCCTTTTCTTCCAACCTTCCTTCCTCTCTGCCTTCCTTCTGCTTTCCTCACTCCTAACCTTCCTCCCTAACTTCCTCCCTGCCTTCCTCACTCCTTACCTTCCTCTCTAACTTCCTCATTCCTTACCTTCCTTCCTGCCTTTCTCATTCCTTACCTTCCTCTCTAACTTCCTCCCTAACTTCCTCCCTGCCTTCCTCACTCCTTACCTTCCTCCCTGCCTTCCTTACTCCTTGCCTTCCTCCCTAACTTCCTCCCTAACATCCTGCCTTCCTCCGTCTTCCTCCCTGTCTTCCTCCCTGCCATCCTCACTCCTTGCCTTCCTCCCTAACTTCCTCCCTAACATCCTGCCTTCCTCCCTGCCTTCCTCCCTTCCTTCCTCCCTGCACTCCTCCTTCCCTCCTTCCTTTCTTTCTTCCCCCTCCTTCTTCTCCCCTTCCTGCTTCCTCCCCTCCCTTTCTCTGTCATAGCTTTTTATTTGTCTGCTTTACTCATGTGTCACAGTTTCCTTTCCTGTCATTTTGATAAAATACAATGACAAAGGCCAACTTAAGGAGGAAACAGTTTACTCTGACTGACAGTTCCCGGATACAGTCCATCATGTCAGGGACGATAAGGCAGCAAGAACTTAAAGCAGCTGGTCACATGCTATACAATCGGGGAGCAGAGACTGATGAATGATGCTATTGTTCAGCTCCCTCTCTCTAGTTACCCAGTTCAGGACCAAAGCCAGGGAAGGGTGCCACCCACAGTGGCCAGTTCATCCGATCTCAATTAATGAAATAAGGATAATCCCATGCAGATATGCCCAGAGGCCCACCTCCCCTGGGATTCTAGATTCTGTCATGTTAGCATTGAACATTAACCATCCTGCAGTAAAACTGTCAAAAAATAGATGAGTTTTATTATAAGAAATAAATCAAAAAGCAATTTCCGACCTCGAATTTACACATTTTGACTGATTTCTTGTGCTACTATAGTAATCTGAATAAAAAATGCCCCCCTAGGCTCATCTATTTGAACACTTGGTGTTCTGTTGGTGGCACTGTTTGGGAAGGTTATTGAACCGTTAGGAGGTAGTCTTGCTAGAAGAACTGTAAGAGGAAGAGAGCTTCTGGTTTCTTTATTGACCAAACTATATATCCAAAGAACACCACTTAGCAGGTATCTGTCAAGCACAGTGGGGAACCCTGGCTGAGACTTCGGTAACAAAGGACCGACTATGTGGCTTGAATAAATTAGGGAAATAACCAGGAAGGCCAGCCTAATTCTGACTCAGGTGAGAAGTACCTGGCCAGACTGTTCCCAGTTGGGGACAAAAGGCTTCCACATGCAAGGGCAGGGCTCAGCAGGGGTCAAACCTTGTTGGAGACCCAGAAGGGTCTTGTTCAGGCTGACAACATTCTGTGAATGTAAACTTCTTGTGCCACACAGTGACAAAGCAACCAGGCCCAAATCCAATACAGCTCCCACAACCGCTGGAAGGTTTTGACAGTTTATAGCCTCAGCCCGAGTATCAAAAGGTGAGCCTGGGCTTCAAATGCCCACCTGTAAATGTAACTTTTATTCTTCGGTATTAATTGTCATCTCAGACAATTGTCTGCTAACCTAGGCCTAGTCCTGAAAGCTTCTGTCCTCTGTACAACCTTATCTAGGCCTAGAATGTTTTCAGCCTCTGAGACTTGCTGCTGAATAAGCTCACCCTTTTTAGTTCTTTCTGAGCACTTGCTGCCCGGTCAACTCAGTTGTTCTAGTTCAAAGCTCCTCCTCTCCAAGCTAACAATCTGTTCCAATCTCCTGGCTCCTTCTCGTTCTCTGGTTGTTCTGTCTTCACTTGTGTCTAGCTTGTTCTCTCTCTGCAACCTGTTTCTCTATAACTATTCCAGAGAAACTCCTTTCTTCTTCTTCTTCTTCTTCTTCTTCTTCTTCTTCTTCTTCTTCTTCTTCTTCTTCTTCTTCTTCTTCTTCTTCTTCTCTCTCTCTCTCTCTCTCTCTCTCTCTCTCTCTCTCTCTCTCTCTCTCTCTCTCTCCTCTCTCTTCTTTCCTTCTTTTCATTGTGTTTGATTGTTTGTTGTTTGAGATAAAGTATGCTGGAATGACCTCAAGCTTAGAGATCTGTCTGCCTCTGCTTCCTGTGTACTTAGCTTAAGGGCATGTGCCACCCACACTCAGCCTCCTGGTGTTTATGTCATATTTACTGCAGAGCATTCCTGTGTGTCTCACCCCTCACCTTCACAGAAGGAGGGATCTGTCTGTCCTTCGCTGGAAGCTTCAAGGATCAGGATCTCTTGAGTAGATCTCTGCTCTGTGACTGCAGTGCCCTGCTGAGTCTCTCATCACCCAACCCTATGCATGACATGGCAGGGAAGATTATGAAGGTTATGTCTGTCCGTGCTAGGTACTTCTGACTAACATCAAGTGATGCTCTATTCTCTCCATGCCAACTTTCTCATGTGCTAAACTCTGGTAATGGGTGTCTGTGCTAACTCTCCTACTCCCTCTCTAATGGCTCATCCCCACATCTTTCCCACTCTCTGAGAGCTGGTCTGTACTGAGTCTTCACTCTACTGTTCTGTTTTACATTGGAGAGAACCTGCTTTATTCTTTTCATTTTCCTTATTGCTATTGAGTAGCATTCACTCTCTAGCACTGTAACCAGTTATGTATCTTCCCACTGACTGCTGCCCACCACAAAAGAAGCCTCTCTGACCTAAGAGTAGCCCATGTCCATGATCAGAAATATAAATATTTAGAGGGCAATTTGACAAAATAAAAATGGGGGGTCTACCCTAAGGACCCTGACTTCCCCAGCCACCAGCCTTTGACCAGGATTACAGGAACTTCTCATGGGGCTGCTCTCAATCCCTGTCAAAGAGCAACTGCACTAGCAGGGAGCTCTTGTGTGGCAGGTCAGTACGTGGCACTCAGGAGCCAGCAGTGGGAAAGACCTTGGTAACTTTTCTCCCTCCACAGCCTGCATAGTACCTTCCAGCAGTATAAAAGCTATCTAACACGAAGGAAGCTTCCTGGTGGGTTTGAGGTTGATGTCTGTGTCCTGCATCATGCCTTTAGAAACAGGATCTTCCCATGTGAGTGCAGTGGGTAAACAAGGGGAATGGCAATAGCGTGTGATGTCTTGGAGACCTCTGCAACCTCTCTGACTAATAACTCATAAGCAAGGATCCAGCCAGTCACTGGGATTTTCATCTAATAGGCCATGTCTTCAGGAAACAGCTTTGTTCATACATGGAAAATACTTTCATTCAGATGCCTTTTCTTTAAAAAAAAAAAATCACACACGCACGCACTTGTTTACTTATTCCGAGAGTATGTGCATGCATGCTGGGGCATATGTATGGAGTTCAGAGACAACTTGCCTGAAGCAGTTCTCTATTACTATCATGCGGGTTCCGGGGATCAAACTCAGATCATCTAGATTCCAGCAGCATAGGAAAAAAATAATAGCAAGAAACTACAAATGGGGTTGCTTCAAATTAAGGAGCCTCTAGATGGCAAGAGAAACCATTTCAGACTGAAAAGATACTTGCAGGCTGGGAGGGAACTATTGCCAGCTATTCACCCAGTAAAAAAATTAGAATCCAGAAAATATAATGAACTTTTAAAATTAAATACCAAAGGGTAGTGTCCCCGCCAGCGGGGACCCAGTTATTCAGGGTCCCGAAGAGGCTTTCTACCTGTGGGCCAAAATGGGGGTGAAGAGAAGAAGGAGACCAAGCAAAAGTTCTGTTGTCAAGGTCTCGTTTATTGGGATGAACATTGCAGCTTTTAAGGCTTTCAGGTAGGGGGAGTGACCTTTGTGAAATATGAAGGAGGGGGAGATGAGGGTATAGGCAGTGATAGCTGGAGGCAAAGAAGTCAGGCGATGAGGTCAGGTGGTGGAGACACTGGGTGTAGACTGAGGAGATAACTGGTATCTGCTCGAGCTGAGGCATCCCTTGAATGTTATACTCCTGTGCCGTAAATTCATGGGAGAGGCTTTATCCAACAATCTTAAGATTTATGGCAGTCATCTTCGGGGTGAGTCTCTGTGGCCAAACAGCCCAGAGTCACTTTGAACCATGCAGTCAAAAAGCGGCTAGGCCCAAATCCAATATGGCTCCGTGCATCTCCCCCATTTTTCTTTTATTAAAAAAAACCATTAGGTGGAAGTAGTGGTCTGAGAGAGATCAGACATGCCTCACATAGTGCCCAGCTCGGCCATGGCAAGCCACTCTTGCAGTTAGGACTGCACCCCAATGGCTAGGAATGAACTTATGCTGTAACACACCGTTCTGGGCTATACGTGTGTGTTATTGGGGGAGAAACTGGGCAGAGGAGCATTTGACCGGCCCGCACGTTTAAACGGGGTGTAGCCACCTCTGTCTTAGGATCGACCTCTCAAACCCCAGCCTTATCTGTCATAGGATCACCTTGTCGCCCCCAAGGTTCCTGTCTTAGATTGGTCAAGGGTCAGAGGAAGTTGCCCGTCCCTGAGGATAGCTACATCAGGTCATCTTCTCATTCCTCTCACTTGAGCCCAGGGGCGAAGGAGTAGGAGCCAGATGGCATTAATATAAGAGATTGTGGAAATTGAGCCTCTCCCAATAAGTAGTGGGCACCTCATCTGGTTCTCCTCAGCTGCTATGGCCATACCACCAAGGACCTAGTCAAGCCTCTCCTGTAATAAAATTTAGAATTCCCAATTGTTAGCAACTACTCCAGAAAGTTCACCCACTGTGCTTGCCTAACAATAGATTGGGGGAGGGTAGCTCCAGACACAATGGCTGCAGCAGTAATGGCTGCTACAATAGCAGCGAAAATGCCAAGGTCTTTCCCAGGACAGTTCAGGATCGGTCATTCTTCTCTGGAACAACCAGCAGGCAATGGGACCATGTCTGAGATCTGCAAAACAGGGCAGAGTTCCCCAGTCCACAGCAGCTTCCACCAAGCAACAGTGCACAGAGGGTCGGAGCGCAGGCCGTGGTGGGACGGAACACAATGACTGCAGCAACGCCAGAATTTCTGTGATGACAAAAGATGAGTGGGAATCCTCCATATTCCTCCAAGGACACAGGAATGACTCCAGGGACCCGAACCAGGAGAGCTGAATCTTCATGCTCCCAGGATCAGCAAGTCTCACCAGCAACTCGGGCAGCTGGCACACTCCTGTAGCATCCTGTAGAAAAAACACAAAGATTCCCTCTTCCCCATATAAAATATCTGAACAGGATCATGCCAATATGTGGATCTTTCTATTTCACCTAGGCAGAAGTATGCCTAGCTGTAGGGTGCCATAAACTCAGAGTGTTCCTTGGCATCCAAATTTTAAAATTGAAATAAAAGGAGCATATTTTAGCATACAGGGATAACTCCCCTTTTTATTTATTAAAATATTGTTAAAATATTATTTATTAAGATAAGTCCTTAAGGATTAAATTGAGGACACTGAGCACTTGTATTTATAAATTTACTTTTATACCAAATTATTGTCTCCAGCATTACTGTTTTGGATATATAAAGAATGAGATTTTTTGACTAACTGTTCCTATGTAAGGCCTATAATCTGTCTGGTATCATTGTCCTCCCTTGCTAAGGGGTCTAGGCAATCTAATTTGAGTTCTTAAATGGCCTATAAAGGAACAGTACTTAGTGCTCTTAACCACTGAGCCATCTCTCCAGCCCCTCACCAGCTTTATTTACCTAAACATAAGCATTAATTAGAGATGCCAAATCCTATAAATATTGTCCAGATTTAGTCGCACTAGAAATCCCTGAGCCGGTAGGGTGAGGCTGGGAGTTGAAAGTAAGCAAATGGAGTCTTCCTCTATTTGTGAGGGAGTGTTATCAACTCTATTACCATTTTTAAAGAGCTGGGTCTATGGTTTTGTTTAGTTGTCTGAGCCAGAGCACTGAAAGGACAGTGAGTTGTCAGACAATTCACACTGAAATCACTCACTGATTTCATGTAGAAAACTTGTCTCTAATAAAGCATTAAGTAATTGAAATCAATTGTAAACCACAAGCCACACATTGGCTATCAGTATATGAATAGAAAGCTTGATTTTTTTTTTTTAAAAAGTGGCTACAGCACGTAATTTAATAATCTGTGCTAAAGCAGGGGAAACTGAAGAGAATAAACAAGTGATCCAATCATACATGTAGCCTTTTCATTAGATGAACCACCTATAAATATAGTAAGCTCATTTCCTATGGGTTGCATGCACAAATATACAGGAAATACAAAAACATGTAAAGAGTAAAATTATCAATTTTGCCTGAAAAATTTGTATATGTAATAGGCCAAATATCAGTATTTTGTAATAACCAATTAACTGTTGTTTGGCTTTTTAAAATACTTCCATGACTCTAGCCTACAATTCTGTATTAAAACAACTGAAGCTTTATCTCCAATGAGGATAACAAACAAAGACCTAAGTCCTCTGGTAAGGTGAGGTATTTTGGCAATTAACATATCCTTAGAAGCTTAAAATTAGTTTTAAATACTCTTTTCTGGAGTAGTCTAACAGCTACTCCCCAAATATTAAAGCTCATTTAGAGAGCAAAAGTTTGTAGTAAAAATTTCTATATACACTTAAAGATTTAAAGTTCTAACTTCTTACATTGAAGAAGCGGCAAAATTACATAATATAAGGCTATTAGCCATTCTTTAATAAAAATTTTAATGATATCACTTTATGGGCTCTCTAAAATTATAAGCAAGCTCACGAAATGAAAACTCACAATCGCCAGGACGTAAACAAATTGTATAAAAATAATCCTCTAAATCTATCTTGAAATGGCAGTTGGATAAGCAAACAAGCTGTAATGCTCTCACAAGTTCTAAAACCTCATCAATCCTTCGTAAATCTTGTAACAATCTCTACCTGTTTGATTTTTTCTTAATTATAAATAAGTTTGAGTTAGTCAATGTAACACTGGCAATCTTTAATCACAATCTTTAAGATCTCTTTGTAACACCAGAGCACAGCCACAACTTTGGAAAGTCACCTGAATTCTGAGTATGTGACTAGGCAGCTGTTCTTGGGGCAGTGGAATTAGCATCAAAATACAGTAACTTTAGGGCAAACCACAACTTTGGCTATGACTGCCAATTCCTACATACGAACGCACGATGGTGCGGTCTCCAATACCTCAAAAAAGAGACATTGCCCTAAAATCTTTTAGAAGCCTGGTTTTTAGAATAAGAATTCCATAAAAATATTACCTCAATTTGGACCTGTTTCCCTAGGTTGGCTCATATCCAAATTACAGTTTTAAGCCAACTTTCTGTTACCAATGTTACACCTTTTAAGCTGTGAAAGCTCCTGGTGTCTTTAGGATCAGCTAGTATAAACATTTAGCCAGCCCCTGGGGAGCTTGTCCAGCAGACTTAGGCTTCTAGCTACAGATGTAGGCTCCAAAAGCCAATTGAAACTGTTTTTTATGCATTGTTCCCTTCTTGAAACGAGTTAAAACCAAGTCAAGGTGTGAACGACTGGCAGATAAAGTTTTTATCATTTTTTCTTTTGAACACGAAACATAAAACATTTAAACAACGAGAAACAAAGACCACAGACATAAACTGACAGACATGGATAGCTTGGTGCACCAAGGACACACAATAGACATAGAGGGAAAAAACTAGATGGTGTCCCACGATAGGGACCCACATATCCTACCTATGGAACCCAGAACCAGAAATAAGCATTTCTCCAATAGGAGCCAGCAGAGAGGCAGGACGTCTCCTGCTTTCCCTCTATTCCTAAGAGAGCTCTGAAAAGGTTTTTCTCTTTCTCCAAAGCATCCGTGGAGAGTCCGGGAGGACTGTTTTTTCCCAAACCCATTCTCTCTCATGTCTAGGGTGTAAACTATCTCTAGTCAGGATCCAAAGACTAAAATATAACTCTAAAAGAACGCATATGCAAAAACACTTTACCATTACCTTGTCCCTTTTTTATTACAAGTTTTACTTAAGCTAGCCCCACACTGCTTAAAATTAACCAGGGACACCTTTCATCAATAAAACAAAAAAACTTGATTAAATCCTTTTTCTTAACTCTTAATCCTCTCTCCCTGAGTGAGCGCTTGATCTCTCCTATGAAACAAGCCTCCTAAATCCATACCTTCCCCATGGCAATTAGACGACAATTATTCGACCGGTCCTTACCTCCCTCTCCAGCGACACACGAGCGATGCGGCCTGAAGAGTCCTTGATTCCCGCTGCAGCTCTCTTATCTCCATCGTCCTGTAGTCGGCCTTGCTTCGGGGTCCCTGTGTTCGGGCGCCACTTGTCCCCGCCAGCGGGGACCCAGTTATTCAGGGTCCCGAAGAGGCTTTCTACCTGTGGGCCAAAATGGGGGTGAAGAGAAGAAGGAGACCAAGCAAAAGTTCTGTTGTCAAGGTCTCGTTTATTGGGATGAACATTGCAGCTTTTAAGGCTTTCAGGTAGGGGGAGTGACCTTTGTGAAATATGAAGGAGGGGGAGATGAGGGTATAGGCAGTGATAGCTGGAGGCAAAGAAGTCAGGCGATGAGGTCAGGTGGTGGAGACACTGGGTGTAGACTGAGGAGATAACTGGTATCTGCTCGAGCTGAGGCATCCCTTGAATGTTATACTCCTGTGCCGTAAATTCATGGGAGAGGCTTTATCCAACAATCTTAAGATTTATGGCAGTCATCTTCGGGGTGAGTCTCTGTGGCCAAACAGCCCAGAGTCACTTTGAACCATGCAGTCAAAAAGCGGCTAGGCCCAAATCCAATATGGCTCCGTGCAGGGTAGGAGAGATGACTCAGTGGTTAAAAGCAGAGAGCTGGGTCCAGCTCCCAGGACCCACATGCCGAACTGTCTTGTGATTCTAGGGTATCTGGTGTAGTGCCAGGGAAATGTTAGTGATCCCAATAAAACAGACAGGAGCCAATCTGATGCAACTCACAGCAGGGTCTTTATTCTATTCCAGCTAGCTCGCCCCCTCTCCCCCTGCAACATACCTCCATCATGCAGGGCAGGTTTTGGTGGTGGTGGGGAGCCCCGAATGCCTATGGGGAAAGGCTTTATAGTAAGCAGCAAGCAGGGAGTACGTGTACAAGCACCTAATTGGAAAGCTACTGTGGCTTTTAACATAATTGGCTGGTGCTGGGAGTTATATCATAAACCTAATTTCTGTTCCCCTCTGCATTGGTGGTCATTAGGCAAGGGGTGGCTTGTAACCTGGGGTACAGGTTTGTTGAGGGGATAACTTGGAAATGCTGGTCTTGTTGGGGATTGGCCTAGAGACTGGAGCTAGGCTTGGGTTTTGTTGCAGGGAGAGGGGAGGCAACTTGGAAACTAAGGCTAAGTACCAATCTGTTAGTTTACCTGAGTTCAAACTTAGGTCAGGGTCTCTAAAATGGAGTCTGAACTTAAACGATTTGGCACCTCACTGGCACCCTCTTCTGACTTCCGTGGGCACTGTGCATGCAAGTACATGCAGGGAAACGCGTGTATACAAAAATAAAATAAGTAAGTCTAAAAGTAAATTGAACATCAAGAGAGCAGATGATTGGATCAGGAAATGAGCAAGTGAACAGAGTAGCCCTTCAAGGGAAGCACAGATACCTAAATAATTCACAGGGTGGGGGTGGCCGGCCAGAGCCGTGTCGGAAATGTGCATCGAAACTGCACTGAGACTTCTTGTCCTGGTCAGAGGGGCTTCTACCGAGAAAACAAACCAGAGCTGCTGGCAAGGACGCATTGGGAAAGGAGCCCGCCACACTATTGGTAGGAATGTAAATTAGTTCAGACACCATGGAAATCAGTACAGAGGTCTCTCAAAAACCTGAAAACAGAGCCACCATATGAGTCAGCTGTATTGCCTCTCTATGTCCACCCAAAATAATTATTCAGAACACTCCAGGGGCATTGGGTTCTCTGCATTGTTGCTCTGTTCCCATGTTAAACAATCAGCCTAGATGTCCAGCAACAGATGAACAAGGATATAGGGTTTGTAAACAAAATAGTCTTAATGCAGCCATAAAGAAGACACATCCGACAAGAGAGATTAGTCAGCCTTACAAGAATAAATGTTGCATGCTTTCTTTTATAAGTGGGATCCAAGGGGAAATAAAAGGTCCAGAAAAGAAAAGAAAAGAAAAGAAACAAAGAAAGGCAGATGACAGGCAGACAGACAGGTAGACAGGCAGACAGACAGGCAACAAGAGTGCTGGGGTTGCTCAGAGGATAAAGTGTTTGCTGTGCAAACAGAAGAACATGAGCTCAGATCTCCAAACCCACAGGTCCCGGTTAGTGCTATGTCAACTTGACACAAGCTAGAGTCATCAGAGAGCAGCGAGCCTCAGCTGAGGAAATGCCTCTATATATAGGCTGTATGATGGCAAGCCTGTGGAGCAGTTTCTTAAATAATGATTGATGTGGGGTTACCCAGCCTTGTGGGGGGGATCATCCCTGGGCTGACGGTCTTGGGTTCTATAAGAAAGCAAGCTGACTCTGCCATGAGGAGCAGGCCAGTCCAGTGAGCCGCACTCCGCCAAGGCCTCTGCATCCACTCTGCCTCCAGTGTCCTGCCCTGTTCGAGCTCCAGTCCTGACTCCCTTCAGTAATGGACGGGGATGTGGAAGTGTAAGCAGAGTAAACCCTTCCTCCCCAACTTGCTTTTGGTCATGGTGTTTTGCCACAGCAATAGAAACCCCGACGAAGACACCACGTGAAGGCGAAGCCACGCACGGAAGGACATATCTACAGTATCAGCACCCCTACAGCCATATGAGAGGCAGAAACAGAGGATTTGCCAGAGGCTCATAGGATAGACAGCCCTGTGACACAGCCCCCAAAAAGAGACCCTGTCTCAAACGAGGTAGAGGGCGAATTCCTGAGGCTGTTCCCTGACTTCACAGGGCACCTTGGCACAAGCACCTGCAGTTACACACGAACATGAACACACACCTTTCCATGGAGGCACAACACACACACACACACACACACACACACACACACACACACACACACAAAATTTCTTTCAAATAGGGCAATAGAGGTGAATATGATCAAGTGTAGTGGGAACCTTATTGAAACACTGAGGCACAGCCCCTTCTTTTGTGCAGTCAATAGGTACTAATTTTTTTAAGCCTACAAAGGCATTTTTTAAAAACCCACCAGAGTCAAGAACACAAATAAATCCCTCATCCCCAGAAAATAATGAGGCCTTCACATGAGAGAGGGCTGTGCCTCCTGTCCCTCCTTGTGGGGTGAAGGTCACAGATGAACTCCTGGGCGGAGGTAGGCAGAGACCTCCTGAATGCATGGGACAGCAGCCAGTGTGCAGAGCTGAAGTAACGGCAGAGCCTGAGGAAGAGCCTGCTGACACAGAGGCTGCAGCTCTTAATCTGGGCCAGGCCTTTGAGAAGCTTCCAGTGGAGGGAGACTGAAGCTTCTGCTGGGCTCGGGGCACGTTAGAACAGTGTGGGTGCACTGAAGAACTCTGCGAACCCACAGTGGACTGAAGGAAACCTGTGGAGTTTCAGAGAGCAAGAGTAGGGAAAAAGGGGGGCAGGGGAGAGAACTGCCCAATAAAAAAGAAAACAAATGAAACAAACAAAAAAATCAAAACAGAAAAAAGAAAGAAAAAAGCTTGGGTGAGAGCTGCATCTGAGAACAGTGTCCCTCAGACCTGAAATAGCGTCAACCAAGGAACAGACTCCAAAAGGCCAGGTGACCTGTCCTGAACTGCTCTGACATACAGAACAGGATCTCAATCTTGTGCAATTTGAATGGAGAGCCAGCAGAGCTCAGTGTTTCCACAAGACAGCAGAGTGGAAGTGAATAGCACACAGAAAATACCCCATGCTGTGAGATGCCCAGGCTGGAGAGCCCTGGGCAGGGATGGCTGAAGCTCTTCTGTGCCTAGAACTCAAGACCCTGGGAAGGCAAATCCTGAAGATCTGTAGGAAACCACTGATAGGAAGGAAGTGACAGGAAAGAGCAATGTTTATTACATTGTCATGCAGCTGCACTAGGGGAAAACAAAGGGCAATCAGGAAGTGACCACGTGCAGCCTCCCACCTGACCTGGGCGGGGATATAAAGGCCCAGGCTCAGGAGGCTCCACATCTGCACACCTTCCTCTCCACCTTCTCCTCTGACCTACTCCATTCTCAACCAAACACCAGAACCATGACCTGCTGTGGCTGCTCAGGAGGCTGTGGCTCCAGCTGTGGGGGCTGTGGCTGCTCAGGAGGCTGTGGCTCCAGCTGTGGGGGCTGTGGCTGCTCAGGAGGCTGTGGCTCCAGCTGTGGGGGCTGTGGCTCCAGCTGTGGAGGCTGTGGCTCCAGCTGTGGGGGCTGTGGCTCCTGCTGCTGCAAGCCTGTGTGCTGCTGTGTGCCTGTCTGTTCCTGCTCCAGCTGTGGAGGCTGCAAGGGAGGCTGTGGCTCCTGTGGGGGCTGTAGTTCCTGTGGAGGCTGCAAGGGAGGCTGTGGCTCCTGTGGGGGCTGTGGTTCCTGTGGAGGCTGCAAGGGAGGCTGTGGCTCCTGTGGGGGCTGTGGTTCCTGTGGAGGCTGCAAGGGAGGCTGTGGCTCCTGTGGGGGTTGTGGTTCCTATGGAGGCTGCAAGGGAGGCTGTGGCTCCTGTGGGGGCTGTGGTTCCTGTGGAGGCTGCAAGGGAGGCTGTGGCTCCTGTGGGGGTTGTGGTTCCTGTGGAGGCTGCAAGGGAGGCTGTGGCTCCTGTGGGGGCTGTGGGTCCTGTGGGGGCTGCAAGGGAGGCTGTGGTTCCTGTGGAGGCTGCAAGGGAGGCTGTGGCTCCTGTGGAGGCTGCAAGGGAGGCTGTGGCTCCTGTGGGGGCTGTGGCTCCTGTGGGGGCTGCAAGGGAGGCTGTGGCTCCTGTGGGGGCTGTGGCTCCTGTGGAGGCTGTGGCTCCTGTGGAGGCTGCAAGGGAGGCTGCTGTCAGTCCAGCTGCTGCAAACCTTGCTGCTGTCAGTCCAGCTGCTGCAAACCTTGCTGTTCTTCCGGTTGTGGATCATCTTGCTGTCAGTCCAGCTGTTGTAAGCCCTGCTGCTGTGCCCTTGAGTGCTGCCAGTGCAAGATATGAGGCTCTACATGGAGACGTAAAAGCCTTCAGCACCCACTTGTTTCTGAGGTGACCATGGCCATAGATCAGCCACCCCCACAACACACATCCACTCCTAAGGTATGAACATGAGTTGCTGAAAGAGAAACTGATTAAAGCATTGATCAAAGACCCTGTCAACCCTGTATCATCAATAAATATTACCTCACTGGCAAATATTGCTCTTTTGTGGTTTCTTTCAATTAGTAAAGAGTCACCATGTCCCTACACTCCAGCTCTGTTTTCTCTTTGCATTCTTGCCCTTATCCATTTGTCACAAAAGGTCCCTCATTTGTTTCTTTAATAGATTTGAATCCACAAGGTGCCCAAGTCAAAGGTAAACAGAGCGTGTCCATTGCACAGCTTTGGGTAGAGATGGGGACACCCAGTGATAACAGCAGACATGTTGGCTGATCACTATAGGACAGATACGGGTAAGCCTTGGAGAGGCTGGTGGGATTGTGGGAAAAGGCAAGAAGACACGAGGGTGCAAATAAACCAACCCAGGGAAGGGCAGCTAAAGCCATGCTTGAAAGGAAACCCATAGCATCAAAATGTGCGTGTTGAAAGAATAAAGTAGGAGCTGGGGATTTAGCTCAGTGGTAGAGCGCTTACCTAGGAAGCGCAAGGCCCTGGGTTCGGTCCCCAGCTCCGAAAAAAAGAACCAAAAAAAAAAAAAAAAAAAAAGAATAAAGTAGCCCAAGTTTTCCCCTTTAAAGACTGAAGAAAAATAAGGCAAACCCAAAGTACACAGAAAACAGTAATAGATCCTGGGCCACAGCTTGTCTCAGTCAGGGTTTCTATTACTGCGGCCAAACACCATCGCCAAAAAGCAAGTTGAAGAGAAAAGGGTTGATTGGGCTCACACTTTCAGATTACAATCACTGAGGAAGTCAGGGCAGGAACTCAAGCAGGGCTGGAACCTGGAAGCAGGAGCTGATGCAGAGGCTATAGGAGGAGTGCTGTGTACTGGCCTGTTTCCCAGGGATGGCATCACCCACAGTGGGCTAGGCACTCCTCCAATGATCACTAATTGAAAAAAATGCCCTACAGCTGGATCTCATGGAGGCATTTCCTCAACTGAGGCACAGCTAATGAATCTGAAATCAAACACATCAATAAAAGTAATAATCATAATGATGATGATAAGGAAATAAAGACAATTCATTGAACTGATCAATAAAACTGGCAAGTTTTAACCAGAATGACCAAGAAGAAAGGAGAATAGTCATCAGTGTGGGAAGGAAGGCATGTATATTGTTGGCTCATATACTTGGTGTCTTAGAAGAAGCAGATTCATCCACAACCTAAAAGACTCCACTGCCGAACCTCACTCAAAGAGAAGCACAAAAGCTTAAAAGTTCTGTCATTATTTTAAGAATTGGATTTCTAGGGCTGGTGACAATGGCTCCGCAAGTGAAAGCACTTGTTGCCAAGCCAGGGCCAGCCACACACAGTGGAAGGAGAGAACCAACTTCTCTGACCTCCACATATGCGCCACGATACATAATGCACTGCCCCACCCCCAACACACACACAGACACACACACACACACACACACAGACACATACACAGACACACACACAGACACACACACACACACCAAATTAAAAATAAAGAGGCTGCCTGCAAACCTTCCCTCCGTCTTCTCAATCTTTATTCCCTCAGACCCAGTTCTCAAGCTTGCCCCTAGCCCTGCAACAGAATATCAGCTGCAGCTTCTCCTCTCCCAGTTCTTGCCTCCTGTGGATAAGGTCACAGGCCATAGCTTGGTCCTTTCCACTCCCTCCCCTACCTTCCCTCCCCAGCTCATTGCTGTGATCCAGCCTCAGACTGAGCAGGCACTTCTTGCTCAACAACAGCCACATCTGTCAGAAAACCAGGCAGGCTGCCTATGGGCCTTCTCACTCTCTCTGCATCCCTAGACCCAATGCTCAGGGTTGCCCTTAACACTGCCATAGAGCACCTCCCATTTCCCCCCTGGCTTCCCCTTCCTCCAACCTCCAGCCCCAGCAAGCATTCCCAATGAGCACACCAACTGAGCAGTTGAGTAAAACAGGCAACACACAGCCAATTTTCTCTGCAAATCCACAGAAAAAATAGAAACCAAGGAACAAAACATCCACTCAACAAAGACAAACCCAGAAATCAGCACCTAGACCTATCTATGATCACCCCAAATCCAGATGCCCAGATGCCAACCTAAGAACAAAGTGTTAACAGCCAGGGCAATATGACCTCACCAGAAGCCAGGCCTCTATCACAACAGGCCCTGAATACTCCAACATAGTTGAAGCACAAGAACAAAGACCTTAAAACCAACTATATGAAGATGATAAAGGTCCTTCAAGAGGAAATTAATAAATCCTTTAAATACATTCAGGAAAAAACAAACAAACAACTGGAAGAAATGAATAAACCCTTAAAGAAACCCAGGAAAAAACAAACAGTGAAAGGAAATGAATTAAATTGTTCAAGACATGAAAATTGAAATAAAAGCAATAAAGAAAACAAGCTGAGGAAATTCTGGAAATGAAAAATGTAGAAATGAGAACAGGAACCACAGAGGCAAGCTGTACCATCAGAATACAAGAGAGAATCTCAGGCATTGAAGATACAATAGAAGAAATGGATACATCAGTCAAAGAAATGTTAAATCTAATAATTACCTGACACAAAACATCTAGGAAATCTGGGACACTGTGAAAAGACCAAACAAACCTAAGAATAATAAAAATGGAGGAAAGAGAAGGATTCCAGCTCAAAGGCCCCAAAATTATTTTCAACAAAATCATAGAAGAAAAATTTCCTAACCTAAAGAAGATAGAATAGGCATACAGAACATAAAATAGATTGGACAAGAAAATAAGGTCCCCATGCCATATAGTAATCAAAACACCAAATAGACAGACCAAAGAACGAACATTAAAAGCTACAAAGGAAAAAAGACCAAATAATAATAATGGCAAACCTATTAGATTTACATCTGACTTCTCAATGGAGACTCTAAAAGCTAGAAGGGCCTAGACAGATGTGCTTCAGACTCTAAGAGACCACAGATTCTAGCCCAGACTATTATACCCAGCAAAACTTATTTACTTACTTTCGATCCTTTCCCCCAACTCTTCCATGAGAGTCCCTGACCTTTGTCCAGTGTTTGGCTGTGGGTATCTTCATCTGATTCAATCAGCTCCAACAAAACTTTCAATCACTATAGATGAAGAAAATAAGATATTCTATGATAAAGTCAAATTTAAACAATACTGTGATGGTTTCTATATGCTTGGCCCAAGGCATGGGACTATTAGAAGGTGTAGCTCTGTTTGGAGTAGGTGTGTCACAGTGAGTGTGGGCTATAAGACCCTCACCCTAGCTGCCTGGAAGTCAGTATTCCACTAGCAGCCTTCAGATGAAGATGTAGAATTCTCAGCTTCTCCTGCACCATGCCTACCTGGATGCTGCCATGTTTCCATCTTGATGATAATGAACTGAATCTATGAACCTGTAAACCAGCTCCTATTAAATTTTGTTCTTATAAGAGTTGCCTTGGTCATGGTATCTGTTCACAGTAGTAAAACCCTAACTAAGACAAATACCTATCTACAAGTTTAGCCCTACAGAAAGTGCTAGAAGGAAAAAAAAATCCAAACCAAGGAGATAAACTACAGCTACAGAAACACAGGAAATAAATAATCTCATATCAACAAAACCAAAAGAAGGGAAGCACACACAAACTCACCCACAGACCACTCCACTACCATCACCACCACCACCAACAACAACAACAAAATAACAGGAATTAACAATCATTGGCAATTGATATTAATAAATATCAATGGAATTAACTCCCCAATTAAAAAACACAGATTAACAGAATGAATGTGAAAACAGGATCCATTCTTTCTATCCTTCTGTTGCAGCCAAGAAATATACCTCAACATCAAGGATAGATGTTGCCCAAGGTAAAGGGGTATAAAAGCAAATGGACCTAAGAAGCAAACTGGTATAGCCATTTTAATATCTAACAAAATAGATCTCAAACCAAAATAAATCAAGAGGTGTGGAAGAGACTACATGCTCATCAAAGTAAAAATCCACCAAGATGACATTTCAATTCTTAACATCTATGCTTAAAACACAAGGGCACCCATTTTTGTAAAAGAAACATTATTACACCTTAATCATATTGGCCTTTATAAACACTGATAGTTGAAGACTTCAGTAGCTACCCCACTCTCACCAATAAAAACAAATTAAACAGAGAAATATTGGAGATAACTAATGTTATTTACCAAAGGAACCTGACATGTTTACAGAATATTTCACCCAATCACAAAAGAATATGCCTTCTTGGGGCTGGGGATTTAGCTCAGTGGTAGAGCGCTTACCTAGGAAGCGCAAGGCCCTGGGTTCGGTCCCCAGCTCCGAAAAAAAAAGAACCAAAAAAAAAAAAGAATATGCCTTCTTCTCAGCACATATTCAGACACAAAGTAAGTTTCAACAGATTAAAGAAAAAAAAAAAGGAAAAAACTCCCAAGAGCTCTAGAACAAAATGAAGTAAGCATATCCAGGAGAAGTAGACAGCAAGAAATAAATAAAGGACTGAAATCAGTAAAAACAGAAACAAAAACAACAATACGAAGAATCAATAAAACAAAGAGTTGGTTCTCTGAGAAAATTGACAAGATAGACAAACCCTTATCCAAACTAAAAGATGGAGGGAAAATATCCAAATTAATAAAATCAGAAATGAAAAGGGGGCCCTAACAACAGACACCAAGGAAACGCAGAGAACCATAAGGACATAATGTAAAACTTGTATTTCAAAACCAAAAAAAGAAAAGAGAAGAAAAGAAAACTGGTGGTGGTGGCACATGCCTTTAATCCCAGCATCTCTGAGGTCAAGACCAGCCTGGTCTACAAAACAAGTTCCAGGACAGATAGGGCTGATACACAGAGAAACCCTGCCTTGGGAAAAGCAAAAACAACAAAACAAAACAAAAACTGAACTCCACCAAATTAGACAATGTAGAAGAAATGGATAATTTTCTCAATAGGTACCACTTACCAAAAAATCAAAATTAGATAAACAACTTAAATAGACCTATAACTCCTAGTGAAATGTCTCCAACTCCTTTAAATCTATTAAATGCAACACATTTCTTCCTATTGATAGTGTATTGATTGTATTGATAGTATTTAATATTGATAGTATTGAACGGTATTTAATAGTGTTGATAGTGATGGTATTGAAGCCAGAAGCCTCAAACCATACTAATGACTCATTGTAATCAACATTTGGAAGTAAAGCTATTTGAGCAAAAGTGTACACCGTGTGATGCACAGCTTGCACAGCAAGATTCGTCTTTGGTGGGTTTTTGAGCTTTTGGGGTTTTGAGGGGAGGGGTTTCAAGGGTGGAAGGTAGACATGGAAGGATAGGGAGGTGAATGGGATTGTTGTGGATGTGTGAAATTCCTAAAGAATCAATAAAAAGTTTTTAAAAAAAAATGACACCTTGAAATGTTTCAGCCAAATGGATGGAAGGAAATTGTGATGGTTTGCATATGCTTGGGCTGGGGAGTGG
This sequence comes from Rattus norvegicus, assembly GCF_021556685.1. Classification (NCBI taxonomy): domain Eukaryota; kingdom Metazoa; phylum Chordata; class Mammalia; order Rodentia; family Muridae; genus Rattus; species Rattus norvegicus. Next base: position 210,149,112 of record NC_141534.1, on the reverse strand, counting down.
GACTATTGGGAGGTGTGGCCTTGATGTAGTAGGTGTGTCACTGTGGGTGTGGGCTTTAATACCCTAGTCCTAGCTGCCTGAAAGTGAGTCTTCCACTAGCAGCCTCAGATGAAGATGTAGAACTCTCAGTTCTGCCTACACCATGCCTGCCTAGATGCTGCCGTGCTCCTACCTTGATGATACTGGACTGAATCTCTGAACCTGTAAGCCAGCCCCAATTAAATGTTGTCCTTATAAGAGTTGCCTTGGGCTGGAGAGATGGCTCAGCGGTTAAGAGCACCCGACTGCTCTTCCAGAGGTCATGAGTTCAATTCCCAGCAACCACATGGTGGCTCACAACCATCTGTAAAGAGATCCGATGCCCTCTTCTGGTGTGTCTGAAGACAGTTACAGTGTACTTATATATAATAAAATAAATCTTTAAAAAAAAAAATAAGAGTTGCCTTGGTAATGATGTCTGTTCACAGCAGTAAACCCTGACTAAGGCAGAAATAAAATCATCCTGAGTAAAGTAACCCAGACCCAGAAAGACAAATATGGTACGTATTCAATTATAAGTGATATTAGCTGTTAAGTAAATGATAACCAAGCTACAATCCACAGACCTAGAGAGACTAAGCAAAGAGGGAGCCTCTAGGGGGATGCATGGACCTCCCTAGGAAGGGGAAATGGAATAAATCTTCCAGATGGACTGGGGGGGTGGATAGGGATAGGAGCAAGAGGGAGCAGGTGAGGGAGTGAGAGAGTGTGGGCAAAGACACCTGGAACTGGGGAGTACTGGGGCACGTGAAAACTTAGTACAATGGAAACTACCAGGAATCAATGGCAGTGACCCTGGTGAGGTCTTCTAGTAGAGGACAATACAGAGTCTGAACTGGCCATCTTTTGTAGCCAAGCAAGGCTTCCAATCATGGGACCAGGTTACATTCAGTTGAATTTTTGGCCGAGGGGGTCCCGTGGATAACCCTAAACAACCCGGGCTGATGCTAAGACAGAAAATTGCTCTCTGAACTGGCATTGCTAAGGACAACATCCACAAACTCACTCCACATAGAGAGGTGGAGTTGGTTCCTGCATGAAGCCTTCACCCTTACATGCTAGCCTTGGCTGTGAGAGGATACTCTGCAGGCTACGAAAAGAAAATCCTAGACACCAGCTATCTTAGTTAAGGTTTTATTGCTGTGAAGAGACACCACAACCAAGGCAACTCTTATAGAGGAAAACATTTAATTGGGGCTGGCTTACAGTTTCAGAGGTTCAGTCCATTATCATCACACCAGGAGCATAAATAATGGCGTTCAGGCAGCCATGGTGCTGGAGAAGCCTAGAAGTCTACATCTTAATCCACAGGAAATGGAAAGAGACCGCATGCCACACTGGGCATAGCTTGAGCATAGGAGACCCCAAAGCCCACCCTCACAGTGACACAATTCCTCCAACAAGGCCACACCTCCTAATAGTGTCATTCCCTATGGGCCAAGCATTCCAAATACATGAAGTTTACTCAAACCACCACACCAACACAGCCACAAAACCCTTGACCTACAATCTGTCCTGCCTGCAAAGTGTGCTGGGGGCAACGGTGGCCCAGAACTTGTGGGAGTGGGCAACTGATGTTTGGTTTAACTTGAGGCCCGCTGCATGAAAGGAGCCCACGCCATATACTGCCTGGATGACTAGGAACTTGAAATCCGATAGCCTAGAGACCTAGAATAGAACCAAACATGACTGGGGAAAAAAAACACTCATAGAGGGGGAGAACGGGTTAGGGGCATTGCGGTGCCTTGTCCAGTCATCATCAGAGAGGTTTCCTCCTGTGGCGGATGGCAGTGAGTACAGAGACCCACAGCCAGATGTTATGGTGAGAGGGACTCTAAATTGGAGCTCTCCATCAGGTCACTTCTCCTAGGAGATTGGCGGATGTAGAGATAATGTTTATAAGCTCTGTGTGAAGATGTGTCTCTGCCCTTCCTTGCCTGCTCTTAGCTTGCTGTTCTGTGGGACGCCTAGCAATGGAGCAGGTGTGTCTCTGACTCTTTTGCCTGTTCTTGGGACTCTTTTCCTCTTATTGGGTTGCCTTGTCTGTTCTCAATATTAGAGCATTTGCTTGTTCCTATTTGCATACTCCTGTTTGGCTGTGGTCTCTTGGAGACCTGCTCAGGAAATGGGTGGGTGGCAGATCTGGAGGAGAGGGGGAATGGGGAGGGGTTGCTGAAATGGGTGTAGGGGGTAAAAACTGTGGTCAGGGTGTGTTGTATGAAAGAATATATTTCCAGTAAAAAATTGTTTTTGAAGAATAAAAAAAAACAAAGAAATTGGATGCTTAGATGTTTGTTTATTTGGATGGTTGGTTTGTTTTGATTTTTGGGACACATTTTCTGTGTGTAGCCCTAGCTGTCCCAGAACTCACTCTGTAGACCAGGCTAGCTCGAATATCTGCCTGCCTCTCTGCCTTCTGAGTCCAGCTGAAATCAGTTTTCTAAGTAAAATGTTTCCAAAAATGTAACAGAGTGGTTTTAGTGAGTTTACCAATAATTTCTAACCTTTTCAGAAAATTGAATAGGAGGGGAACTTCCAGACTCATCCTCTGAACATTGAGTTCCAAAGAGTTGCAGAAGGAAGAAGGAAAGTGTGCTCGTGTCTTTGGAACCCAGGGAGGGAGACACGGCTTAGTAGTTAAGAGTGCTTACTGCTCTTGCAGAGAACCCAAGTTCAGTTCCCAGCACCCATGTCAGAAGTCTCGAAATCAATTGTTTAAGTCTAGTTTCCGGAGATCTGATGCCCTCTTGTGGACTCTCTGTGCAACTACACTCATGTAAACGTGGCACACAATTTAATAATAATGAGTTACAGTAATACTAATCATAAGGCCGAAGAGACCGCTCGGCAGTGAAAGATGCTTGCTGCTCTTCCAGAGGCTCTCAGTTCACTTCCCAGCACCGATCTCAGGAAGCTCACAGCTGCCTCTAACTCCAGCTCCCGGAGAGCAACACCCTCCAAATCTGGCCTCCAAAATGCGCTGCATTCCTGTGCACACACAAACACACACACAAACACACACACACACACACACACACACACACACACACACACACACACACACATAATTAAAATTTTTAAATTTTAAAACAGAATACCACAGCAGTGGCAGTTGCAGAGAAGAACTACTCCTCGAAAAATTAGTAAGTTGAAGTCTAAAGGAAAATGGCTTATTTGCATAAACAGGAAATCTCGCCCCTTCCACTGCTCCACTGCAGTCTTTATTGTGGTGATGTGCACCCATACATCGAATCCCTTGTGCCGCCTAGTGAAGGCAGCCATTCTAGTTTCTTCTGTGAGTACGGACTAGACTTGGTGACCTCCAGAGACGGGGAAACACTTCATTTTATGATGAGAAAGGCTGGACAGCCAGAGCACCAGCAGGTCCAGCAGGTCCAGCAGGCCCAGCAGGCCCAGCAAGCCCAGCAGACCCAGCAAGCCCAGCAGACCCAGCAGGCCCAGCAGGCCCAGCAGGCCCAGCAAGCCCAGCAGGTCCAGCAGGTCCAGCAGGCCCAGCAGGCCCAGCAGACCCAGCAGGCCCAGCAGGTCCAGCAGACCCAGCAGGCCTAGCTAGAGCCTCTGTACAACACGCAGGCAACTTGGCCTGCGAGAGTGTCTCCTCTCCTCGGCCGTTTTTACCTTGTACATGACCTTAAAGAAGGACTGCGTAAATGCTAACTTCATGAGCCTCTGTGTCCTCCTCCTCCCTCCAGGAAGAAGTATTTCCCTTCGGAAGACATAGGCACTTTCCTACTTAGAGATATTATCACTGTGATGAGAAAGTAGGAGCAAAAGCAAGATGGGGAGGAAAGGGCTTATTTAGCTTACACTCCCACCTCACAGTCCTCACTGAAGGAAGTCAGGACGACGGGAACTCAAGCAGAGCTGGAACCTAGACATGTGAGCTGGTAGACATGCGCTGGCGGGGTTCTGCTTACTGGCTTATTCATCATGGCTTGCTTGGTCTGCATATTATAAAAGCCAGGTCCAACATCCCAGGGATGGCACCACCCATCATAGGCTGTGCCCTCCCACATCAATCACTAAGAAAATGCCCTACAACTGGATCTTACGAAGGCATTTTCTTAATCAGCGTTAGCTCCTTTGTTTCAAGTTAGCATAAAATTAGACCTGACAGTTACACAGCAGATCCTATTGAAAATAGGATGCTTTTACCGGTGAAGAGAGTGAGGTGGTCCAAAGACCAGAGCCGTAGGTGACAGGATGCAGAGAACATGAGTCAGAGGTTCGAGGGGTACAGCCATAAGGAATGGTGGTTTGAATGGGTGGCCCCCATAGGCTTGTCTGTTTAAATGCTTAGACCAAAAGGAATGGCGCTATTAGAAGGTATAGCCTTCAAGGATGGGCCTGGCTTTGTTGAGGGAAGGATGGCAGGCTGTAGGTGGGCTTTAAGGTCTCACATATGCTCAAGTGTGACCAGTGTGACATAGCCACCTGCTGCTTCCTGCAGATCAAGATGTAGAACACTAGCTCCTTCTCAGCACCGTATCAGCCCACATACCTCTGTGTTTCCTGCCATGACAATGATGGACGAGACCTCTGAACTGTAAGCCAGCCCCAACTAAATATTTTTCCTCTATAAGAGTTGCCTCAGTCATGGTGTCTCTTCACAGCAACAAGAATCCTAAGTGAGACACAAAGGGATACCAAGGGAAGCCTGGAACCACCAGAAACCAGAAAAGACTTGAAATATAGCATTATCGACACCTTGGCATTTCACTTCTGGCCTCCAGGATAGGGGAAGAATATAATTCTGTTGTTTCATTAGCCCAGGGTTTGGTCATTTGTTTATACCTGGCCTCCCTAGGTCTCAGAAGTAGAACAGGCATGTCCCTCTACATGTGCTCCTGTCAAGAGAGTGACAGCTGGATAAAGAGGACTGGGTCAACAGGGGACACACACGGAAGCATGTGTGGGTGATCAGGCTGTGTTCAGCTCCTTCAGCTGGGAGGAAAACGTGAGCTTGGAGTATAGTACAAGGACACCACTCCATCCTGGAGTAAGACAGCCTGCCAGCATCCAGGTGGAGGTCCTGCCCCAGCAAGGGTGGATGCTGGGAGCTGACAGCCTGGGCACTATCTGTACAACATGGCACCTGTCAGGTTGCCTTCTGCCAAGAGAAGTCTGAGAAAAACTTGAACTTCCATTTTGGAGGCCATTTCCAGGAAATTCTATCAAGAGTGGCAAATGAAAACAAACAAGATTTCCCTGGGGGAAATAACACAAACAGGAATTAGGAAGTGAGCACATGCAGCCTCCCAGCTGACCTGAGCAGGGATATAAAAGCCCCAGGCTCAGGAGCCTCCAATCTACACATCTTCCCTCTCCATCTGCTCCTCTGATCTACTCCTCCCTCAAACCAATACCAGAACCATGACCTGCTGTGGCTGTTCAGGAGGCTGTGGCTCCAGCTGTGGGGGCTGTGGCTCCAGCTGTGGGGGCTGTGGCTCCAGCTGTGGGGGCTGTGGCTCCAGCTGTGGGGGCTGTGGCTCCAGCTGTGGGGGCTGTGGCTCCTGCTGCTGCAAGCCTGTGTGCTGCTGTGTGCCTGTCTGTTCTTGTTCCAGCTGTGGGGGCTGCAAGGGAGGCTGTGGCTCCTGTGGGGGCTGTGGCTCCTGTGGAGGCTGTAAGGGAGGCTGTGGCTCCTGTGGAGGCTGCAAGGGAGGCTGTGGCTCCTGTGGGGGCTGTGGCTCCTGTGGAGGCTGCAAGGGAGGCTGTGGCTCCTGTGGGGGCTGCAAGGGAGGCTGTGGCTCCTGTGGGGGCTGTGGTTCCTGTGGAGGCTGCAAGGGAGGCTGTGGCTCCTGTGGAGGCTGTAAGGGAGGCTGTGGCTCCTGTGGAGGCTGCAAGGGAGGCTGTGGCTCCTGTGGAGGCTGTGGCTCCTGTGGAGGCTGCAAGGGAGGCTGTGGCTCCTGTGGGGGCTGTGGCTCCTGTGGAGGCTGCAAGGGAGGCTGTGGCTCCTGTGGGGGCTGCAAGGGAGGCTGTGGCTCCTGTGGGGGCTGTGGTTCCTGTGGAGGCTGCAAGGGAGGCTGTGGCTCCTGTGGAGGCTGTAAGGGAGGCTGTGGCTCCTGTGGAGGCTGCAAGGGAGGCTGTGGCTCCTGTGGGGGCTGTGGCTCCTGTGGAGGCTGCAAGGGAGGCTGTGGCTCCTGTGAGGGCTGCAAGGGAGGCTGTGGCTCCTGTGGGGGCTGTGGTTCCTGTGGAGGCTGCAAGGGAGGCTGTGGCTCCTGTGGAGGCTGTAAGGGAGGCTGTGGCTCCTGTGGAGGCTGCAAGGGAGGCTGTGGCTCCTGTGGGGGCTGTGGCTCCTGTGGAGGCTGCAAGGGAGGCTGTGGCTCCTGTGGGGGCTGTGGCTCCTGTGGGGGCTGCCAGTCCAGCTGCTGTCAGTCCAGCTGCTGCAAGCCCTGCTGCAGTCAGTCCAGCTGCTGTGCCCCTGTGTGCTGCCAGTGTAAGATCTGAGAGTTTCCAGGAAGCACGTCTACTATTCCTTTACTTCTGAAGCCTGTCTTCTTTGGAAGCCGTGGGGTAACAGTGATGTTCCTCCTCAGGTTCAAGGCGTCCTTCTCCAGTCCTTGATGGGAAGGAACAAATCACTGCCCTGATGCTTCCCTGAAAGATTCAGGTTGTAACTTAGTCCCCACATTCTTTAACCTCTCTTTCCCACATTCCCTACTATGTCTACGCAGGCTTTTCCAGCATCACAATGAGTCTGTGAAGTTCTGAAATGTATCCAAGATCTATTCAATAAATCCTCTCCCCACTATCCTCTGTCTCAGAGTGTTGTCTCATTGTTAAAGTGATCATCTTCCCCATATCCCCTTCCCTAATAGGTGGATGCCATCCACACCAAGCTATCACCATGCATAACACATGTTATGATGTGTGGTGCACATGGACTGAGTCAATGTATAGAGAAGGCACAGTTCCTAAGTGTGAAGGGCATCAGAATAGGATCAGGGGTGCTGACTTTCACCAACAGAGGTAAGTCTATCAGTGGGCGGAGTCCTTTGTGTAGGACTGTGTTGAGTAAGGGGTCTAATCAGTCTGTGTGCTCATGGTGCACAGGAATGAGGATCAGACCCAAGACATGAAGTAGGACTGAGCACACCCTCTTTGCGGAGAGGCTAAGGGAAGCAAACATGAAACTGTGTCACATCAGAGAAAAGTGGAGAGTGAGATCTGGGGAGGTTCTGTGGCAGTTTGAAGGAAACTGTCCCCTGTGTGCTCAGATGTTTGAATGTTTGTTTCCCATTTGATGGCACTGTTTTGGGAGGCTTAGGAGGTGTGGTCTTACTGGAGGAAGTACACTACTGGGCAACTTTGAGGTTTGATAGTATGTGTGTGGGGGGTTGTTGGTGTTTGTGTTTTTTTGTTGTTGTTGTTTCTTTTGGTTTGCTTTGCTTTTTCTCTGTGTAACCCTGACTGTCCTGGAACTCACTGATATACAAGGCTAGCCTCAAATTCACAGAGGTCTGCCTGGTTTTGCCTCCTGAACACTTGGACTTTGAGGTTGGAATATTACTCAGCTATCAAAAACAATGACTTTATGAAATTCATAGGCAAATGGATGGAACTGGAAAATATCATCCTGAGTGAGGTAACCCAATCACAGAAAAACACACATGGTATGCGCTCATTGATAAGTGGATATTAGCCCAAATGCTTGAATTACCCTAGATGCCTAGAACAAACGAAACTCAAGACGGATGATCAAAATGTGAATGCTTCACTCCTTCTTTAAAAGGGGAACAAGAATACCATTGGGAGGGAATAGGGAGGCAAAGTTTAGAACAGAGACTGAAGGAACACCCATTCAGAGCCTGCCCCACATGTGACCCATGCATATACAGCCACCCAATTAGACAAGATGGATGAAGCAAAGAAGTGCAGGCCAACAGGAACTGGATGTAGATCTCTCCTGAGAGACACAGCCAGAATACAGCAAATACAGAGGCGAATGCCAGCAGCAAACCACTGAACTGAGAATAGGACTCCCGTTGAAGGAATCAGAGAAAGGACTTGAAGAGCTTGAAGGGGCTCGAGACCCCAAAAGTACAACAATGTCAAGCAACCAGAGCTTCCAGGGACTAAGCCACTACCCAAAGACTATACATGGACTAACCCTGGGCTCCAACCTCATAGGTAGCAATGAATATCCTAGTAAGAGCACCAGTGGAAGGGGAAGCCCTTAGTCTTGCTAAGACTGAACACCTAGTGAACGTGATTGTTGTGGGGAGGGTGGTAATGAGGGGAGGGTGGGGAGGGGAACAACCATAAAGAAGGGGAGGGGGAAGGATTAGGGGGATGCTGGCATGGAAACCAGGAAAGGGAATAACATTTGAAATGTAAATAAGAAATACCCAATTTAATAAAGATGGGGGGGGAAGCAAATTCTACCCCCCCCAAAAAAATAAATAATATAGCTTCAATCCTAGCTTGCTCTCTCTATTGCTTGTGATTCAAGATGGGAGCACTAGGCTCTCTGCTCCAGCCTGCTGCCTTGCCTCTGCATCTTGATAGACTCCTGTCCCTCTGGAACTGTGAGTCCAAATAAACTGTTCCTTCTGTAAAGTTGCCTTGGTCATGAGTGTAATCACAGCAACAGACAGGTAATCCACACAGGTACTCCAAACTCTCAGTCGTCAGAGCAATGCACATCAAAACCACAGAGGGAGGCTTGTTCTCACCTCCTCAGATGACTGCTGGCCAAACGGAAAGAGGTCAAGCATTGTCAAGGAGCAGTCAGAGCCTTGTGCATGGCTGATGAGGACGAAAAGCTAGACAAGCCACTTTAACAGGCAACTGGACTCTTTCCAAGTGCTAAGTTCAGAACGTAACTTCAGAACCTGGTGATCAACTCTTGGGTGTTTACCAAAAAGAGCTAAAGATACACATCGCCTAAGAACTCACATGGTGGGCTGGAGAGATGGCCCAGCTGAAGGTGGGCCTAGGAGGAGCTTCACTCTCTTTTGAAGGAATGGCGTGGGATTCCCGGTGTTCACTGGTAAGCATCTGGGGGATGCATCTGAAGACTGTGGGGGTGGCCATGGAGAACTGCAAAATTGGATAGCTAACCCATCTCATGCCCGTGAAGGTGTCCTGTCCTAAGGGAACAACAGTCCCACCTCTTGGCACTCCGTCCTGTAAGACTTTCCTCCCCAGTTGGAAGTGCACGGAACTCACCTTCCCCACCCATGGTCCATGAGGGAGGGGCTAGCATCCTCAACAGCCATGGGTTCACTCTTTCCCATAAGTCTGCCAGTTGTCACAGGATGACAGGAACCAGAGCAGCAGAGGCCAAAGGTATGATCTAGGTCACCAAGGATAGAGTGGGTGTGGCCAGAATTAAGTCAAGGGACTTAGAGGGGTGGTCCTGGGTTCTATGTAGAGACTCCACAGGGACCTCCAGTGAAGACTGTTAGACTGAGAGAGAAACAGGCTGCTCTGGGACTTCCTTCCTCTGGACCGTAAGGCAGAAGGCTGAGGGTCTCAAGAACACAACGCTCCAACCTACACAGAAGCCAGCTCACAGACCTGAGCCCTTCTTCACCAAAGAGGAAACTGAGCCCTTGAGGAAACACCTGGCTTCTAATTGGCCAATAGGAGCTGGTATATGAAGGTTCTTGACACAGTGGACATCTTGGGGCCATGAAAAAAACATACATTCCCTCATGTGGTGGCTTCCTCCTTGATACACCTTCACGACACAAAGTCTGAGCCACCAGGGGTCTAACCAGGAGTGAATACAGGAGCAGGAGTGGACACCTCCTCTGTCTCCCTTAGCTCCTCCTGCCTCCGCCCCGCTGGGGCTCCTGCCCCTTGCTCCACATGCTATAGCACACTTAGGTTCCTTAGGGACTTGCTGGGTCATGACAGGGTAACGACCAGAGGTCCTAGGGTTCTGCTTCTGTCTGGGAGATGGAAATAACTCAGTCCACCCAGAAAATGACAGGGGAAACTGGGAAAATGTGAAACATGACCGAAGATTCTTCATGGATGTTGTGTTTGCTTTAAAATTCTTTAAAATCCTTCCAATTTTTCTCTTAAAAAGTGGCACAAGGGATTGGGGATTTAGCTCAGTGGTAGAGCGCTTGCCCAGCAAGCGCAAGGTCCTGGGTTCGGTCCCCAGCTCCAAAAAAAAAAAAAGGTGGCACAAGTAGGAATCAGGAAGTAACATATGCAGCCTCCCACCTGACCTGGGCAGGGATATAAAGACCCAGGCTCAGGAGGCTCCACATCTGCACACCTTCCTCTCCACCTTCTCCTCTGACCTACTCCATCCTCAACCAAACACCAGAACCATGACCTGCTGTGGCTGCTCAGGAGGCTGTGGCTCCAGCTGTGGGAGCTGTGGCTCCAGCTGTGGGGGCTGTGGCTCCTGCTGCTGCAAGCCTGTGTGCTGCTGTGTGCCTGTCTGTTCCTGCTTCAGCTGTGGGGGCAGCAAAGGAGGCTGTGGCTCCTGTGGGGGCTGCAAGGGGGGCTGTGGGTCCTGTGGGGGCTACAAGGGGGGCTGTGGGTCCTGTGGGGGCTACAAGTCTTGTTGCTGTCAGTCCAGCTGCTGCCAGCCCTGGTACTCTTCAGGCTGTGGGTCTTCCTACTGTCATTCCAGCTATGTCCCTGTGTGCTGCCAGTGCAAGATCTGAGGCTCTGACACGTGCTCCTAGCTGCTCCGGACAAAGACCAATGTCCATCTCTCTGTCCTGCTGATATCTGGAGTCCAGTGGAAATGGCATTGTTGAAACGGGGACCAGCATTCCTAGACTGTGTGAGAGTGATGTCCCCCACCACTCATCATCAGACCTACATGTTCCCATGTTCCTAAAGACATTGTCTTTTTTTTCTACGTCACTTCTGTTTCTGGGGTCCTCTGTATGCATTTCGTCTTCTTCATGTGGCCCCTCGAGAGCTGCTCCCATCACCTACCTTCAGGGTCTGCAATAAACACTCTCCTCGCACAGTCTGTTTCCAATACGATTCTTTCCTTAGTCTCTTTAAATTCATTGTCTCCATACCCCTCCCTCAGGTGTCTCCTCCTGTGGGCCTCCTGAATCCAGGGCACACCATGAAAGCAGTATGGGGCCCTGGCCTGGCTTCGAAACTGGTGTTCTTTTTACCTAGAGACACCTTCGAATTGGAATTAAAATGCCAGTAAACCCAGCTTATGAGACTGAGCAGATGTGACTGGAGTGTGGATTCACCTCTTCCCCAGGTATTTTCTGAAACTCTCACAAAGACTACCTGCCTTTGTTTACAGAAAAAGAACCTAAGTTCTGCACAACCTTTTACAGCCTCCAGGACCCTTCACAGCCCCGCCCTGACAGGAGCACCGTGAGATCCCATTTCAAGTCTTCAGCAGCCTTTTAAAGTTAAGAACTTCAAAACCCAAAGGGGTCTTTTATTTGACTATTGTTAAAGACGGTGAAGTGGACTCTTGCCCTGCAGGAGCCTGGCCCCATGCGCTTGTGTGTGTGCTAGTCTCTCCCTGAATGCCTCACTTTCTATTCATCCCCACGCCTAAATTTGTGCTACAAATCTTTTAAAAATAAAATTCACTCTGCTCCATGTGAACTCATCCTAGAAGTCCCTCTTTTGTACAAAGCCGCGGACTTGACTTTATGTGAATGGAAGCCTCTAGAAAACAAAGGATCTTCTTGGGTGCTGGTGGCCATTCTGGGCTGCACCCCCTGAGCTGTTCAGAGAAGACAGAGGACCTGCCACTGTCGTGCAGTGGACCTCTCAGCCAACACCATGGGTTACACGATGCCAGTTCTCACATGGCGACAGCCGATATGCCCAGGTGATTCGTGTGGGATTAGGACCACGGTGACCCGACAGATGAAGGACGGGGAGCATTCAGCAGACGTTGCAGAGAGGGTGGATCCCAGCTCCCGGGTTAATGAAGCACCGCCTCCCCCAGTAGTGTCCCAGCTTCATTTCTGTGCTCTGACTGAGAAGCACCACATTCCGACTGCCGTACTGCCATGCTGGCTGCAAGCGTTCCCTACAGAATTGTGCCCCAGGCCCTGTTGGGGAGTCTACGTTGTCCCACACACGGAAAGAGCATGTACTGCTAAATTCCCATGGCTCACCGATCCCAAACCAGATCTCCCCTCTTGAGCTCTGCCTTCACTCCCTTTTGGCAATTAATTGTGGGAAAACATTCCTTCCCTATCACTGCCTCTGTGTGTGTGTGTGTGTGTGTGTGTGTGTGTGTGTGTGTGTGTGTGTGTGCGCGCGCGCGCGCGCGCGCGCGCTGGGGGGTGGTTCCTAATGAGTGCCTGGACTGGCTACCTCACCCTCTAGAGTTTCGTTGGAGTCCCAGCCAGCTCCGCCTTGGGAGGGCCTGAGGCTATCCATCAAGGGGACTCTCTCTGTCATAGTTTTCAGGGTCAATTTACACTGGGCTAGGAAAAACAGGGAGGGGATTGAAAAATGACTCAGGTCACTGACCCTCGGTAATGTTTTGCATAAATACTACAAAACACATTGTTTCAGTAAGCAATTTCTGGCTTATTTTAAGTTTAAAGGAATTTATACTGTAATGTCTTAATAAAACCCATAAAGAAGCTGATGAGAAAGCTCAGTGAGTCAAGGCACCTGCTGCCAAGCCTGATGACCTGAGTTGGTGGCCATCAAGACCAATGTGGTGGAAAGAACCAACTCCTGCAAGCTGCCTTCTGGCATCCACACACGCACTATGCCAGGCCTTCTCTGACCACTTCCATGCAGAAACACATGAGGCTTACTCACCACTCCTTTTCAGGCTAGGGTCAGGACACTCATATGCCAGACAGGGCTCTGTGTGTGTGTGTGTGTGTGTGTGTGTGTGTGTGTGTGTGTGTGTGTGCATACATGTGTGTATGTACATGTATGCGTGTGCATGCATCTGTGTATAAATAAATGAATGTGTGAGTATATGTACATGCATGTATGTATAGCTCTGTGTGTATATGCATGTGTATACATGGGGGTGGTGTGTGTGTGTGTGTGTGTGTGTGTGTGTGTGTGTGTGGTGTATATGTATGTGTGCACTTGCACACCCATCTGGTGTGTTCAGACAGTGGCTCTCAGACCAGTCTCTGTGGTAGAAGCTCCTGAGTCAGGATTACAGCTTGGTGGTTGCCTCCGCCCTTACCCCCAACTCATAGGTGAACCTCGTCTGGAGCCGCCCTTTGCCCAAGGACAAGGAGCAGTCTCAAGCTGAGACATGTGGAAACTCAGGAGTCTGTATAGAGGAGGGCAGTGTACCCCAGGTCTTCTACAGGATAGTGCCATCCAAAGGATGACCCAACAGACAGGTGAGCCTGTAAACTGACAAGGGACCCAAGCCGAGCTCTGGCCATAAAATTCTGAAAGGTGTCTGTGACCATGTCAGCCTTTGATGTAGGTCCCATTGCCTCTTCTCTGGAAAGCAATCTGCTAGTCAGGCCAAAGCGGGAAGGCGGGCAGGATGAGGACAGAGGTAGGCAGAGCCAGTGGTGTTGGCCACCAGAGCTTCTCTGTACCTTGTTTCTCTAGGCACTGCAGACAAGGCATGGCAGGTAATGGACTCGAGAGCTGCCCCACCAGGTTCTTGAAGCCAGGATAGGTTCAGAGGATGCATCTACCTGTCCAGAGAAGACAAAGACATACCTGGGACCACAAATTCTTAGCTTGGAGCTGAGGTGTTGCTGCTGAGCTTTTAGTACGAGATTTGGCAAACTTCTGGTGTGTCTGTGGGGGCATTTTGTGAGTGGCTTAGCTGAGAAGGGAAGACCCACCTTGAATGTGCTTAGCACCATCCCATGAATTAAGGGTCCCAAACCGAATGAAAAGGTAGAAGGGAGAAAGCCAGCTGAGCACAGCCTTCTTCTGACTTCCTAGATGCAGTGTGACCAGCTTCCTCAAGTTCCTGACAACAGGCCTTCCCTATCCTAATGATAGACAGCATCCTCCAAGGGTGAGCCAAAATAGACTCCTCCTCCCTCACATTGCTTCTGTCACAGAGAAGTAACCAGTGTGAGAAGCACACCCTCTATCTCACCAGCCACCCATGCCCAAGGTGAAGCAGGGCCTGCACCCCTCCCTTAGGACCTTTCAACACCCTGCAAAGTCAACCCAAAGCACACCAGGGCCCAGGGCCCAGCACAGCATCAGAGGGAACGAGACAAGTCCAGAGAGAGCACATGCGCACCAGTGTTGTTCATGGTGTCAGGTAGAGTTCCAGGAGGAGAAACAGGGAGGGGGCCATGAGGAACAAGAGACAACTTCTACTTTGGAGATAGGGACACATCGAGGAAAGTTTAAAGCCCAAGGGCTGCCATACAGGATGAGCTAGACATATATGTCCATGCATGTAGAGGCCAGAGGGCTTCCTTAGGAGCCATCCACTTGGCGCTTGAGACAGGATCTCTCACTGGCTTGGAGTCCACACATTCAACTAAACTGACTGGCCGTTAGGCCCCAGGGATTCTCCCATCTCTGCCTTCAAAGAGCTTGGAACCCAGCTTTTTGTGTAAGATCTCGTGATCCAACTCTGGTCCTTCTGTTTGTGCAATAAGCACTTTACCAGCTGAACCCTCCCTCCAGAACCAGTCTTTCAAAAGAATTTCTGTCATTGATGGTGACAAGGTGCCCAGTGTTGTGACACATAAGTGGGCAGACAGCCACAGGGTGGTCATGATACAATGCGTTCTGCAGAGTTCTGCTCAGGTCACAGGTGTTGAAAAGGACAGAACCTGAGTTTGCTTCGGAGACTGTCTTCTGAATAATGCAAGTCATAAATGGCATGTCCTCAAATCTGACAGCAACCCTAAAACCACTGTTATCAATAATGAATTATTGAAACTGAACATCTTCATACACAGTTAATGGTAAAAGAATAGAACTTTGGGGGCTAGGCGATGGCTCAGCCTACTGGGTCATGAGAATGAGGGCCTGAGTTTAATCCCCAGAATTCATGTTTGGAAAATAAACAAAAACAAGAAGCTGGGCACATCATGCTTGTGGTCCTGGCACAGGAGAGATGGAGGCAGGCATATTCCTGGGACTTATTGCCCAGACACCTCAGCCAAGTAGGAACTCGTCATGTATCGAGTTCTAGGCTAGCGTAAGACCTAGTTACATATCTGTTATTGTGACAAAATACCTTGACAAGTGACTTAGCAGAGAAAGGGTTTATTTTAGTTCATAACTCCAGGTTACAGTCTGTCACTATAGGAAAGTCACAGGGACAAGTGCTTGCAACAACCGGTCACATCACACTCACAGTCAAGAGCAGAGAGAAATTAACTCCTCTATCCCTGCTTCCTTCCCTGTGCTCAGCTTGACTTCTCTAAGATTTTTTTTAAATTGTATTTGTGCGTGTCTCTACATTGATGTGTCCATGTGAGTGTATGTACAGCATCCAGAGGCCAGAAAAGGGCATCAGATCCCTTGGAGCTGGAGTTACAGGCCAGCTCCATGGTTGCTGGGATCCAAACTTTGGTTCCCATAACTGAGCAGCAGAAGCTCTTAACCAGGGAGCCATCTCTCTGATACCCCTGTTTCTATATTCTTACACAATTCAGGACCCTCTGCCTAGGGAATGGTACTTCCCACAGTGGACTGAATCAATTAACTTAATTAAGACAATTCCTGATTAACATGCTCACAGGCTAGTCAAAGGTAGACAATATTTATTGAGACTCTCTTTCCAAGTGATTCTAGGTTGGGTCAAGTTGACAGTAAACTTCACCTTCACACTAGGTTTTAAAAAAACATAAGAGTCTAAGCAATGACTCCCAACACAAGGTTGTCCTCTGGCCTCTTATACACATGCATACAAGTACAGATGCACACACACACACACACACACACACACACACTCGCATTCCTACACATGCACACCATCACATACATACACTCACACACATATATACACACACTTCAGAGAACTGTGTTAAAAAAAATACTGAATTCTACTATATTTATCAAAGGTCAAGTGCAGCTCTACTGGGGCAGAGAGAAGCAGTCACTTGCCCCCGATCTGCTCTGGTGAGAGCTGGGAACAACTGGGAGACCTGCACAGCACGGACTATGCATAGGGAGGGCAGCTGCCAGCCAAGACTGAAGGCTACAGAGCATGCCAGGGACTCATAAGGCATCCACAGCTCTCACACTGGGCCAGTGCTCAGGTTAACCTCACTGGACTTGTAACAAGAGTGGGCAGCAGGACAGGAAACATAGATGACCCCAGAAAATAGGTCAATGCAGCAAGATATTCTTGTTTTGTTTTTTTTAAAGTGGGACTGGGAGATGTGTCGGCGCCAGCACCGACACGGTACCGAGAATCGGGCGAAAGCCTGCAGGATGAAAGAAGCACACACACACAGGTTATTCGTGTCAAGCCAGAAGAGGAAGAGAGCTTCTGGTTTCTTTATTGACCAAACTATATATCCAAAGAACACCACTTAGCAGGTATCTGTCAAGCACAGTGGGGAACCCTGGCTGAGACTTTGGTAACAAAGGACCGACTATGTGGCCTGAATAAATTAGGGAAATAACCAGGAAGGCCAGCCTAATTCTGACTCAGGTGAGAAGTACCTGGCCAGACTGTTCCCAGTTGGGGACAAAAGGCTTCCACATGCAAGGGCAGGGCTCAGCAGGGGTCAAACCTTGTTGGAGACCCAGAAGGGTCTTGTTCAGGCTGACAACATTCTGTGAATGTAAACTTCTTGTGCCACACAGTGACAAAGCAACCAGGCCCAAATCCAATACAGCTCCCACAGAGATGGGTCAATAGGAACTGAGTTCAGCTCCCCATCACTGTATAAAACAAACCACGGTAGTGCACATGTGCAGTTCCAACATGGGGGAGTGCAGACACAGGTGAATCCTGGGGGCTTACTAGCTAAACAGCCAATTAGTGAGCTCCAGGCTTAGGGAGAGCTACTGCCATGAAAAATGAAGGATGGAGATAAGTTGAGGAACACACCTGACCTCTAGGTTCCACATGTGCACATTTGGGCAGATGGACACCTGACACACATATGTGTTGCTAGTATACATGTGCTCATGTGCGGGTGTGCCCGTGTGTGTGTGTGTGTGTGTGTGTGTGTGTGTGTGTGCACCAACATAAGTACTGACACTGAGGAGAGGATCTTAGGTCAACTGTTTTTTGTCTAATATTCTATTTTATTTAACCAAGTTTTCATTCATAATGTTGAAACACTAAAATTAAATAATGGGGTAACTTTTACAAGAGAAATCAGAAATATTTCTCTAATCTCTGGGAGACACACCTTGACCCATCATGACATATGATCAAACATGACCATCTTTAAATACAAGTACTGTAACCAATTTGCTCACCTAAAACAGGAAAAGATAATATGGGGAAGGAGCTAAATTTAGAAACCTAGGACAGTGGATGCTGGATTGGAACTACCAGAGTCTCATGACTCTGGAAACAAACAAACTCCAGTTTCAGAGAAAGGGCATGAGCAGGAACCAGGAAGTGACCATGTGCAGCCTCACACCTGACCTGGGCAGGGATATAAAGACCCGAGGATCAGAAGGCTCCACATCTGCACACCTTCCTCTCCACCTTCTCCTCTGACCTACTCCATCCTCAACCAAACACCAGAACCATGACCTGCTGTGGCTGCTCAGGAGGCTGTGGCTCCAGCTGTGGAGGCTGTGGCTCCAGCTGTGGGGGCTGTGGCTCCAGCTGTGGGGGCTGCGGCTCCAGCTGCTGCAAGCCTGTGTGCTGCTGTGTGCCTGTCTGTTCCTGCTCCAGCTGTGGGGGCTGCAAGGGAGGCTGTGGCTCCTGTGGGGGCTCTAAGGGAGGCTGTGGCTCCTGTGGGGGCTGCAAGGGAGGCTGTGGCTCCTGTGGTGGCTGTAAGGGAGGCTGTGGCTCCTGTGGGGGCTGCAAGGGAGGCTGTGGCTCCTGTAGTGGCTGCAAGGGAGGCTGTGGCTCCTGTGGGGGCTGCAAGGGAGGTTGTGGCTCCTGTGGGGGATGCTGCTGTCAATCCAGCTGCTGCAAACCCTGCTGCTGTCAGTCCAGCTGCTGCAAACCCTGCTGCTGTCAGTCCAGCTGCTGCAAGCCCTGCTGCTCTTCAGGCTGTGGGTCTTCCTGCTGTCAGTCCAGCTGCTGCAAACCCTGCTGCTGTCAGTCCAGTTGCTGCAAGCCCTGCTGCTGCCAATCCAGCTGCTGCAAACCCTGCTGCTGCCAATCCAGCTGCTGCAAGCCCTGCTGCTGTCAGTCCAGCTGCTGCAAGCCCTGCTGCTGTCAGTCCAGCTGCTGCAAGCCCTGCTGCTGTCAGTCCAGCTGTTGTGGGCCTGTGTGCTGCCAGTGTAAGATCTGAGTGGCTGACCACAGACTCCAAGTGGCTCTCGCACAATCTGGATCACATTCAAGCACCAGTGCTTCACACCAAAGCCTCACCTCCCAGGCCTGAATTCATCCTTCTGGGAAATGAAACTATACTACGGACCATGACCATGGTGTCCCAGATTCTGAAGACCTCATCTTGCCTATCACCCCATTCTCAAATCCATGACCCATTTGCTTCAGAGAAGACGCCCGCCCCCACATCCACACACAGCGGAGGATTTAACTGAGCTTCTTCACCCCCCAGCCTAGTCACTAGAACCCTCCACAACTGCTGCCCCTCCATCATCCCCATACCCGGCCCGTGCTTATCTTCCAGATTGAATCACACTCACAAATAAACAAACAAATCTTAACTCTTGTGCCTAGACTCTGTTTAAAATATCTTTTACTAAATCATGACTCCTTTCTGAGAAGGCTACACTCAGATTCTGGTGTGTGTGTGTGTGTGTGTGTGTGTGTGTCCATGTTTGTGTATGACTGCAGGTACCATAGCAGGTATGTGGTGGTCAGAGAGCAGCCTCAGGTGTTGGTCCTTATTTAAGTCCCTCTGTGTTTATGTATACCAGGTTTGATGGTTTGTAAGATTTCGAGGATTCTCATGTTTGCACCTCACATGTCACAGGAAGAACTTAGATGTCAGGTGCTTGCTACTGTTAAGGCCTAGGTAAAATATTAAGGCCTTAGGTAACCATTTCCTGGCCAGCCTGCCACTATAAGGAAACTTTCTCATGTTTCTGCTGTCACTAGGAACCTTTCTAAGGCCAAGCTGATTGCATATTCTATTATGGCCTGTGTCCTTGGAAACCAATCATGATAGAAGTCAGATCTATCTGTATAGTTACCCACAATAAGCTTGGACCCAAAGCAGCCACCCAGCAGCTCTTCTGGCACCTGCGTATAAGCTTTTATGGTATAAGCTATCCCTGGGATGAACCCTAACATAAGGGATATAAGAAACTATTTGGAATAAGACTCCCTTTTTTGAGGTGTGGTCAGATAAAGACCTCCCTGGGAACTTTGGCAAAAAGAGACGTGCACATGAGTAACTGACATCCTGGTTGGTGAGTTAAGACATGAATGTTAGACACGTCCCATTCTGGTAGACAAGACATGAACATTAGGCAAGGCAAGTGCCCTGCCACAGCTGAATACCCCAACCCATGGGAGCAGGCTAAGTGAACAACAAAGACACGTTCCTAAAGAAATCCCCCCACCCCTAAATCCTGATTGGTGGAATAATTTGGCACAGATAATTCAGTAGATCTCAGGCTTTAAAATCCCTGTGGAACCTTAACTTGGGGTCATAGTTCAGTTCCCAAATCTGGACCATGGCCCTGGTTGACCAGTCCTGGGGAGTATACTCAATAAACTACACCTGTCAGACTGAGATCAGTGTTCATGTGGTTTGTGAAGCGATTCCTGGACCCCAGCAACAACCACATGTGCCCTTTACATGGACTCTGGAGATGCAGACTCAGGTTCTCGTCCTTGCTCAGGAAGTGCTTTGCACACTGAGCCATCTCCCTGGCCTGGGTGCACTTCCTTCTCCTACATGCCTGTTGTCTTAGTCAGGGTTTCTAGTCCTGCACAAACATCGTGGCCAAGAAGCAAGTTGGGGAGGAAAGGGTTTATTTAGCTTACACTTCCACATTGCTGTTCATCACAAAAGGAAGTCTAGACTGAAATCACACAGGGCAGAAACTCGGAGGCAGAGGCCATGGAGGGGTGCTGCTTACTGGCTTGCTTCCCCTGGCTTGCTCAGCTTGCTTTTTCAATCCAACCCAGGACCACCAGCCCGGGGATAGTCCTTCCATCTTGATCACTAATCGAGAAAACGCCTTACAGCTGGATCTTATGGAGGCATTTTCTCAAGGGAGGCTCCTTTCTCTGTGATAACTCCAGCTTGTGTCAAGTTGACACGCAGAACCAGCCAGTACACCCGTCTTTCTATTTTTCATAAACCCCCGACTTTGCTTTGAAGTGGAAATTTCTGGTTTCTTTGGAAGCTGAGTTATGTCATATGATGGTTTGTTGAAGCAGACAGGTTAAAAAAAATGCTTTGATAAAGCAAACGTCGCAGGTGAGAGGATGTTTTGCTGAAGCAGTCGCAGGTGAGAGGATGTTTTGCTGAAGCAAACACACGAGAAGACATGTGATGTTTAGAAAGAACATAAATATGACCCCATTGACCATGGGAGGAGGCTTGCTCCACCCTCAAAAGAATGCTGCTGACTAAGAACAATCTCAGTTAAAAGTGGAAAAGGGAGGAAGAGATGGCTCAGTGGTCAAGAGCACCAACTGCTCTTCCAGAGGACCTGGGTTCAATTCACAGCACCCGCATGGGGTCCACAATTGTCTGTAACTCCAGTCCCAGGAGACTCAAAGGGCTCTTCTGTCCTCTTCAGGCATGAGACATACACATGGTACACAGACATCAACTGTCCACATTAAAACAATACAATAAAAAAAATTAAGAGGAAGAGGGATCCATTCCAACAGATGCACAGATCTCAACACAGAAACACAAATAATATAAAACACAAGGCCACGTGACTCTTCTCGAAGTTTGTAATCCTTTAGTAACTGGATCCAATGACACCAAAGTGGACAGAGTGGTAGGTGCCCTGGCTAGTTTTAGGTCAACTTGACATAAGCTAGCCATTTAATGAGGCAACCTTAATGGAGAAAATGCTTCCATAAGATCCAGCTGTAAGGCATTTTCTTAATGACTGATTGATGCGGGAGGGCCCATCCATTATTCAGCAATGTGTGGCACTGAGAATCAGATTGGCATATGCCAGCTTCCATTTCACCCATGTCCTACCCTCCACTGTGCACAGTCTGGAATCTCTGCACTGCCCGCAGGAGCTTCAGCCCATCTCCTAAACCCATCATCCTTTGGCTCAGAGCCAGATGCTTGCAGTCTTCATATGTGCTAGCAAAGGACCTGCCTCAGGATCTTTGTACCTGTTGTTCCACTAGAACTCTTCCTGATAGGTCAGATGTTCTCTCCTCAGATGACCTCTCCCCGCACCTGATAATTTTCTCAGCATGCCATAGCAGGCAGGTCTCATCTATAGTGTATGGTAATTTCCTTATTACCAGACTGCCTCTGGCAGGTCCCCAAGTGAGTTAGCTGCTCCAAGGGGTTATGAGGGAAACCGAGAATAGGTCTTTCCAGGCAAAGGGAATGGCAAGTGCAAAGGCCCTGCCTTGCTGTGGAGACTGCTCACACCCACACACAGCTGCCAGGTTAGGGCCTCGGATCATCAGCAGGCTGTGCAGTTTGAATACAGAAACCCATGACAGGCAGCTGGAAGAGCCCATGGCACCAGCCAGTGGATGCATTGATGGGAAAGAGAAAAGGTGAGGATTCTCAGGGCGGGAAGGACAGGCAGGCACCTGGTCACCTGAATACCAGGGCAACTGGGTGGCTATGAGTTCCACATCATGCTAGCTGAGCTGCTTGAGCAATGCCATGTGTCTTCTGAACCTTGGTCCCCTAACATTGGGTGAGAATAGACCAGTCTTTCCTGGAAAACATGGGGGGGATGGGAGAAGGCAATGGGGATGTGGCTTGGAAGGCAGGTGGTCATGTGCAGAGGTCAGGTGTGATATTTGTTGTGATGGTTATCTGGTCACTGTGATGGTCAACTCTGTTGGACTGCTGTAGTATTCACTCTGATGGTCCCTGTAGTGGTCAGCTGAGCAGTCAGCTGGGATGGCCACTATCACGATTGTGGTCACTTGTAATGGTCAGCTATAGCAGTCACAATTGACATAAGTTGTAATGTCCACTGTGGTGGTGAACATAGTGGTCACTGTGATGGCCAGTCAGAGTGGTAGTTAGTGGTAGGTCATGTGATAGTCATAATGGTCTGTGTGGGGGTCATAGTGGTCACTATGATGGCCAGACGTAGTGGTCAAGTAGTGGTCAGTTGTAATGTTCATTCTGATTGTCAGTAATAGTCATTGCAGTGGTAATTAATTGTAGTCTTTAATATGATGATTAGCTACCGTGGTGACTATTATGGTACAGGGGTCAACATGATGGTCAATCGTAGTGAAAACTATGGTGGTCAGTTGTAATGTTCACAGTGATGTTCAGCCGTGGTGATCACTATTCTGGTTAGTTTGTTTACTCTGAAGGTCAGTCAGAGTGACCACTGTGGTGGTCATTGTAGTGTTCTTTATGATGGTCAGCCCCAGTGGTCATTATGGTGGTCAGTTGTAGAGTTCATTTTGATCATCAGTCATAGTGGTCACTGTGGTCATTTGTGGGGGTCACCATGATAGTCAATGGACTGGGTAGTTTATGTCAATACCCCACTATCCTTGTACCAACTTCAGTCCTAGTTAGGTTACCATTGCTGGGATGAAATGCCATGACCAGAGCAGCTTATGGGGGAAGGGTTTCTTTGGCTTACACTTCCATATCACTGTTCAGCATTAGGACAGGATCTCAAATAGGGCAGGAGCCTAGAGGCAGTGGCTGATGAGGAGGTCATAGAGGGGTGCTGCTTACTAGCTGGCTCCTCCTGGTTTCTTGCTCTGCTGTAGGGTATCCACCAGAGAAGACCGATCATACCTGGGTTTAAGCCAACAGAAAATCTTTATTAGTCAGTCAGCAACTACAGTGAGTGTTCAGGATCCCAGTGTAGCCCCAGACTTTGCTCAGAATGAGATTTTTTTAAAAAATTTTTTTTATTAACTTGAGTATTTCTTATTTACATTTCGAGTGTTATTCCCTTTCCCGGTTTCCAGGCCAACATCCCCTAACCCCTCCCTCTCTCCTTCTTTATGGGTGTTCCCCTCCCCATCCTCCCCCCATTGCCGCCCTCCCCCCAACAATCACGTTCACTGGGGGTTCAGTCTTAGCAGGACCAAGGGCTTCCCCTTCCACTGGTGATCTTACTAGGATATTCATTGCTACCTATGAGGTCAGAGTCCAGGGTCAGTCCATGTATAGTCTTTGGGTAGTGGCTTAGTCCCTGGAAGCTCTGGTTGCTTGACATTGTTGTACATATGGGGTCTCGAGCCCCTTCAAGCTTTTCCAATCCTTTCTCTGATTCCTTCAACGGGGGTCCTGTTCTCAGTTCAGTGGTTTGCTGCTGGCATTTGCCTCTGTATTTGCTGTATCCTGGCTGTGTCTCTCAGGAGAGATCTACATCCGGCTCCTGTCGGCCTGCACTCAGGATGAGCTTTTAAGCACAAAAACTATTTTCTGGGTTGACATTCATTTAACAAAAACAGCCAGAAGCAGAACTACAGAAGTCAAAAAAGCAAGGTTAGTCCAGTTAGAGACTTTCCCAAAGCTATGGACTGTGATGGGTAAGTCTTTGTTTTCATTTTGTCAAGTGGTGCTGTCTCCAGGCTCAGTATTAAAGCCTGGATAATACTTTAATTATGGAGTCAGTTATGCTAAGGCCTGGGGTCCTACTAAGGTCTGGGGCCCTGTTATGCCTTATTCTGCTTTCATATAGAACCCAGAACCACCAGACCAGGGATGGTATCACCCAAAAATGCCTGGGCCCTCCTCTGTTAATCACTAACTTTAAAAATGCCCTACAGGCTTGCCTACAGCCCTGCCATATGGAGGCATTTTCTTAATTGATATTCCCTCCTCTCAGATGTCATCAGTTTGTGTTGACATAATCTTTTTTTTTTTTTTTTTTTGGTTCTTTTTTTTCGGAGCTGGGGACCGAACCCAGGGCCTTGCGCTTCCTAGGCAAGCGCTCTACCACTGAGCTAAATCCCCAACCCCTTGTGTTGACATAAAACTAACCAGCATACTACTTCTGCTCTGGTCAGTGTTCTCTTGCTGTAAAGAGACACGAGGACCACAGCAACTCTTTTAAAGGAAAGCATTTAACTGGGGCTGGCTTACAGGTTCAGAGGTTTTTAATCCACTGCCATTATGCGGGGGAGTATGGTGGCACATAGGCAGACATGGTGCTGGAGACACAGCTGAGAGTGCTACAACTGGATCTGCAGGCAGCAGGGAAAGAACCACTGGGCCTGAAAACCTGAAAAGCCCAACCCCAGCGACACACTTCCTCCAGCAAGGCCACACCTACTCCAACAGGACCACACCTGCTAATCCCTCCCAAATAATGCCACTCCATAATAATAAGCTAACATCTATTCAACCATCTCAATGACTGAAAACAAGTTGGCTGGTGGTCCTTGGCTGGTAGCTCTAGGTTCTGCAAGAAAGCAGGCTGAGCAAGCCATGATTAGCAAGCCAGTAAGCAGCACCACTCCAGGGCCTCTGCATCAGCTTCTGCCTCTAGGTTTCTGCCCTGTTTGAGTCCCTGTCCTGACTTCCTTCAGTAAGGGACTATGATGTGAGTGTAAGCCGGACAAACCTTTTCCTCCCCATCTTGCTTTTGGCCATGGTGTTTCAACACAGGAATAGTAACCCTAACTAAGATACCAGGCAAGATTTTTTTTTAAATGATTTTGTTAACGATTGTTTTTTTTTAAATGATGAATGACCTTAAAGAACATATGAATAAGCGGTTGAACAAAAGTAGATAATATTTGTTATGAATGAGGAATTCAGCAGAGAGAAGTTCTAAAAGAAGAACCAAACAGAAAGATTAAAATAAAAGATGAATAAAACAGAAGAAAGGTCAGTTGGGAGCTCAATAAGGAAACAACAGGGAGAAGACTATAGAGGCTCAAGGATTAGGTCAATGGTTATTAAAAGCATAGAGCTATAAAGAAAAATGCAGGGTTGGCAAGAAGGCTCAGTAGGTAGAGATGATTGTCACAAAACCTGAAGACCTGAGTTTGATCCCTGGCCTTCCATGGTGAAAGGAGCCCTCTAACTCCCACAACTTGTCCTCTGATCTCTGATCTCCATGTAAATGCAATAGCACCAATGTGCACATGCATGCATGTGTGTGTGCACACACAGCCACAAATAAATAAATGTAATAAAAACCTGAGCATATACTGCTTTGCAGAGAAACAGAGCCTGATTCCCAGCATCCATATCAAGTGTCCAGGGAATCCAAAATCCCTCTTCTGGATTCTGTGGAAACTTCACACACACACACACACACACACACACACACACACACACACACACACACAACACAGAAATACACATATACACATAATTTAATTAAAAATAAACAGAAAATTAGGAAGGAATCTAACTTCAATTAAGTAAACTATCAAGTCAAGGTTAAGGAAAAGAACAGGAAATGTTCAAAACAACCAGAAGGAAAATGAAATAACAATACTGGATATACACTTTTAATTACTGCCCCTATAAGTGGTCTCAGCTCGCTAACCAGAAAGTGCAGGTATGTCTTTGCAGTACACACTTGTAACCCCAGCACCCTCAGCTTCTTGAAGCATGTTGACCACTCTTGAGTGTGAGGCCAGCCTGAGGTACATATAAAATTACAGACCAACCTGGCTACACAGTCAATTGTGTTCTTTAAAGAATTAAAAGAGCTGGGCATGGTGGTGCATGCCTTTAATCCTGGTTCCAGCTGAGAGTCCCAGGCCCACCAGAAATACATTGTGAGACCTTGTCCAAAAGAAAGAGAAAAAAGTAAAGGAAGGAAAGAAGAGCAAAGACACTCACAGATTGATGGCTGGGTTTAAAAACACCCCTCACCTGTTTGCTGCCTGTGAGAAACTCATCTCAGTGACAAAGACACAAAAACTGAAAGTGAAAGAATGTGAAGTGGTAATCCATCAGACTGGAATCTGAAAGCAATCAGGAATCACTAGACTCAAACTTGACAGAGTAAATTTCAAGGTAAATTAGATAAACAAAGAGGCTCCCTGCATACTAAGTAGGGAATAATGTACCAAGAAGATGTAGCGATTGTAAATGGTTTGCACCAAATGTTGTTGCAAACACCATAAAGCAGGCAATGATGGAGTAAAGAGAAGATAGCACTAGGTATAATAATGGAAGATAGAGCTAGGTATAATAATGGAAGATAGAGCTAGGTATAATAATGAAATATAGAGCTAGGTATAATAATGAAAGAGAGAGCTAGGTATAATAATGGAAGGTAGAGCTAGGTATAATAATGGAAGGTAGAGCTAGGTATAATAATGGAAGGTAGAGCTAGGTAAAATGGAAGGTGACACTCAGCAGATTATCCAGATCCCTCCTTATACCCAAATCAGTGGGAAACATTGCATTGGATTACTCTTTAAGCAAATAGACCTAACCAACATCAGTAGAATGTACCATCCAGTAGCCTCAATGTGCACATTCTCAGGATCTCACCAAAATTTCCCTAAAAATATGAGTTGAGACAAAAATCTGTGAGAATTAGTAAAGAATCAATTTAGAAACAAAAATAGGGGGTTGGGGATTTGGCTCAGTGGTAGAGCGCTCGCCTAGGAAGCGCAAGGCCCTGGGTTCGGTCCCCAGCTCCGAAAAAAAGAAATTAAAAAAAAAAAATAGAAGTGAACAGAAACATCTAGATTATGGATACTGAATAGTACTCTTGAGCAATTGGTGGATCACTGAGAGAAAAAATTGAACTGTGCCCTTTCCCCTTCTTTAGTACTAGAGACTGAGCCCAGGGTCTTCCACTGAGTTCTAGCTCTAGCCCTCCTTAACTTAAAAAAAAAAAAAGTATGTTATTTTTATGTATGTGTGTGTACCTGTATGTGTTTATGTTCACCACATGGATGCAATTCCCTAGGAGGCCAGAAGAGGGCACAAGATTCCCCTGGAATTGGTTGTCAGTTGCTATGTGGGATTTCAGAGCCAAACTCAGGACCTCTGTAAGAATGGTAGGCTCTCTTAAAGACCTAGGCTAGCTTTGAACTCACTTTATAACTCAAGAGGACCTGGAACTTATAATTCACTTGTCTTGGCCTCCCAAGTATGCTACTGGACCCAGGTCAGTGAAGGTAATTCTAAGACAGAAGTTGACTGCCTATACAATACAAAATTAAGGTGATCTCAAGTAACCTAATGGTGCCCCCAAAGTGTTAGGAAAACAAAAACAAAACAAACCCAAAAACAATGAATGGGGGAAAATGATAAATACTGAACCAGAAGTTAATGAAAAGGAGTCTAAAAAAAGAAAAAAGAAGAAAGAAGAAAAGTAGGAGACCAATGAAGCAAAGATATCATTCTTTAAAAGGGTAACAGGACTTTAAAGGACTGACAGACTATTAGCCAAATGATCTAAAAGACCCAAATTAATAAAACTAGAGGCAAAATAAGGGATGCTACAACATATATCACTGAAATCTAGAAGATCATTAGGGAATCATTTAAAAGAATTATATTACAAAATTTGAAAAATATAGAAAAAAATAAGACAAATTTCTAGACATATTTGACCTACAAATTTGAACTAAAGGAATGGAAAAAAAACTAAACACATCTATACAAGCAGTGCCAAAACTCTCCCAATAAAATCTCAAGTCTAGAACCTCCCTGCTGGTTCTACCGTACCTTGAAATCAATGTGCTCAAAGTAGCACCTAAATTAGAAGGGGAGGGAATTCTGCCAACTCATCCAACTGAGCCAGGGTTATCCTTACAAAACCAGATAAACTCACAACAGAAAGGAAACTATGGCCAGTGTTCTTGGTAATATAGACACAAACATCCTAAATAAAGTTTTTCCAATAGCAATTCAACAATGTATTGAATAGAAGTTTTGTCAGCTTGACTGTACAAGCTAGAGTCATCTGAAAAGACAGAACCTCAACTGAGGAGTTGCCTCCCTCAGATCGGCCTGTAAGCAAGTCCGTGGGGCCTTTTCCTGATGAAAGTTTGATGTGGGAGGGGCTACCCTGCTGTGAGTGTACTAACTAATGTGAGTGGGCAACTAACCCTGGGTTGTATAAGACAGCAAGATGAGGTGCTGGAGAGCTAGCTCGACAGTTAAGAATACTGACTTCTCTTCCCTGAGCACTAAGATTTGATTCCCAGAATCTACATAATGGCCACAACTATCTGAAACTACGGTTGCAGGAGATTCATCCCTTTCTGGTCTCTGCATGCCATGCACACTTGTGGTACACAGACATACATGCAGGCAAAACATTCATACACATGAAATAAAAATAAGTCTTTCAAAAAATTAAATTATGGAAAAATATATTCCCTGGCAATCAGGACACATAGTGCAGGGAGGGAGAGAGAGAGAGAGAGAGAGAGAGAGAGAGAGAGAGAGAGAGAGAGAGACAGAGACAGAGACAGAGAGACAGAGACAGACAGAGACAGACAGAGACAGACAGAGAGAGAGACAGAGAGAAGGGAGAGAAAGGAAGAAGGAAGGAAGGGAGGGAGGGAGGGAGGGAGGAAGGAAGGAAGGAAGGAAGGAAGGAAGGAAGGAAGGAAGGAAGGAAGGAAACTGTAAAGAGAGCTAGGAAGGAAAGAAGGAAGCTTAGCACGCCAAGGAGAGCAAGTAGGCTACATTCCTCCATGGTCTGCTCCTCCTCACCATAAGTTGCCTTTGGTCAGTATTTTATTCCAGAAACCAAACCAAAACAATACATTTTAAAAATTATACACCACAGGCCAGCAAGATAGCTTAGTGGATCAGGGCACTCCCTGTCAAGTTTAATGACCTGAATTTGATCCCTGAGACCCACATGGTGAAAGCAGAGAACTGACTCCTTCAAGTTGTCCCTTTGACTACCAGGTATGTGCCTTGGCACATGTGTAATAATTTTTAAGTAATAATAGAGGCTGTAAGATGAGGCTCTGCAAATAAAAATGCTGATAAGCTGAAGTGTTACACTGATCATGTGAAACATTTAAGATTTCCCTAGACCTGAAAAGAACTAGAATTTTCCTTACATTTCAACTATTTGTACACATACATGCCCACATGTGTCCTTCTGTATACCACATGCATGCCCATGCCCAGGGAAGCCAGAGAGAGCATCAGGCTTCTGGGACCTGAAGTTACAGGCTCTTGTGAGCCACCATGTTTGTGCTAGGAACTGAATCTAGGGCCTCTGGAGGAGCAGCCAGTGCTCTTGATCCCTAAACCCAGCCCCCAAACTAGAATTTTAAATAGCAACACAAAATGCCAAAATAAAATTTTAAGAACACCCTCTTTTTTTGTTTATTTTTCCCATCTTTATTAACTTGAGTATTTCTTATTTACATTTCGATTGTTATTCCCCTTCCCGGTTTCCAGGCCAACATCCCCCTAACTCCTCCCCTTCCCCTTCTATATGGGTGTGCCCCTCCCAATCCTCCCCCCATTACCACCCTCCTCCCAACAATCATGTTCACTGGGGGTTCAGTCCTGGCAGGACCAAGGGCTTCCCCTTCCACTGGTGCTTTTACTAGGCTATTCATTGCTACCTATGAGGTTGGAGCCCAGGGTTAGTCCATGTATAGTCTTTGGGTAGTGGCTTAGTCCCTGGAAGCTCTGGTTGCTTGGCATTGTTGTTCATATGGGGTCTCGAGCCCCTTCAAGCTCTTCCAGTCCTTTCTCTGATTCCTTCAACGGGGGTCCCGTTCTCAGTTCAGTGGTTTGCTTCTGGCATTCGCCTCTGTATTTGCTGTATTCTGGCTGTGTCTCTCAGGAGAGATCTACATCCGGTTCCTGTCGGCCTGCACTTCTTTGCTTCATCCATCTTATCTAATTGGGTGGCTGTATATGTATGGGCCACATGTGGGGCAGGCTCTGAATGGGAAGAACACCCTCTTTAAAACCCAACCAATGATGATAAAGGGAAAAGTGAAACACTCTATTCTCTCAATAGAATAGACTCCAGCAGCTGTGTCACTTAAATCTGTGATCACATGACCAAAAAATATGGGGGGAGGGATACTACGATGGGGTAGGTTTTCAGATAATTCAATACTATAATATTGTCTTCTATATCTGATGGTGTTTCCACTGTCAATCTCTTCCAATCCCTAATGCTTTTACAGTTACTATTATTATTATTATTATTGCTCTAATTATTAAGTATGCCATTTATGAATTAAGCATTAGCCCCCAAAATCCGAGAGACAAATTAAAAAAAAAAAAAAGAGTGGATGAGACCAGATTTGATTTAAGCAGGTTTACTCAGAGTAACATGTGACTTAGCACCCCCCCCCCCTTTGTGGTGAACTGCACAAAACCCCAGATGACCAGAAACTTGAGAAGGACAAAGTCTTAAGACCCTAAGACCTTTGGATTGAGTCCTTCCATCCCCTGTAACACAGGTAAAGGCACTACTCCAGCCTACTGAAAGACCAGCCCTAGGCATGCCATGAAGCAGGTCCTTAAAGCCCTTAGACTTAGATTGCTTGGGTCCACAGCTGTTCTAGAAATTAGCTCATAATGGAAAGTTCTAGAACTCCTGCACTGAGAGAGTCTCTGGTGAGACCCATAAGATCAAAAATCTCCAGTGGACACTAGGAAATGGTGCACATGCCCAGGCTTTCCTCAGTTACTGGAATCTCAAGCACCAGTCAGTCCTGCCTTCCCTTCTTTTTGAGAGACAGTGCTTCCCCATCTCTAGCCCCAGTCTCCTCCTAGAAAGAAGTTACATGATAGGTCAGATGGCAAGGAAGCATCTTCCAGCTTAAAACCTACCAGAAGTTTTGTCCAAGGGCAGCTTCCAGCCTTTCCTTCTTCCTCTCGCACAGCCTGAGAAGATGGATGGCAGAGAACTGAGGTGGGGTGAAACCCACGCACACTAAGCCTTTCACTGCCCCAGGCTCCTTGCCTGCTGTTGCCTCTTTGTGGAATATCTAGCCAGACTGGTAGAACCACCTTTCCTGGACACACACACACACACACACACACACACACACACACACACACACACACGCTACACTGCAGACTAAATCCCTAGTCAAGGTCCCCTTCTCAGATTATGGAGCAGAACCAGAGATGACAATTATGGTGATGGAGAAGAGGAAGGTTTCAGCTTACCTGAGTGGCATCTTTGATGTTTGGTCATCCAGTCCCTTCCAGTTTGGACTAATTATGTCTGTTGAGTTATTATTCTAAACTGCACCAGACAGCTCAATCTTCTTACTGACCCCATCCCTCCTACCATGCTCAGCTGACCTGGAACACACCTCAGCCTGCCTCTGGACATGGCTGTGAGCTCTGCAGCACCAAGGGAGTATGCCTAGGAAGTGCTAAAACGATTGTGTGAGAGGGCCTGTAAGCAGCTCTCTGTACTCCCTGATCAAGACAGGGACCACAGGCCATCTTCTGCCTTCCAAGTTTGATTTATGTATTCATGGAGTCCAGCTCTGAGGTAGTTCAACATCTACAGTCAGACGGGATCTTCACAGGGGGACAGACAGGTCTACACCCAGGCAAAGACAGGGGGCAAGTTCCCACCAATGACGTCCTCTCCAAAGCGTCCCTGCAGAAGCTGCAGAGAAGTATCTGAGGAGAGTTTAGGTCTCTGGTGGTACATGTGACAGACCTGCACTTGAGACCCAGTCAACACAAGACAATCTCACAGTAGGTGAGGAATGAGCATCAGGGAGGAAAGAGGAAACAAAGCCATAGCCAGGGAAGGTCACAAACAACAACAGGGAAGTGACCATGTGTAGCCTCCACCTGACCTGGGCAGGGATATAAAGGCCCAGGCTCAGGAGGCTCCACATCTGCACACCTTCCTCTCCACCTTCTCCTCTGACCTACTCCATTCTCAACCAAACACCAGAACCATGACCTGCTGTGGCTGCTCAGGAGGCTGTGGCTCCAGCTGTGGGGGCTGTGGCTCCAGCTGTGGGGGCTGTGGCTCCAGCTGTGGAGGCTGTGGCTCCTGCTGCTGCAAGCCTGTGTGCTGCTGTGTGCCTGTCTGTTCCTGCTCCAGCTGTGGGGGCTGCAAGGGAGGCTGTGGTTCCTGTGGGGGATGCAAGGGAGGCTGTGGCTCCTGTGGGGGCTGTGGCTCCTGTGGGGGATGCAAGGGAGGCTGTGGCTCCTGTGGGGCCTGTGGCTCCTGTGGTGGCTGTAAGGGAGGCTGTGGCTCCTGTGGTGGCTGCAAGGGAGGCTGTGGCTCCTGTGGTGGCTGCAAGGGAGGCTGTGGCTCCTGTGGTGGCTGTGGCTCCTGTGGTGGCTGTGGGTCCTGCGGTGGCTGTAAGGGAGGTTGCGGTTCCTGTGGGGGCTGTAAGGGAGGCTGTGGCTCCTGTGGTGGCTGCAAGGGAGGCTGTGGCTCCTGTGGTGGCTGTGGCTCCTGTGGTGGCTGTGGGTCCTGCGGTGGCTGTAAGGGAGGCTGTGGCTCCTGTGGGGGATGCAAGCCCTGCTGCTGTCAATCCAGCTGCTGCAAACCTTGCTGTTCCTCAGGTTGTGGGTCTTCCTGCTGTCAGTCCAGCTGCTGTAAGCCCTGCTGCTGTCAGTCCAGCTGCTGCAAACCTTGCTGCTGTCAGTCCAGCTGTTGCAAGCCCTGCTGCTGTCAGTCCAGCTGCTGCAAGCCCTGCTGCTGTCAGTCCAGCTGCTGCAAGCCCTGCTGCTCCTCAGGCTGTGGGTCTTCCTGCTGTCAGTCCAGCTGCTGTAAGCCCTGCTGCTGTGCCCCTGTGTGTTGTCAGTGCAAGATCTGATGTACTGGCCACAGGCTTCATGTGGTTTCCCTCAATTACATCTAGGGAAGCTTTGAGTTTCATTGTTCCCTGAGCACTTCCTGATCCTGTGGTCCTCTGGCATTTTTCTCTGCAGCACCACAAGCCACATATCTGTTTCATTCCCCTGAAGGAAGTATACATTCCAACCTCAGGCATGCCCCTACCCTATGCTAGTCTCTACTTCCCCTCTGGTCTGCCTCTTCAACTCTTCTAATGCACAGAACCACATTCCTGTGCTTTGTTAAGAATGTCAGCGTGGGGGGACCGCCCCCTGCCCTCACCCAGACTTATTTTCCTGCTTCTCTGTGAGCTCTGCCCAGCAGGGCTTCCTTCCTGGGACAGTAGAGGAGATTCCAATCTTTGCCTGTTAAAATTGTATTAAATCCCAAATTAATAAAACGTTCTTTGTTCACTACAATTCTGTCTATGGTATGTGTTCTAGTTTCTTTTCTGCTACTGCAAAAAAAAACAAAAAACAAACAAAAAAAAAGAAAACAAAAACAAAAAAAAAAACAAAAAACACTCTAACCAAGAGGAACTTAAGAGAGGTCTATTTGGCTTACACTTCCAGGTCACAGGTCATCATTTAAGGAAGTGTGTTACAGTAACCTCTCCAACCTGAATAAGCCTCTACAAAGAAAACACAACTTGATTAATATGAATACAAGTTCTCGCCTAGATTGGGCAGATCTACCACTACACTACCCGGTTCCCCAGCTGTGAAATCCTTTATAATTTGTGGTTTCTCCATGCCATGGGCTTCAGCTCCCTCTTCCTCCTCCTCCTTTGACCCCCTCTCCTTTCTCCTCCTCTGCCCCACCTTCCCTTCACCAGCTCTTGCCTTTATTTTACAAATTAAAATGGGGAGAAGGTTCTGAAGAAGTCACCACCGGGGAGTCCTGAGTACTGAGTAGGCAGCTGTCCTTGGGGCAGTGGAATCAGCATCAAAATACAGATAACTCCAGGGCAAACTACAACAGAAGGGTAGGAACTGAAGCAGGAACTTGAAGTAGAATTCATAGAGATTCATAGAATGCTGCTTGCTAGCTTCCTCACAGGATCATGCTCACTAGCTTTCCTACCCAGCCCACGACAACCTGCCTAGGGAATGGTGCTGCCCATAATGGGCTGGCCCCTCCTACAACAACTAATAATCAAACAATCCCCTACAGATCAGTTTACAGGCCTTTCTTGTCTGGGCAATCCTTCAGCTGATACTCCCTTCTCAGGTGACTTCTAGGCTGTGTCAGATTGACAGTGAAAGCTGACTGTGACAGTGTGATTCTTACTCTGCATCACAGCACATTTCGGTGTTTGGTTCATTTCAGGAAATCTATATCCAGTCAACAGGTGTGCAACATATACCTCACACCTCTGCGCTCAGCCCAGAGACATACAAATCCCCTCATATGGTTCTAGCAGATAACTGACATTTTGGAAGGGGGAGCTAGAATGAGACTGTTGGCCTTGACTCAGGGCCCTGAGATTTAGGCCCCAGTTGCACCAAAGGTTCAGGAAACACAGAAGAAGGGCGAGGAGAAAGAATGTCAATCAAGAGGAAGGTGTGTGGAATGCCAACCTCCATGGCCATGGCACTTTTGACCCCTCAGCAGCAGTGATTAACTATATGAGACCTGCACATAATTGGGTCTGGCACTTCTCAGTCATGGGGAGAGTGGCTCACAAGATCCCACTCTCCTTGGGGACATATAGGCAACTAATGGTTGCTTGGAGACAGAGAGACAGTTTCTTCAACTGTGCAACTACTGGTAAGGTATCCATGTTTCTATAAATATTCACTCACCCAGGCTCCTATAAGCAACTCTAACTAAACTCATTGGGTCTCTCTCTCTCTCTCTCTCTCTCTCTCTCTCTCTCTCTCTCACACACACACACACACACACACACACACACACACACACACACACACACACCATGAAAATATAAGAGCAGGTCATCAGAAGTTTGAGGGGGGGATAGGACTACAAATCTAGGGAAAAGAGACTTTATTAAAAAATGATCACAGTGCATGCCTTTAATTCCAGGACTTAGGAGGGAGAGGCAAATGGATCTCTGTAAGTTCAAAGCCAACCTGGTCTACAGATGGAGTTCCAGGACAGTGGAGCTAGACGGAGAAACTCTGACTCAAAATAATAATAATAATAATAATAATAATAATAATAATAATAACAACAAAAAACAGCAATAATGTTGATTGTCAATGTAGATGTGATAGAATCTGCAATAGTATACAGGAATTAACAAATGAATTTAAGGTCAAAGAAAGCAATCCTAGAAAGAAGAAAAAGAGACTGTCTTTGTCAGGGTCTCTATTCCTGCACAAAACATCATGACCAAGAAGTGAGTTGGGAAGGAAAGGGTTTATTCAGCTTACACTTCCACATTGCTGTTCATCACCAAAGGAAGTCAGGACAGGAACTCGCACAGGGCAGGAGCTGATGCAGAGGCCATGGAGGGGTGCTGCCTACTAGATTGCTTCCCCTGGCTTGCTCAGCTTGCTTTCTTATCCAACCCAGGACTACCAGCTCAGGGATGGCACCACCCACAATGGGCCCTCCCATCCTTGATCACTAATTAAGAAAATGCGTTACAGCTGGATCTCATGGAGGCATTTTCTCAAGGGAGGCCCCTTTTTCTGAGATATCTACAGCTAGTGTCAAGATGACACACAAAACCAGCCAGTACAGTCATGGAAATTTTGGTTTCACCCTTATTAAACTTGTGTGAAAACTGCCACAGACCACCCAGGGGAGTGTGTCAGCAGAGGGACCAAGGCTTGGATTTCAGGTAGAGAACAGATTTGGTGCGACAGACAGACACAAACTCGAGGTGTGTGCTGCTGCGAAAAGCTTTACTTCTTGCCACAGATTTAAGCAGTTAGAACAGGAACATCATAATTGGCAGTCATCCAGCTCTTATTCATCACCCCACCAAATGTCCCTTGCAAAGAGGAAAGCTGAATGTACAGTCCAGGAAGCCCTTCTCAGCCACAGACAATAGTTTAGAAGACTGCAGTTATACTGCCAGACTTGTGGGCACCAGGTATGCATTCAACATTTACCTTTATTTTAATAAAGTTTAAACTCTGTGTTTGTGGCCCCTCAAGATAATATGGAAACTTTTGTAACCATTCTATGACTTCCTTCATTTCATATGGTCTTCCAAAAATATTAGACCACCTCGTTTTAGACAATGCAATCATCTTATACACAGCCCACTGGATCTCAAACCTCTCTTCTTCTGAGAGCGTACACCATGGAAGTCGAGCTTTCCTAGTTCTTTCCCACATACTCAGTGTAACATACTTTGTCTTTCTACCATTCGCCACTACCCACCTTGTTAAGTCTGTATCAT
Source organism: Rattus norvegicus (assembly GCF_021556685.1). Lineage (NCBI taxonomy): Eukaryota > Metazoa > Chordata > Mammalia > Rodentia > Muridae > Rattus > Rattus norvegicus. The sequence continues at coordinate 210,112,793 of NC_141534.1, read as the reverse complement.
AAATCCCTGTCCATGGAAGTGGTGCATCTGTAGGTTTGTAATAATAAAGACTTCTATATCTAGGAGGCTGCCACCATTGTCCAATAACATTAATAAACAGGACTCCATTCTCCGTTTTAGTCTCTAACCCTAATTTCTATAATTCCTTCACTTCTTGCTCAATGTTAGTTTCTCTTTTCCTTCTAGTTAACTCTTGATAAGTTTGCTCAACTTGTTGGAACTTATCCATGATCTTTCTAAAAGAGTCACTATTATTCCAAATCATGCTAAACAAATCTTTCCCAAAAGGGGGGAAAGGCTTTTCTGGAACAGTCATGTTGTTAGTAACTGCAATTAATTTCTCTCCTATTTGCTGGGAACTAATGGGTGTACCAGTTGAATTCTTTGCAGCTGTTGAGTTCATCAGAATCATGATGGTGTGAGACGTTTCCGTCTCTGAACTTTCAGTCCTGAGACATCTAAAGGTACATGACCATCTTCCCACACTGCTATATTCTTAAAATCAGACATTGTTGACAGGCTTAAAGTTGCTAAGATCACCAAGGCTAGAACACAGAAGGCACCTCCACCGCAAGCATAGACCCTAGTCATCATCTATTTGTAGGGAGACGGCCAGGACCTCCAGGAGGCCGAGCCATTCCAGGCACAGGCCTCTGTTCTGGACAGAAACGAAGCACAAGAGCTTCGTGTCACACAGACTCCACTGGAGTGGGTGTGGCAAAAACCATGTGAATAAATTTAACAAAATCTTTTATTTAACTGTACAATCAACACTACAAAACAATGCTAAAGTCAATGCAAATAAAAGTAGAGGAAACCTATGACTATGGATCAGTATACTCAGTACTGTGAATTCTCTCCAACTTGATCTATAAATTTGGTATCATCCCAATTAAAAACCAAGTAAATATTTTTGAAAAAAATTGTTTAATCAATGCAGCTATTCCAAGAGGAAAGAGGAAGCAGCCAAACAAATGGCTACCCATGCGAGGTAACTAGGAAAAATAAAAATAGGTTGAAGTCCTAAATGTTGAGGCCTAGGTAAAATATTAAGGCCTAGATGAAATGTTTAGGCCTAGGTAACTGTTACCTGGATAACCTGCCATTATAAGAGAACTTTTTAATATGTTTTTGTTGTTACTAAAAAACTATTTAATGCCAAGATTGATTACATCCTTTGTTATGTTCTGTGCCCTTCTAAACCAACCATGATAGAAGTCAGTAGAACTGTTTTGTATAGTTACCCACAGTAAGCTTGGACCCAAACCAACCATCCAACAGCACTTCCTGCACCTGTGTATAAGCTTTTATGGTATAAACTGCCCTTGGGATGGACCCCAACATAAGAGAGACACCTGCACCAATATAAGAAACTATTTGAAATAGGACTTCCATTTTGAGTAGTGTTGTGTGTAATTTTTGAAATGTCTCGCTTGCTCCGGTCAGGCTTTGGGACCAGCAGCTGCTCCCTTGCCATCTAATCAGCCCCCCGTGGCTAGCTAACACTTCCGGAGATCCTGACTATGCTCTGAGAATAGCTGCTGCCTGTATTCCCAAGAGTGCCGCCCATTCCTTGCCAGGGGTCGGCAATGGCGTCTCACCCAGCTCCCATGTCTAGCTTCACCAAGCATCTCTGGTCTCTTGTTCCCTGCCCAAAGCCAGCAACAGCCATCTCACACAGCTCCATTTAGCCCCGAGGAAGGACATACACTAGAGACATTTATATTTTAAAACTGATCAGATTTCAATGCAATCCCCATTAAAATTCCAACTCAATTCTTCACAGAGTTAAAAAGATCAATTTGCAAATTCATTTGAAAAAACAAAAAACCCGGGATAACAAAAACTATTCTCAACAATAAAAGAACTTCTGGGGGAAATCGCCATCCCTAATCTCCAGCTGCATTACAGAGCAATAGTGATAAAAACTGTATGGTATTGGTACAGAGTCAGGCAGGTAGGTCAGTGGAATAGAACTGAAGACCCAGAAATGAACCCACATACCTATGGTCACTTGATCTTTGACAAAGGAGCTAAAACCATCCCGTAGACAAAAGATAGCATTTTCAACAAATGGTGCTGGTTCAACTAGAGGTCAGCATGTAGAGGAATGCAAATCGATCCATTCTTATCACCTTGTATAAAGCTCAAGTCCAAGTGGATCAAGGGCCTCCACATAAAACCAGATACACTCAAAGTAATAGAAGAGAAAGTAGGCAAGAGCCTCGAACACTGGGCATAGTGGAAAATTTCCTGAACAGAACACCAATGACTTATGCTCTAAAATCAAGAATCAACAAATGGGATCTCATAAAATTGCAAAGCTTCTGTAAGGCAAAGGACACTGACAATAGGACAAAATATCAACCAACAGATTGGGAAAAGATCTTTACCATAGAGGGCCAATATCCAATATATACAAAGAACTCAAGAAGTTAGACTCCAGAGAGCCAAGTAACCCTATTAAAAATGGGGCACAGAGCTAAACAAAGAATTCTCAACTGAGGAATATCAAATGGCTGAGAAGCACCTAAAGAAATCTTTGGGCTGGAGAGATGGCTCAGCGGTTAAGAGCACCCGACTACTCTTCCAGAGATCCTGAGTTCAATTCCCAGCAACCACATGGTGGCTCACAACCATCTGTAAAGAGATCCGATGCCCTCTTCTGGTGTGTCTGAAGACAGCTACAGTGTACTTACATATAATAAATGAATAAATCTTAAAAAAAAAAAAGAAGAAAGAAATCTTCAACATCTTTAGTCATCAGGGAAACGTAAATAAAAACAACTCTGAGATTCCACCTCACACAAGTCAGAATGGCTAAGATCAAAGCTCAGGTGACAACAGATGTTGATGAGGATGTGGAGAAAGAGGAACACTCCTCCATTGTTGGTGGGATTGCAGACTGGTACAACCATTCTGGAAATCAGTCTGGTGGCTCCTCAGAAAATTGGACTTTACACTACCTGAGGACCCAGCTATACCACTCCTGGGCATTATACCCAAAAGATGCTCCAACATACAACAAAGACACATGCTCCACTATGTTCATAGTAGCCTTATTTATAATAGCCAGAAGCTGGAAAGAACCCAGATGCCCTTCAACTGAGAAATGGATACAGAAAATGTGGTACAGCTACACAATGGAGTACTACTCAGCTATCAAAAACAATGACTTCATGAAATTCATAGGCAAATGGATGGAACTAGAAAATACCATCCTGAGTGAGGTAACCCAATCACAAAAGAATACATATGGTATGCACTCACTGATAAGTGGATATTATTAGCCCAAAATCTCAGGATACCAAAGATACAATTTATAGACCACATGAGGCTTAAGAAGAAGGAAGACCAAAGTGTGGATGCTTCAGTCCTTCTTAGAAGAGGGAATAAAAATACTCAAAGGAGAAAATATGGACACAAAGTGTGGAGCAAAGACTGAAGGAAAGGCCATGCAGAGATTGCCCCACCTGGGGATCTATCCCATATAAAACTACCAAATCCAGTCAATATTGCAGATGCCAGGACGTACATGCTGACAGGAGCCTGATATAGCTATCTCCTGAGAGACTCTGCCAGAGGCTGAAAAATATAGAGGCGAATTCTCGCAGCCAACCATTGGACTGAGAGTGGGGTGCCCCTAATGGAGGAGTTAAAGGACTGAGGGAGCTGAAGGGGTTTGCAACTCCATAAGAAGAACAACAATATCAACCAACCAGACCTCCCAGAGCTCCCAGGGACTAAATGACCATCCCAAGAGTACACAGGGATGGACCTATGACTCCAGCCACATATGCAGCAGAGGATGGCTTTGTCAGGCATCAATGGGAGGAAAGGTCCTTGGTCCTGTTAAGGTTTGATGTTGCAGTGTAGGGGAATGTCAGGCAGGGAGGTGAGAGGGAGGGAGTGGGTGGGTGGGTGAGCAGCCTCATTGAAGCAGGGGGAGATAGCATGTTTCTGGAGGCGAAACCAGGAAAGGGAATAACATTTGAAATGTAAACTTAAAATTCCAATTAAAAAAAATAAAATAAAACTGACCAGATGACTGAAAGACTGGGTGGAGAATATCCTGCCTCATCCTCCTTGGATGCCACAGTGAAGGCCACAAACTACAGGTCTGTTGCCTCCTCTCTGCTCCACAGCCTCGTTGCATCCCCCTCTCTTCCTGTCCAGCCCGGAAATCCCCCTTCCCCCAGCCATTGGCTTCTGCTGTCTTCATTTACCCAATCAAGAGACAATTAGGAACCTCTGCCTACAGAGTAGTGGTCCAGTAAAGTTAAATTCCCAAGACCTCCCTGGGAACTGACATCCTGGTTGGCAAGTTAGACATGAATGTTAGACGAGTCCCATCCAGGTTGGCACTTAGGACATCAATATTAGGCAAGGCAAGTCCCCTGCCATGGCTGAATACCCCAACCAATGGGGGCAGGGTAAATGTACAACAAAGACACATTCCTAAGAAAACTCCTTATCCCTAAATCCTGATTGGTAAAATAACTTGGCACAGATGTTTGTGGATTTTGGGCTTTAAAACTTCTGTATAATTTTAACTCTGGGTCATGGTTCAGTTCGAATCTAGAACATGGCCCTGGCTGGTCAGTCCTGGGATGTATACTCAATAAACTATCCCTGTCAGACCAAGATCGGTGTTTGTGTGGTTTGTGAGGCAATTTCTGAACCCCAACACTAAACATAACGTTAAACAATCTTTTGAAGAAGGCTTGAGAGAAAATCCTTACAGCTTGGAGGTAGCCTAAGATTTCTTATGTAGGACATCAAAAGATTGAGCCATGGGGCTGGAGAGATGGCTCAGTAGCTAGGAATACTAGCTACTCTTCCAAAAGATCTGGGTTAGATTGCCAGCACCCACGTGGTTGCTCACAACCATCTGTAACTTTAGTTCAAGGAAATCTAATGCCTTATTCTGGCCTCTAAGAGCAATTCACACATGTGGTGCACAGATAGATGTGCAGGCAGAGCACTCATATATAGACTGGAGAGATGGCTCAGTGGTTAAGAGTACTAACTGCTCTTCCAGAGGTCCTGAGTTCAAATCCCACCAACCACATGGTGGTTCACAACCGTCTGTGATGAGATCTGATGCCCTCTTCTGGTGTGTCTGAAGATAGCTATAGTGTACTCATACATAATAAGTAAATCTTTAAAAAGACACTCATATACATAAAGCAAGATATTCTTAAAAGATTGGGTCATAAAAATAGATAAATTAAATTATTTCTATGCTGGTCTGATGCTATAGTAAGCACCATAACCAAAAGCAGTTTAGGAAGGAAAGGGTTTATTTCATCTTAAGCTTTAGTTCACCATGCAGGGAAATCAGGGTAGGATTTGGAGGCAGGAACCTGGAGGCAAGAATTGAAGCAGAGGTTATGGAAGAATGCCAGTTACTGGCTAGCTCATCATGGCTTGCTGAGCCTGCTTTCTTATGAAACTCAGGACCATCTGCTCAGGGATGGCCCCACCCACAACAGGATGGATCTTCCCACATTAATTAACAAGAAAGAAAAGGCTCCAAAGACATAGTCACAGACCGGGCGGCAGGAGTCAATTCTTCAGATGACATTTTCCAGCTGTGTCAACTTGACAGCTGAAGGTAAGTATGATATTATCCAAATGAAAAAAAAAAGAATGTACTCTTTAAACAATCAAGGGCAAACTGGGAGGGGGATAATGACTGGACTACAATAAAAATATTAAAAAAATAGATAGATAGATAGATAGATAGATAGATAGATAGATAGATAGATAGATAGATAAACAAAGAAACAGAGAGACATAAAGGTGTCGTATATACATGAAAAGATATTCAATACCACTCACCATCAGGAAATTTAAAGCCATGAGATCCGATTGATACCTGTCAGAATTAAGAAGAGAAAAATCACAATGGCAAATACTAACAAGGGTATGGGGTCACCAAAGCTCTGCTCTCTCTAGCTGCTATTGAGGTACAACCCACTGGAACACTGGAACTACTCTGACTATTCCGTTACACTGGAACACTGGAATTGCTCTGACTATTCCGTTACACTGGAACACTGGAATTACTCTGACTATTCCGTTACACTGGAACACTGGAATTACTCTGACTATTCCGTTACACTGGAACACTGGAATTACTCTGACTATTCCGTTACACTGGAACACTGGAACTGCTCTGACTATTCTGTTACACTGGAACACTGGAACTACTCTGACTATTCTGTTACACTGGAACACTGGAATTACTCTGACTATTCTGTTACACTGGAACACTGGAATTACTCTGACTATTCTGTTACACTGGAACACTGGAACTACTCTGACTATTCTGTTACACTGGAACACTGGAACTGCTCTGACTATTCCGTTACACTGGAACACTGGAACTACTCTGACTATTCTGTTACACTGGAACACTGGAACTACTCTGACTATTCTGTTACACTGGAACACTGGAATTACTCTGACTATTCTGTTACACTGGAACACTGGAATTACTCTGACTATTTCGTTACACTGGAACACTGGAACTACTCTGACTATTCCGTTACACTGGAACACTGGAATTGCTCTGACTATTCTGTTACACTGGAACACTGGAATTACTCTGACTATTCTGTTACACTGGAACACTGGAATTGCTCTGACAATATTCCGTTACACTGGAACACTGGAACTACTCCCGTCATTCCATTGCACTTATATTTACTAACAGAGATGAGAGGAGAACATATATCCACAAAGTAAACACATATAGTAGTTTTTTTTTTTTTTATAAATTTTATTTATTTATTTATTTATTTATTTATTTATTTATTTATTTATTTATACGAGTACACTGTAGCTGTCTTCAGACACACCAGAAGAGGGCATCGGATCCCATTACCCATGTGGTTGCTGGGAATTGAACTCAGGACCTCTGGAAGAGCAGTCAGTGCTCTTAACCGCTGAGCCATCTCTCCAGCCCCAGTAGTTTTATTAATAAAAAAAAAAAACAGTGGAAACAACCTAAATGTCAGTCAAGAGGTGAGTAAAGAAATGGAGTCTATTGTGGAAAATTATTCAGTAGTACAAAGAAAGAAACTGCATGTACCAGCACAGACTTATCTCAGAAGGGTTGTGCTGAAGAAATGAGTCTAGCATGAAAGAACGAGAGACACTGTGAAAATCACTCAAGGCTCAGAGTTCTGTAATGATAGGAAGAAAACTGACAGAGCCAAGGAGGGTGAGTGTTAGCAATAAGAGAGGTGCTGTCAAACTGTGCTGATGTGAGCAGTGCACATCTAATGAGAGCTCACAGAAGTACTGTCAGACTGTGTGTGTCAAATGGAACAAGTATCAGAAATTACACATAAAAGCCATTGACAGAAAGAGATAGGTAGAAGGCTGGTAGGTAGGTGGTGGATATATACTGTGATGGTTTGTATATGCTTGGCCCAGGGAGGGGCACTGTTAGGTGTGGCCTTGTTGGAGTGGGTGTGTCACTGTAGATGTGGACTTTTTTTTTCTTTTTTTCGGAGCTGGGGACCGAACCCAGGGCCTTGTGCTTGCTAGGCAAGCGCTCTACCACTGAGCTAAATCCCCACCCCTAGATGTGGACTTTAAGACCATCTTCCTGGCTGCCTAGAAGCCAGTCTTCTCCTGTTTGCCTTCAGAACAAGATGTAGAACTCTCAGCTCTTCCTACATCATGCCTGCCTGGATGTTGCCATGTTCCCACCTTGATGATAATGGACTGAACCTCTGAATCTGTAAGCCAGCCCCAATTAAATGTTGTCCTCGTAAGAATTGCCTTGGTCATGGTATCTGTTCACAGCCATAGAGCCCTAAGACACATACATATGTGATAGATAGATAGATAGATAGATAGATAGATAGATAGATAGATAGATGAATAGGTGTGGATGATATAGGTAATGATTGTTGACAGATTTAATAGGTGACATGAATAAGCAGATGATAGATAATATATAGATGAGATAATGGATAAATAGATGATAAATTGATGATAGCCACCCCACATTATTAGATAGCCATTATAGTAACATTCCATCTCCAAATACCGTACTCTATATTACTATCTGGTAACTACAGAATTATGGTACAACTTGTCTCAGAAATATATTACCAACAACAGTACTGGGGGTCCTTCTCAGCGTCATGGACAAACATGGGGTTGTCAGGGAAAAGTCTATTTCCTGACACTTTCAGCTCCACATAGATGCCAGTGATCCTTGGTATGAGATTCCCATCACTTGACTCTTCGAGTCTCTCTGCTTTATCTGTACATCTTTCTCTTCCATTGGTGTCGAATCTCTTCTACTAAGGATTCACATGAGTGCAAGTGGTCCATCCAGATAACCCAAGTGATACATCCTCCCTTTACAGAGATCATACAGGCTCTAATTCCAGACAGGATAACTTTTACAGGTGCCATAATGAGGCTGTCGTGTCTAGGGACATTAATGATGCTAACAAGTGAACCTAGGGGGAAAATCCAAGCAGAGCTGCTATAGAAGAGCATGGACATGGTGCTTTCCCCCCTGAGTCACATGCAGTCAACAAATGGCAGGTGACCACAATCCGAGAGCATCTGTAAAGAAGAGACCAAAGTTAACATAAACAAGGAAGAGATCAAATTTGGAAACCTAAGGAAAATTACCAGTGCATACAGCTAGCAGAAAACAAACAAGCAAACAGGGAAATGAATACAACAAACAAAACCACATCAAGGAAATAGCCCAAAGACAAGGGAAGTGACCAAGGTCCAAGCAACACCCTGGGCAGGGATATAAAGGCCCAGGCTCAGGAGGCTCCACATCTGCACACCTTCCTCTCCACCTTCTCCTCTGACCTACTCCATTCTCAACCAAACACCAGAACCATGACCTGCTGTGGCTGCTCAGGAGGCTGTGGCTCCAGCTGTGGGGGCTGTGGCTCCAGCTGTGGGGGCTGTGGCTCCAGCTGTGGAGGCTGTGGCTCCTGCTGCTGCAAGCCTGTGTGCTGTTGTGTGCCTGTCTGTTCCTGCTCCAGCTGTGGGGGCTGCAAGGGAGGCTGTGGCTCCTGTGGGGGCTGTGGCTCCTGTGGAGGCTGCAAGGGAGGCTGTGGCTCCTGTGGGGGCTCTAAGGGAGGCTGTGGCTCCTGTGGGGGCTGCAAGGGAGGCTGTGGCTCCTGTGGGGGCTGTGGCTCCTGTGGAGGCTGTGGCTCCTGTGGAGGCTGCAAGGGAGGCTGTGGCTCCTGTGGTGGCTGCAAGGGAGGCTGTGGCTCCTGTGGGGGCTGCAAGGGAGGCTGTGGCTCCTGTGGGGGCTGTAGCTCCTGTGGGGGCTGCAAGGGAGGCTGCTGTCAGTCCAGCTGCTGCAAACCCTGCTGCTGTCAGTCCAGCTGTTGCAAGCCCTGTTGCTCTTCAGGCTGTGGGTCTTCCTGCTGTCAGTCCAGCTGCTGCAAGCCCTGCTGCTGCCAGTCCAGCTGCTGTAAGCCCTGCTGCTCCTCAGGCTGTGGGTCTTCCTGCTGTCAGTCCAGCTGCTGCAAGCCCTGCTGCTGCCAGTCCAGCTGCTGTAAGCCCTGCTGCTCCTCAGGCTGTGGGTCTTCTTGCTGTCAGTCCAGCTGCTGCAAGCCCTGCTGCTGCCAGTCCAGCTGCTGCAAGCCCTGCTGCCCCTCAGGCTGTGGGTCTTCTTGCTGTCAGTCCAGCTGCTGTGTTCCTGTGTGCTGCCAGTGCAAGATCTGAGATATCGGACAATCTAGTCATCAGCTGAGTTCTTCCATTCTCTTCATTGGGGTAGGGTGGGTTAGGGTTGGCTGTTTTCACTGTTCACAGAGCACTCCCTCGGATATCACCCCTCTGAGATGCTCTTTCTCAGAGATGTCTTCTCTACTACTCAGCCAAGGAGGTTATTGGCCACAGGGACTTTCTGACTTCCTTAACCAGAGTCCACATCTCCCAGATGTTCGACATTCATGGCCTTCAGCGCCTGGTGAAGGACACCTATGCCTGGATTCTTAACAGGAAGAAGCCACGTGCTGGTCACACCGCCACTTCCTCCTGCCAGCACAGTCCACGCTGGTTCCTCCCTCAGGTCATTTTCATACCTGTCTCCTAGAACACATTAATATTTTCCTTCAATAAAGTCATCTCTTCATGGCAAAATAATCCTGCCTTCAGTGTAATACTTTCCTGTCCTTCTCTGTGTACTGAGGGATGGCAAGTTCACTGTCAGGAGGCTCCTGTGAGACTTAGGAGAAGGTCTCTGTGGCCTCCAGGAGGGAGCAGGCTTGTTTAGCCTTTGATGCATGGAAGAGGCTCCTCACAAACAGGTAGGTGATGTGTGTGTGAAAGAACACACAGCCTTTTGCATCTCAGAGCTACTTCCAATGTGCTCCTGACAGGACTCCTCTGAGTCTCATAGCCCTGGACTCAGGTTACTCTGTACTTTGCAGAGGAAATATGTAAGGGTAGACATTATTTACTCACTCTGAGGGAGGCTGAGACCGCCTTTGGATGGTATGTCTGGGGTCCCCCAACACCCTACTTGGACCATCAAGGTTTTGTGAAACATGATCCCTGCTGCTTCCTTCCCTGGAAGTGCCAGTCAGAAAAGATTCAACTGGATGAGCCATGCTGATCACACTGGACAAGAGATACAAGAGGCCAGAGGGTAGGTTCAGATTCCCTTCTGGAATGTACAGGATAAGAGTCAGAGGCGGGCACCAGAGGAGAAAAGCGATGACCACGGTCGTTGTGGTAGATTCTGGCCAGTGACCGTTGCTGGGGGGTGGCACAGGCCAGGAAGGACCTGGATCAGATTGGACCCATACATTGTAGAACAGATCAACAGCTGATCTATCCTAGATCCTGAGTGAGGAGGGTCAGAGGCTGAGCTCTCCACCCAGTACAGAGGCCTCAAGGTATGTAAAGAAAACACCAGAACCCTGCTTAGAGCATTGACCACTGCAGATGTTCTCATGGGGCAACAGGTGGGGGAAAGGACACACAAGGAGCTCTCCATGCTCATGGCTGGCAGCAGACAGAAAGCCACTGTGTCAGAGAGGAAATTGGCTTCAGAATCACACCAGCATGCCACACCACCTCATGATGGTGTCTAGCCATGTCCTCCAGCAGGACCCAATGGTACAGAAGAGACTGAGGAAGTCAGCAGAGGATGTTAGTCAGATGTGGCCAGGCTAAGGATGTAGGTCACATAGGAGCTGCTGCAGACATAGAAACAGAGAAGCCAGCAGACTATATTGCTATCTACTTTCCCCAAAGATGGCCACCACCATCGTGAAGGGCAAGACCATTTGCTTAAACCTCAACCACTCACACCTTTGACTGTCCACCTCCATGAATCCTAGTGTTTCTGTGTCATTGTCCAAGCCTGTCTCCCAGGGGAGGGGAGGGATGAGCTCAGCCACATAGATTCCCCAGCCATCTGGGCACATCTATGAAGACAAAGGCTTGGGGCTTACCTGGCTGCTACCCTCGATCCACAGGGCTTCTAGCCCCGTCCTGAGTTTAGTGGGGACCCTTCAGGTGGAGTCCAGAAGGGGAACAGGCAGTCTTTGGGTCCCTGCTTTCCAGATCCTCAGCAGCCGTGACTGGTCTGGGTCTCTGAATATTTTTCTCTTTGATGCTCACAGCCAGTGTGTATCCCTGCAGCTAGACCCTCTTTGGGACTCACTAAAAGAAAGATTTAGAGTCCACTAAGATTTTTTCAATTGGTAGAATGCTTGAATTACAAACATGAGGACCTGAGTTCAATCTCAGAACCCATGTATAAAAGCCAGGCTGAACAGATGGCGCTGAGCGCTGGTCCTACACAAGACTGAAGTTTAGTTTCCAGCTCCCATGCAGGAGGCTCACAGCCACCTCAACCCCAGCTCCAAGGGAGCTAGCAGCCATATTCACATATAGAGCCACACGTACATGGCACACACACACACATATAAATTAAAGCCACACACATACTCACATGGCTTTCTCTCTCTCTCTCTCTCTCTCTCTCTCTCTCTCTCTCTCTCTCTCTCTCTGGCACACACACACACACACACACACACACACACACACACACAAAATAAAATATTAACTTTTAAAGTGAGGTGGCATGGTAGCATGTGCTTGTAATTCCAGAGCTAGGAAGGTTGAGAAAAAAGAGGAGCCCTGGGACTCACTGATCAGTCAGCCTAGCCTGGTCAGAGAGTTCCCTGTCTCAAAACCCAAGATGGACAACAACTCCTGAGGAATGACAGCTTAGGCCTGCAGAGAGAGAGGGGGGGGGGGAGGGAGGGAGGGGGAGGGGAGGGAGAGGGAGAGGGAGAGGGAGAGGGAGAGGGAGAGGGAGAGAGAACAGGACAGTGAATTCTATGATTCTTTGAGGACAAAGAGAGAAGATACAGTCAGAGGGCCAGCAAGAGAGGACTTGGAAGGTGCCAGCCCTGAAGCATCTCCATCTTGACCCTCCAGTCTCAGGTACATGGGATAATGGACTCTGATCTTAAAGCTGTGTTGGTTGCTACAGTAGCTCGAGCCAATACCATGGGTGTGAGAAGAGCTAGACAGACCCACCTGGGAGAAGTCAGAATGGTGGGGTCAACCTGGTCCTATAATGCAAAGTTGCGAGGCTGTGTTTGCAGAAGTTTCTGAAACCCTGAGCTGATTTAAAAAAAAAAAACTGTTTCATTCAGGAAATTGCCACAGGTGAGCTTGGGGTCTGAAGCTTGGGTGGATTCACCTCTCAGTCGTTGAGAGCATGTCTGAGGCTGTGTATGAATCTCCTCCTTGCCTGAAATGCACGGCCCTGTAGGTCGCTGGTTCTATTGAAATGACCTAGTTTTCCCACCCTCCCCTGCAGCCTATGCCCTCTTATCTGAGATTACTGAGGGCTGCAGATCCAGCTGAGATGTAATCTGGTCACATGACCGGGCACAGGGCTGGAGACAGAGTATTCTTGGACACAATATCATCAGCGTGTCAGAACTGTGGTGGCACTGGCTGGAGAAGGTGAAATAGGACTTGACATCCCCCCAGGACACCAGGAAGGTACAGCTAGGCTGTGTCCCCTACCCCTGCAAGAAGACAGTCTCAGGGAGGAAAGGCGATGCCTCCTCCGCCGAGGTAGCCTTGATAGGTTCTCAGTCAGTCGGTCCAGACCGAAGCTCACCACGGAGTCCCACCACAGAGCTGTACTATTAGGTGGCATCTCTGTCCCCATAGAGACCCCACCCCTGGAAATGCCACTTCCCTGGTGGGATGGAACCTGGCTCTCCAAGGCAGACATAGCAGAGTGAGTGCTGAGACTGAGAAGCCCTCAGTGAAGTTCGAATAGAGACTCCGTAAACAAGCAGGAAAGCTCCACCCAGACCGAGGGTTGCTCTGGACCAGACGTGAGCCTCCAACTCCCTTTTATTGTTTTCTTTTCTGAAGCAAGATCCCGAATAACCTAGGCCGGCCTTGAGCTGACTGGGTAACCGAAGAAGACCAGGAACTCTCAACCCCCACTGTATCCACCTCTCAAGTGCTAGGATTTCAGGTATGCACCACTGCACCTGCTCTATGCAGTGATGGGCTTGAACTCTGCACTTCGTACAAGGCAAGCAAGCACTCTACCAACTGAGCCATCGTCTCCCTTCATCCTTATTTGAGTGGAGACACACAGGGTATCATGGGAACAGCTCAGCCACATCCAGCACATCTCTAGTATTTTGCAGCCAACCCCCTGCAGCACCCCTAACTATTCCATCATTTCTAAACTCTACCTCTGCCAACAGCCTCTCTTCATCCTCCTGCACCCGCCATTATGCTTCCTGTCTCTGGGCTTTTCCTACTTCAGAAAGACTATGTGAGTGGAACCACAGCTGTGGCCTTCTATGCCTAGCTACTCCCACTGAGCACCGTGTAGTGGGTTTTTTTAATGGGGGATGGGGTCGTTTTGTTTTGTGTTTTAAGATAAGGTTTGGCTATGTGTCCAAGCTGGCCTTGAATTTGCAATCATCCTGCCTCAGCCTCCCAAGTGCTGGAATCCTGAGTGTCGCTTGGTTATCTTTTCAAGCCTTACTCTTTGTGGAGAATCTCTCCACAGAGATCAGATCGTGTCCCCACTCCAATTCAGTTGCTAGGTTAAAAACTGCCTCAGCCCTTTGTAATCCAGTATAATCCAGTATAAAGGCGATACACCCCTTTTAATGCCAGCACTCAGGAGGCAGAGGCAGGAGTTCAAAATGAGCCTAGTCTACATAAGGAGCTCCTAGGACAGCAAGGACTACATTGAGAAAACTGCCTCAAAAAACAAAACAAAAAGCCTAACAGTCGTGTGGCTGGATGTAGGCATCTCAAGATTGGCCTCTAGCTTACCGTGTGGCCCAGGATAGATTTGAACTCATAACCCTTCTGCCTCTACCTTCGTAAGTACTGGAATTACAAGTATGTACTACCAAGCTCAGATTTCATGAAATTCCAGAAAAATATATCTCAAGATTGAGATAAAAAGGATAGAGAAAAGGAAGCTGGAGAGATGGCTCAGTTGATAAGGTGCATGCCTTATATGCACGAGGACCTGAGTTCAGATCCCCAGAAACTAAGCGAAAAGCTGGGCATGGGGCTCACATCTGTAATCCGAGCCCTGGAAGGACAGAGACAGAACCCAGAGCTCACCAGTCAGTCGATCTAGCTAAATCCATGCGTTCCCAGCACAGTGGAAAGCCCTGTCTCAAAAAATAAGGTACACAGACCTCTGACCTTCACAGGAATATTCACAGATACACACAGGAACCCCAACATACATGTGCATATACGTTCCCACACACCACACATGAAAAGAAAAACAAATGAATAGAATCATATCACCCTTCTACCCGGAGGACCTTGGCATCCTAGTCCTGCGGCAGCCACGGCTTTGGTGAATTCCTATCCTCATGTCAGGGGTTCCTATGGGTATTTCTGCCAGGGGTTGGGTCTTGATGCAGTCCTTGATGTCTTTGGGTCTCCCTGAGCTTCCTTGTGGGCCGCTCACAAGACAGGGTTCAGATCCTTATCGGAACCCTCACTTCTCACACTCCCTTGTCTTACTCTTAATGTCTGCATCAATGTCTCCCCAAAGCCAAGAAGGCGTTCCAGAAGACGTCTTAGTCTCTGCACAAGTACCCATCTCCCAACCTGACATCCACACCAGCCTCAGAAGCTGGAGATTTTTCAAATGGGATCAAGTATTCAGGGAGTTCAGATGGGCTGACATGCATAAAATAAAGAGTGCTTGCCTAGTCGCACAAACCCCTGGGTTTCATCTGCAGCGTGCTATAAACCTGATATATATTTTTAGCACCCATCTAGTCCAACACTTGGGGAGTGAGGACTGGAGGATCAGAAGTTTAAGGTCATCCTCAGCTCCATAACAATTTAAGACCCTCAAGAAAAAACTAAAAACTATAATCTTTAGATATTTCTGTAAGTGCACCTCCCCGCCTCCCCCAGAGTTCACTGTGTCTGGGGGATTTCTCTGGGCTCCACTGGGGCAAACTGTTGGATTTGGTCAGTCCACCCTACTTAGTTTGCACATGATCAGTGAAAGACACTGTCGTTTGTTTGTTGCTTTTTTGTTGTTTTGTTTGTTTGTTTGTTTGTTTGTTTGTTTGTTTGTTTGTTGAGACAGGGTTTCTCTCTGTAGCTGTCCTGGAATTCGCTCTATAGGTCAGCTGGCCTCGAACTCAGAGATCCACCTGCTTTGCCTCCCAAGTGCTGGACTAAAAGGTATTCGCCACCGCCACTTGGCAAAAGACAATTTTATTCCCGAGAATTTTAACCTGACAATCAGTCAGTCGATTCGTTTACTGTAATTAAGTCCCTGTCCAAATCAACAGAGAGATAAGTACGTTCAGGAATCTGGTCACTGGAAAGCATAGGGTTTTTCTCAGCACACACCGCAGCTGGAGATGGCATGCGCCACCTAGTGGAGAAGATGGGAAGCACATGCCGTCACTGCAACCCTTCCGCTGAGGAAGCAGAGATAGGGGAGGCTTTGTTTCAGCGACTTCGATCAAAGCTGTTGGCGAGAAATGTAAAGAAAATACACAGTCTCTTCTATCAGAAATGGTAGCGATGAGATGACTTGGGGAATGTATCTATTGTCTCTTGAGTATGTTCCTTGGAAAAAGCCTTTCTCCAGCATTTAAGACAAAGATCTGTCTTACATAAAGAAAGCAAGTAAGAGAATATATCTTGTTCAATCAGGTCCTCTTCCTCTGCCACTAATGAGGATTTACTCTGGAGGCTACAAGAGCAACGGTCTGAAGGAACTGGCTTGAATGACTTGGGAGTTTGAAGATGGGAGAGGAGAGCTGACAACTTTTGATTTTCATCCCAGATGTTCTGACTATTTCTATGACAGAGAGAATGAAACCAAACTGCTTTACCTCTGGGACTGAGTCTTCCCTTAATGGAGGAGTAGATTTGAAAATGCTCCCTGCAGAAGCAAATAGAAAACTGCAAAGCAAACAAAGAAACAACTACTTAAAAGGCTTGGTTTTCACAGCTTGCAGTCCAGCACACTGGGGAATCGTAAATGTGCAAATTCATGAAGACTGCTAAGTGTAGATTTCATCTTGGTTGACTTTAGGAGGAAACTGAAGCCCAGAGAGAACAACCCCCTCTAGTAGAGAGGGGCTGCCGCAGGTGTGCACCCACACCCCAAGGTTGACTTGGTTTTGCACCTCTGCCCCTGTATTTACTCAGTTATGACCTGCACAGGTTGTTAACTTGGTTATAGACCTGGACACCTGGGTATGTATTCACACCCTGAAGTGCTTCTTTAATTCAAATGAGCCTGTCCTTTTCCACTTTCATCCCCAAATTGCTTTGCATCCCTTAAAACCTAATGTCAAGGGCTGGAGAGATGGCTCAGCAGTTAAGAGCACCGACTGCTTTTCCAGAGGTCCTGAGTTCAAATCCTCAGCACCCACATGGTGGCTCACAGCCATCTGTCATGGAATCCGATGCCTTTTTCTGGTGTGTCTGAAGATAGTATATAAAACAAATGAATAAATCTTAAAACAAAACAGCCGATGTCTGTGTAGCCTCTTTGGTTTTCATCTGTCTCTTAGGAAGTTGATAATGTGATACCAGCAAGAGAGGACACTTGAAAACAATATCTGATGCTCTATGATTTAGAGCAATCTCCAGAAAGATGCCCTGAAGTCTGTTGGGTGAAGCAGCAGGCCTAAAATTCTATAGGCTGCATCCTCTTCTCTGGGCCCAGCATGAGATGATTCTATCACAGTCAGTAGAACACCTCTATTCTCCCCTCTTTGGGACTTTCTAGATGATAGCAAGCCTGCTCACCCTAGAGGTTCTGATGTCTGTCAAATCTGCTCACCTAGATATGCTTTTCTTTTCTTAAGATGTATTTATTATATATGAGTACACCATAGCATCCTCAGACACACCAGAAGAGGGCATCGGATTCCATTACAGATGGCTGGAAGCCATCATGTAGTTTCTGGGATTTGAACTCAGGACCTCTGGAAGAGAAGTCAGTGCTCTTCACCACTAAGCCATCTCTCCAGCCCTCACCTAGGTGTTCTGTGTCCACAGGATCTGAGTCTTGTGGGTTATGCCCTGATCAACTTATTTGCTTTTTGCCCCTAATACCTGACCAAATACATTTTTGTGTTTCTGATTTAATTTTTCAACCTGCTTTCCCGGGGTAGTTGTCTTGATATTTCTTCTGCTTAACGAGTTCATTGCTTGTGAATTTGACCTCATTCAAGTTTTCCAGACATAGGCATGTTCTATCCCCTTTCCTTTTTTTTTTTTTTTTTTTTTCTTAAAAAAGCCAAAGAGGTAGTCTAGCACTCATGAAGCCTTGGGTTTCATCTCAAGCAAAACACACACACACAGAGACACACACACACACACACACACACACATGCACACACACATACACACACGTGCACACACATGCACACATGTGCACACACACAGAGACACACACATACACACACGTGCACACACGTGCACACGCAGAATTTGACAGAGGAACTTCAAGACAGAATAACGTCTGAAGTGTGGTTAGTGTTATAAGCTAATACTACCCCCTCCTGTCATTCAGAGCTCAGAAGACTCAGGCCAGGTCACTGAGAACTGTAACTATCACAGGACACTGACAAGGGAGCCATTAGGATCTACAGCTGCTGTCACTTCAGCCCCTGCTTTTGATATTGCAAAGGTATCATGGCCCAATCTCCCCCATAGGCATGTTCTGGTGACTAATGTCATGTTATGTTATTTACAGACACATAGGTCCAAGCCCAGGCTCCACCTCCATGAAGCAGCTACACACGGTTACACTGGTACCTGAAACACAAACACAAAATGTGCTAGACTGTTCTCTATAGGAACACCATCTGTGAGCAGCTGTCTCTTGCTATGATTTCTGTTCTAGTTGCATTTCTATTGCTGGGATAAAAACACACCGAACAAAAGAAATGTGGGGGGGCTGGAGAGATGGCTCAGTGGTTAAGAGCACTGACTGCTCTTCCAAGAGGTCCTGAGTTCAAATCCCAGCAACCACATGGTGGCTCACAACCATCCATAATGGGATCTGATACTCTCTTCTGGTGTGTCTGAAGACAGCTACAGTGTACTTATATATAATAAATAAATAAATCTTTAAAAAAAAAAGAAATGTGGGAGAGGAAAGGGTTTATTCATCTTATGATTCCAGGTTACACTCTGTCATTGAGATCAAGGCAGGAACTCGAACTGCTAATTAACACTCAAGAGAAGAGAGAAACAAATGCACTGTGCTGCTTGCTTGCTTGCCTGCCTGCCTTCCTGCCTTCCTGCCTTCCTGCCTTCCTGCCTTCCTGCCTTCCTGCTAGCTAGTTTTCTTCACTCCTCATACAATTCAGGGACTACCCTAGGGAATGATGCCGCCCACAATGGGCTGAGTCTTTCTACATCAGTTAACAATCAAGACAATTCCCTATAGACACATATGCCCACAGGCCAACCAGATCTAGATAATTCCTCACTGAGCCTGTCTTGCTGTGTGATTCTAAGCTGTGTCAAGTAGACAATTAAGCTAGCCAGCACACCCACCCTGGCTTGGTTCCCATGAGAGGGCTGTGCCCACGCCTGTTGGACACCTACCAGACTGAAGGAAATGGCAACTGTACTCTAGTTTCTGGGCTTCAAAAGAAATTTCCCCTCCACTACTTCCTTCATGTGACTGTTACTAGTCCCTTCTAATCTTCCCTCTGTCCTGTCAACCACAGCCCTCTGCAGCACTGCCTTCTGGCTTGGCTCTTGCCTTCCTACACTTCATGAAGTATTTCCCCTGCCTAGTAGGTCTAAAATTCCTGGCTTCTATCAACATTGTCCCTGCATCGTCTCTCTTTTCTGGCATAGACATCCTTGCCCATATCATAGCCCCCCCCATCATCTGACTGGCCCCTGTCTGCCTATGGATGAGACTGGTTGCTAAACATTGCTTCCTGAGCTTCACCCTACGGCCGCTTTGTCTTGATACTGCTAGAGCACACAGAGGGTGATCAGTGTGACACTATGAGTGGCCCCACTGTGACACCCAACACTTCTTGTTCTCTCTCACTGTCCTTGTATTTCCTTCTCCTGTTCCTTCTCACAGGTGTTAGCATGGTTTCTACTTACACAGGGAGAACACCCATCTTGCACTGCTATGTCACTGTGAACTATTCTGTAGCTGGACCTGACCATGGTTTCCTCTGTTTAGAAACCTTATTGACATTTGCAGGCCACCAAGAATGTGGCAGCCCACAAGAAGCTCTGTGAGTTGCTCTAGGAAATTTTACAAGGAAGGTGCAAAAGAATGGATTCAGATTCTTTTTTTTAAAAAAACTTATTCATTTTTTAACTTATTCATTATATCCTGCTTACTGCCCCCTGCTGGTCACCCCTTCCATGTTCCTTCTCCCCAACCCCCCCTTTTCCTCTGAGTGACTGGGGCCCTTCCTCGGTATCCCCCCACCCTAGCACATCAAGCCTTTGAAGCTAGGTGCATCCCCTCCCACTGAGGCCAGACGAGACAGCCCAGCTAGAAGAACATATCCCAGACACAGACAACTTTTGGGATAGCCCCTGCTCCAGTTGTTTGGGGCCCACATGAAGATCAAGCAGCACATCTGCTACACATGTGCTGGGAGGCCTAGGTCCAGCCTGTGTGTATGTTCTTTGGTTGGTGGTTCAGTCCCTGAGAGCCCCAAAGGATGGATTCAGACTTTGAGGAAGGCTATGGCCCGCCATCCTCAGCTGAAAACTGGACATCTGACCTCTCCCTGAGTATCCTGTGGCTCTTGACATATCTCAGCAGAGGAATGAAGGATGCTTCATCCCCTGTCCAAGTCTCCAGGGCTTTGGAAGTCACTGTGAGCTGGCATTGATAATGAAACTAAATATCCTACCATGGAGCCAAAATTGCCAGGAAGACCTCAGGATGCCCAAGAAGAAAACACTCACAGGTCCAAGTATCAGTGAACTTTAGTTTCTGGAAGACAATAAACAGATGAAGTTTTGGAGAAGTGGAGGACGTTTCATAAACAAGGGAGGACAGTGAGTGAGGTAGCACAGTAGGTCACCATGGATGGTCACCATGGTTCAAAGTTCATAGGCTGCACCAAGAACACTTAACACCAAGAACAGTCTCACTCCTGCTGACCTGGAGACCACCAGCTTAGTGAGACAGAAGAATAGACCACAGCTGTGAGCAGAGTGCCAGCAGCTTCAAAATGTGAAGCTTCTCCAATGAAGAACGGGCTGGAATAAAGCATCAGGACAATGCAAATCAAGCCCAGAAGGCTGAGACAGAAGGATTGTTAGAAGTTCAAAGTCATCTTGAGCTACATCATGTATTTTAGGCCCATCAGAGTTACCTGTCTCAAAAAATAATCAAAAAGAAAGCATTGGCTGGGAGTGTGGCACAGGCAGGAAAATGCTTGCCTCACAGCATGAGTTGGATTCCCGGCACCCATATGAAAGCCAGGTACAGTGATGTGCACCTGTAACTCAAAGCTAGAGAAGCAGAAACAAGGTGCTTGGAGCTTGCTGGCTAGCCAGACTGGCCAACTGGTGAGCTTCAGTGAGAGACCCTTTCTTAATAAGATGGGGCTTGATTGAGAAAGACACCTGATATCAACCTCTGGCCTCCACATATATATACAAGCATGCATGTGCATAAGTACATATGTGCATGTGTGCATGTTATAGACAGAGGGAGAAAAATATCAAAACAACACCCACACCTATACCCCATACCTGTACCCCACATCTGTACCCCACACCTGCCTAATCAGTTTTGGCAAGAAGATGAGAACCAGGAACTGGGTCACTGCCAGTAGGAATTTGAGAAAATACTATAGGGGCAGTTCTGATTCTAAGGTCCTGTTCCCCAATTGGTTCTTGATTTGTCAGTAAAGAAAGCCACGGGTCAATTGCTGGGTGGAAGGTATAGGCAGGACTTCTGGGTCCCTGGAAGAAAAGGAGACAGATGCAAGGGAGGAGAAGAGAGTTTGCCATGCTTTGAAAAGAGAATCATGTGAGGTCTCGAGGAGTGGTGGCCACTCCTATAGGTGGGAGGTCAGAGATGTTTATCAGGGACTAGGTTCAACTGACCAACTAAAGTTAGTGGGAGGAGTGGAGCTAAGAGTAATGATAAGGGTGCGTTTTCCAGGCAAGAGATAGTAGTGCCCAGAAATTATGCCAAGAAGGCAAGTTTAAATTGAATAACTGTATGACTGTGTCTTTTACCTATGGATTCAAGGGAAGCTGGGTAGAGGCTGGTAGCATGGCCCATTCCCAGAGTGAAAAGCTACATGCAACATGCAATGTGGTACTTAGGTACAATGAAAGTCCTATATGATATTTCTTCACTTATGAAATCTTCCTTGCTCATGGCATGTTAGGACCATGTTAGGACCATTCACAACAGTCAAGAAGTGGAAACAGCCTCAGTATCCACCAAACATAAATGGATAAAGAAGATACAGTCTATGCATACAGGAAAATGAACTTACACCTCAAATATCCTGTCCTGTATGTGACACTGAGAATGGGCCTAGAGAATGCTGTGCCAAATGTGGTAGCCCATATCTCCAAAGGTTTCGAGGTTGGAACATGTCAGTTTTATACCTCCAGAACAGGTTATCAGAGGGGCATAAACTACAAAGAATGGAGAAAATCCCACTCACCATTCTTTAGGCTGGGAAGCCCCAGATGCCACAGCTGGAATCCTATGGCTGGGCTGAGCGACTCCAGTCTCAACTACTCAGGAGATTAAGATAAGAGGATCCTTTGAGGGCAGGAGGTTGAGGCAAGTCAGGGCAACATTGCAAGACTCTGATGAAAGAGAGCGGTTTAGAGGGGGATGCATGCTTCAGGTAAGAGTCACCACTGGTGCCACAATGGTATGGATATGGTCATGGGGTAACCAACTGCTATCTGATTAGATTAAAGGCCTGCCTCACAGAGGGAGTTTAACCTTGATGCAATAAACCTGGCCAGAAGTCCACGGCGAGGGATAGGCCAAAGTTGGGGAGCTTATTACTGTTGTTTTGGTAAATGAATATGTTGTTAAACTGTCTGCCAAATATTGTGTTCATACACATAGACTAGTGCAACTCTCAACCTTGGCTAGAGAATTTTCTTCCTGTGATGGGTAGTGGTTAATGCAGACACTCTTAACTAGTCAAAGTTTTGAGAATAAGTGACTGTTAAATAATCAGCCCTAAAAGGGAAATCTATATCAAACCTCCCCCCCTCCATGAGATACAGGGACCATCACAGAAGAGGGGACAGAAAGAACCTCAGAGCAGGAGGAAGGGAGGAGTGCTGAGAAACTGCCTTCTGGACAAAGCAGGGATGTTGTACTAATGAACTCATGGCAGCTATAGTTCCCTGGACAAGATCTGTGGGGCAAGTGGACCATGCCACCAGACAGAGGAGCTGCTAAGGTTGAGTGAGCTTGGACCCAGGAATCTCAGAGGCTTTAGATCAGCAGGAGTTGAGATACTCCCTACCCATTTCTCTACCAGCTCTGGAACTGCCTTCTGGACATGTAACCATGACACACCCCTGAGAGGATCATGGGCAATCAGCCACGACTAAGGAAACGCCTAGAGTCCTTCCCCATGCAAATAGAGCCTCACTAACTTCTCAAACTGAGCCAATAGAAAACACCCACCCCTGAATCTCACCCCACTCTCCAATGTTTGTACAGTCCCTGTTCACAAGGAATAAAGCACACAAGCTATTTCACTGAGGTTCGTTTGAGAGTGGCCGTTTTTACTGAGTTATAACACTTGACAAAGAGTTCTCTCTCCCGGAAGCATCCGTTGCTGGATCTTGGACCTGGCTGGCTGGCTAGGTTTATGCTGCCGCTGCCAGCCCTGCGGCTTGTGCTGCTGCTGCCCTATAACATGGTAACAGAGGAGAGACTCAGGACCTCAGCTACCTGCCCAGTGCAAGCCACCCAAACCTCCTCACTTCTTTTCTGGGAGTTAACATTTCCAGCATTCCCAGCCAGAACCAAGCCTTGTGGAACTTATTCCTCCTGACAGGACTGTAGGTTGATATCAAGGCGATACATGATTGGGGCGATACAGTAGAGAGTGGGGCAGGGACAAGGGTTTTATAAGGGGGGAGAGAGGAGGAAGGGAGGAGATCAAGATGGAGTCTATGGAGTAGGATGGCTCAGATTTAGGTGAACTACATCAATTTTATCTCGTCTAGGTGGGTGGTTTATATCTTTATCAATTGACTGAATTTATTGTGTGGATGAATTATGGATTGAGAATTTAACATGTAAATCTAATTGCGAAATTACAAGTTTCTGGAACTTTGATTTTACCGGGCTGAGAGACAGTTGGAGCGTGTGGTTCTGGTTCTGTTGCCCTCGAGGAGTGAGAATGTGCAGAACTAGGGGGTCATAGGAGAGAGGAAGACAGCCGGGAGAGGGCAGCTTGCGGACCATGTGGCAGAGAAGCAACCAGAATGAGTGGATCCGGCTCACAGAAACTGATAGAAAACGGTCCTTTTTAAATTTTTACTGCAACAGAGGATGACAAAGATTCACACAATATAGAATCTGTCAGCATTCCAACGCAAATAGGGGACGGGCACATGGGGTTTCCCCCTATAGCTGCAGTGCAGCTTGAAGGCTGACGGAGATGGAATGTCATTTTTCTGCAGGAATATAGAACCTCTGGTGAGTTGTCCATGATTCGGTAAACAAATTCATACTCACATTCATGCAAGTAAACCTATTTAAAGCTCATGGATTATTACAAATAAATAAATAAGGGCCAGTGACACGGCTTAAGGAGTAAAAGCACTTGCTACCAAGCGTGACAACCTGAAATCAATCCCCAGTATCTACATAGGGGAAGGAGATAACTCTTACTAGACATCCACTAACCTACACACACACACACACACACACACACACACACACACACACACACACAGAGAGAGAGAGAGAGACACACACACAGACACACATATACACACATACACACACACATAGACACATATACACATATACACAGACACATACATACAATAGGCACACACACACACATATACACATACCCACAGGCACACACAGCACACACATAGATACACACATATACACATACATACACACATAGGCACACACACATAGACACATAGGCACACACACATATACACATACACACACATACATACACATATACACATATACACACATACACATAGGCACACACATAGATACACACATATACACATACATACACACATAGGCACACACACATAGACACATAGGCACACACACATATACACACACACACATACATACACATATACACATATACACACATACACATAGGCACACATGTAGACACACACAGATATACACATAGGCACACATACACACACATACACACACATATAGACACATATACACATACACACAGACACATACTTACAATAGGCGCACACACACACATATACACATACCCACAGGCACACACAGACACACACATAGATACAGACATATACACACACATACACACTAGGCACACACACATAGACACATAGGCACACACACATATACACATACACACACATACATACACATATACACATATACACACATACACATAGGCACACACGTAGACACACACAGATATACACATAGGCACACACACATAGACACACACACACACACACAAACACACACACACACACGAAAATAAATAACTATAAGGAAATGCAGAGACATGTTGGGATGAAGAATTCCAGAGAGAATGGGAGGGAGTAAAAGCATTATATACATGGATGACATTGTCCACAAAAAAAAAAAAAAAAAAAAAACCAGAACCAAAAAAAAAAAACCCACCAACAACTTTTTATTACTTTTACAAAGTAAAAAGAAAGCCACCCACATCAGGAGGGGCCCCTTTGGCTGTTTCTTCTCACGATAGGAAGGCAGACACTCCAGCACCATTCCTGCTAGCCCTCTTCACAGCAACAAGGATCCAAACCCCCCCCCCCGGGGGGGGGACCGTCTCAGCACGACTGCACTGGAGTAGTTTCCAGCACCCGAATTTGGAGACACAGTCAGTTTTCAGCAGAAAGGACCTCGGCCTCATAAAACCCAGTCGAGCACAGAGGCAGACTCTGACTGGCAGCAGCCCCAGAGGAGTGGGCACAGAGCAGCGGAGAAGTGAGAAAATGCTAGTGACTGAGTGTGCACACTCACATTGTAGGTGTGAGAATGGAGTGAGTTTGCACTCACAGGAGACTACTGGAAAGGCCACCCCAAGAGGCTGACAGAGGCATGAAGAACCTGAGGCAGAATAGGCCCAGGAATATCTACTCAACCTGTGTATGCCATGCTTACAGAGAGCAACCAAGTAGCACCCCTAGGACCAAGGCAATGACTCATTTGCTTTCTTCTTTAGTGTTTCCAGTAAAACACCATGGGGGACTTGAAAATTAGAATATAAAATAAATGTCGCCAGGGAACAGTCAACAGTGAAAGTATGTACATGTGATCTAAAGGGTGTTCTTATGGGTCACAAAGTCAACAGTGACAGTAGATGACCTCTTGGGGACATCCCTAACTACCTGGGGCCCAGGCTCCAACAGGGAGGAGGGGACAAAAAAAGAAAAAAAACAGGAACAGCAATATAAAACAAACAAACAAATAAACAAAGAGAGGGAAACTCAGCTGAGCCAGCAGGAAGCCATTCCAAGGGGAAAACATGAAAATATGGAGGACCACAGAAATAGTCACAAGGAAGTGACTGCAGACAGACTTGCACCTGACCCTGAACAGGGATATAAAAGCCCCAGGCTCAGGAGGCTCCACATCTGCACACCTTCCTCTCCACCTTCTCCTCTGACATACTCCATCCTCAACCAAACACCAGAACCATGACCTGCTGTGGCTGCTCAGGAGGCTGTGGCTCCAGCTGTGGGGGCTGTGGCTCCTGCTGTGGGGGCTGTGGCTCCAGCTGTGGGGGCTGTGGCTCCTGCTGCTGCAAGCCTGTGTGCTGCTGTGTGCCTGTCTGTTCCTGCTCCAGCTGTGGGGGCAGCAAGGGAGGCTGTGGCTCCTGTGGTGGCTGCAAGGGAGGCTGTGGCTCCTGTGGTGGCTGCAAGGGAGGCTGTGGCTCCTGTGGTGGCTGCAAGGGAGGCTGTGGTTCCTGTGGTGGCTGCAAGGGAGGTTGTGGCTCCTGTGGGGGTTGCAAGGGAGGTTGTGGCTCCTGTGGGGGCTGTGGCTCCTGTGGGGGTTGCAAGGGAAGCTGTGGCTCCTGTGGGGGCTGCAAGGGAGGCTGCTGTCAGTCGAGCTGCTGCAAGCCCTGCTGCTGTCAGTCCAGCTGCTGCAAGCCCTGCTGCTGCCAGTCCAGCTGCTGCAAGCCCTGCTGCTGTCAGTCCAGCTGCTGCAAGCCCTGCTGCTGTCAGTCCAGCTGCTGCAAGCCCTGCTGCTGCCAGTCCAGCTGCTGCAAGCCCTGCTGCTGCCAGTCCAGCTGCTGCAAGCCCTGCTGCTGTCAGTCCAGCTGCTGCCAGTCCAGCTGCTGCAAGCCCTGCTGCCAGTCCAGCTGCTGTGCCCCTGTGTGCTGCCAGTGCAAGATCTAAACTTCTGACCTTAGGCCTTCAGTTCTCTTAATGCTCCATGCCTTATCTAGTATTCCTGGATTACTTCCTCTCCACAGGCTCTCCTCTCAATACTTGTAATTCAACCCCTCCTTTCAGTCACATCCTTATCTCCTTCCCTGATACAACCCTCCAACGGGTCCTATCTCCATCCTCTCTCTGGAATAAGCCCTGGAAATGGCCCCATGTAAAGGTAGCTACTCATCTAATGGCCACAGTGTGTCACTGTTTGCCCTTTGAGGATGCTGAGATCCAGGGTTTGACCCACACAGCCTGTGCTTCTGATTGCTGAGGGACTGTTTTTAGTGGGTTCTTAACCTTTCAGACCCTGAGTCCTCCAAGGAATTTCTCCCTCCCCCACCCCCACCCCCACTCCCCGCCATGACTTATTTTCTAAGAACTTCCTGTTGCCTCCTACTTCACCTACTTAAATAAATAAAGTGATAAACAATTCCTCTTGTGTGTGAGTGTACATGTTTAGAAAGGCGGTGTGTTCGGATATGCGTAAGTATGTGGATTTGTGGAAGCCACAAGTCAATCTTGGTTGCCATTCCTCAGCGGCCATTGTGGTAATTAGTTGTCAGCTTGACAGAATTTGGAATCCCTTAGAAGCCATGCCTCCAGGCACACTCATGAGGGATTATCCGGATTGTGGTTAACCTCTGAAAACCTCTGTGAGGGCTTGCCTTTAACTCTTTAATTGATGTGGGAAGACATACCTTAATTGTGGGAGGGCTACACTCTGTGCAGGGTATTCTGGACTATATAAAATGGAGAAGATGAGCCCAGCACTACCATTCCTTCATCCACCCTCTCTGCTTCCTGGAAGTTAAGGGGTGTGACCAGGGGCTCCCTTGGCTTCCCTGCTGTGATGGAGTACACTCTTGATCTGTAAGCCCAAATAAACCCTTTCTCCCCAAGCTGGTTTTGCTGGGACATTTTGTCACTGTGGCAGGAAACACAGCCATTCACCTTGTTTTTGGAGGCAGGGTTTCTACTGACTGGGACCTGGAACTCTCTGATTAGGCTAGATTATCTGGTCACTGAGCTCCAAGAGGTCTCCTGTCTCTACCTGATCGAAAAATGACCAAACGCAAATGGTTAGTTAGAACACAAAGAAGTTCTCAGTGTTATTTGAATGTGAATAAAGCAGATGAGCACAAAGTGCTTTTATTGGCCTTGCATTCTCATCGAAGCAAAGCAATCCTGTGCACAGCTTCCAACACAGACTCCATCTTGGGTACAGTAGCCACTAGAAACAAGTGGCTCATCACCATGCATGGTGTGGTGACAAAGAACTCCCAGCAGAGTGACAGGATTTGACTGAAGAGGTGACTGTAAAGTGGAATGCTTGTCCTCAGTTAGAAACACCCCAGTCTTTCCCCAGAACAATATAGATAAATCTCAAAGACACCAACGTTGCTAAAAGAGAAACAGAACAAGAAGTAGAATCACCGTGGATGTGGATGAGCACACTGGGGAGGTGGAGCCAGGCAGACCTGGGGGCTTGCTGTCCAGACCAATGAGAGACACTGTCCAACAAACAAGCTAGAAAGAACTAGATAAATGAAAGCCAAGCTGTCTGCTGGCCTCAACACACACACACACACACACACACACACACCACTAGAGAGCTCAGAAAACTTAAAACTGCAATGGTATATATAACAGATCTGGCACATTTGGGGGAGTGTAGACTGAGAGCCTCTGAAAAGTCTTGTCAAAATTGGCAAATTAATTGCAGCCTAAAAGAGACTGAAGGTGAGTCAAAACTAAACTAAGACTCAGTCTTGAGAGAATGAGACGGTGACTGAGACAGCGGTTGAGATGTCTGCAGACAGCCACAGGTCATTCAGAGAGGCCACATAGCTGACAAATCTGGTCAAGGATACATACAGCCACATAGAAAACGTGGGTACCAGCATGTAGCCATTTTCCTTAAACAAAACAAACTGGAAAGACCCCCAAATGTTTATCAACCAGCGAATGAAATGCAATATGGAGGACCCAAATGACTATCACTGGGCAATAAAGAAGGAATACTGACTGGTCAGCTCCAATGGAACCATTCCTTAGGCAAGGAGTCCTGAATTGAGTAAGAGTAGAGAAAAGGAGCCAAGAGCAAGCACACATTCATAGCCTTCTGCTCTTGACTGTGAATGTGTTATGACCGGCTGTTTGCCGTTCCTGCCTTGAATTCTCAACAATGATGGACTGTAACCTGAAGCTGTCAGCTGAAAATAAAACCTTCTATGTTCTAAGTTGTATTTTTTTTTTCAGGGTAATTCATCATAATAACAGAAACAAAACTAGAGTAGGCAGATACAATGGGACACTGTTTTGGGGAGAATATACAAGAACCCCAAATTCAAGAGGCACTGTGAATCAATACACAGAGACTCAGAACAAACACAGAAGGGCACATGGCCTCCCCAGGGAACAATTCAACTGACCCCCCAAAAGAGCAAACTCTCAGGACAATGCTTGGAAACTCTAAGGAAAACAACCATTCCTGTGGAGAGGTATCCTCAGCCAGAACACCATTCTACTTCCCTACACAGCTGGGACATTTCCTAGCAGGTTCTGGGATCAAGCACATGATGCAGGAAAAAAGGAAGCTAAGCCCCAGGGAAAGGCCCGGCAGTGTGGAAGCTACAGGAGTGGAGTCCTTGGGAGCATGTGGGTGAGTCATTACACAAGGATCTTAAAGTGTAGGAAAACAGGAGGGAAACACCCTTATCACATGGGTGGCTGGGCTGGGCTAGAGCACCTTCCAACTCTGACCACGCCCTCAGGTGGGAGAGCTAGAGATAGTAGACATTGCATAGTTCGTGTTTTACAAGTATGCAGGGCTGCCAATGAGGGGGGACTGTGGGCTAGGGTGTGGCTCAGGATACAGCACTGGATTCCATAGCAAACATGGTAAAGTAAAATGGGAGAGGAAGAGGAAACTCTGTGTGTGTGTGTGTGTGTGTGTGTGTGTGCGCGCGCGCTCGTAACTTCTGAATGAATCACAAAAAAACAAGACCTCCCCTGAAAAAAGTAAAATCTCACCAGATATGGTGGTGCACGCCTCTATTCCCACCACTCTCGGGAGGCAAAGGCAGTGATCTATGAATTAAGGCCAGCCAGGCTACACAGAGAAACCCTGCTTCAAGAAAAAAAAAAATGGACTCTGAAAATTCCATCTAAGATCTAAGAGAGTGGGACATAGGCGTTTAAAGCCACCCTGGGCTACAGGGCAAGAAGACTCTGTCTCTAAAAACACAGAAAGGGGGTGGAGATTCTGAAGAAATGGCTCAATGAGTAAGAGTGCCTACTGCTTTTCCCACAGAACCCAGGTTTGGTTTAGCACCCACCCTGAGCAGCTCACAATTGCCTGTAACTGTGAGAGAACAAACTGCTTCAGACTCCATCCTAGAGACCCTGACCTAAGGTTGAACTCAAGTTAACCAACAGGCCAGTACCTAGCACCAGTTTCCAGGCTACCCCCACCCCTAAATAAGACCTGTGTCTAGCACCAGTTTGCAGGTTATTCCCCCAACAAATCTGCACCCCCAGGTTACAAGCCCACCCCTGACATTTCACTTCCTAACAATCACCAATCAGGAGGAAGCAGAAGTTAAGTTTATGGTTTGGCACCCAGCACCAGCCAATTATGTTAAAGGCCATAATGCTTCCCCCAATCAGATGTACATCTGTCTAGATACCCCCCGTATTGCTTCTATAAATGCTTGCCTAAAACTAGGCTCAGCTCCACCTTCCTGCTGTGACAGAGTTGGCCAGGAGCCCAAGATCAAGGTTGATTACAGAGGCTCTAATGTGGTTGCATTGGAATTGGTTCCTTGGTGGTCTTTTAGGGGTTCACAAACATTTCCTGGCACAACAACTGCAGTTCTATGAGATCTGATAATAGCCCGGTGGGTAGAGGGTTGGCTCCACGTGCACGAAGCTCAGGGTTCAATCCCCAGTACCTCATTAACTGGGTCAAGGTCATCCTCCACCACACAGAAAGGCCAAAGCCTGGGACAAATTACATCCAGAAGAGAGACTGGAAAGATTGGGGGAGGGGAGGACAAAGGAGGGGTAAGGAAAGAAAACAGAGGGGTTGATATTGAAATAAGACAGTTAATGCAAACGACTGTAAGAACTAATTTGAATAACTCAGTTCTTCCAGCAAATAGCAGAGGCCTAAGAGTAGGGGTGGGGGAGTGGGGGTGGATTTTGCACAGCAACTCAGCCTGGGTCAGCTGGGGAGAAACAAAGGCACAGGAAGGAGGATGAGGGGGATGGGCCATTCTGTCACAGCTTGACAGAATGCATCTCCCCATCAGGGCAGCTCCTGGAAGGAGGTGCGAATAAAGGGACAGGGATCCCTTGAAAGGAGGATTATACTGTTTATGCGCACCTATAAATAGAGCCTTAAATTCCAGAATTAAAAATAATTTTTGTTCATTTTGTAAAACATGGTCTTGCTGTGTGCTTCAGGCAAGCCTTGAACATATTCTCTTCTGACTGCAGCCTCTCTCTCTCTCTCTCTCTCTCTCTCTCTCTCTCTCTCTCTCTCTCTCTCTCTTGCTCTCTTTCAAGATTTATTTCATTTATCTGAGTATACTGTTACTGTCTTTAGACACATCAGAAGAGGGCATCAGATCCCATTACAGATGGTTGTGAGCCACCATGTGGTTGGTGGGAATTGAACTCAGGACCTCAGGAAGAGCAGTCAGTGCTCTTAACTGCTGAGCCATTTCTCTAGCCCTCTCTTTCTCTTTTAAAAAGATATATTATATTTATTATATTATATTATATTATATTATATTATATTATATTAATGTGCACACACACACATAGGTGCAATTGCCTTTGGTGGCCAGAAGGTGTCAAAGCCCCTAGAGCTAGAATTACAGGCATTACTGACATTGGTGGGGGAAATTGAACTCCAGTCCTCTGCAAGAGCACAAGTGTGGGGTTTTTTGTTTGTTTGTTTGCTGTTATTTATTTTCTATTTGATTTGGTCTGGTTGTTCAAGAACAGGTTTCTCTCTGTAGCTCTGGCTATCATGGAACTAGTTCTGTAGACCAGGCTGGCCTCAACCTCACAGAGATCTGCCTGCCTCTGCCTCCTGAGTTCAAGATTAAAGGTGTGAATCACCACCGCCTTACTGCAGCAAGTTCACTTAAAAAAATGAGTCATCTCTCCAGGTCTGAGCTCTCTCTCTCTCTCTCTCTCTCTCTCTCTCTCTCTCTCTCTCTCTCTTCTTTCTTTCCCATCTTTATTAAATTGGGTATTTCTTATTTACATTTCAAATGTTATTCCCTTTCCCGGTTTCCAGGCCAACATCCCCCTAACTCCTCCCCCTCCCCTTCTATATGGGTGTTCCCCTCCCCATCCTCCCCCCATTACCACCCTCCCCCCAAGAATCCCATTCACTGGGGGTCCAGCCTTGGCAGGACCAAAGGCTTCCCCTTCCACTGGTGCTCTTACTAGGCTATTCATTGCTACCTATGAGGTTGGAGTCCATGTATAGACTTTGGGTAGTGGCTTAGTCCCTGGAAGCTCTGGTGGTTGGCATTGTTGTTCATATGGGGTCTCGAGCCCCTTCAGTTCTTTCAGTCCTTTCTCAGATTCCTTCAACGGGGGTCCCATTCTCAGTTCAGTGGTTTGCTGCTGGCATTCGCCTATGTATTTGCCATATTCTGGCTGTGTCTCTCAGGAGAGATCCATATACGGTTCCTGTCAGCCAGCACCTCTTTGCTTCATCTATATTATCTAGTTTGGTGGCTGTATATGTATGGGCCACATGTGGGGCAGGCTCTGAATTGGCGTTCCTTCAGTCTCTGTTCTAAACTTTGCCTCCCTATTTCCTCCCAAGGGTATTCTTGTTCCCCTTTAAAGAAGGAGTGAAGCATCCTCATTTTTGTCATCCTTCTTGAGTTTCATGTGTTCTGTGCATCTTGGGTAATTCGAGCATTTGGACTAATAGCCACTTAACAATGAGTGCATACCATGTGTGTTTTTCTGTGATTGGGTTACCTCATTCAGGATGATATTTTCCAGTTCCATCCATTTGCCTATGAATTTCGTAAAGGTATCTGTTTCTTACTGTTGCTGTAACAAGTAATCACCAACTCCCTGCAAATTGTTCCTCCCACCCCTCCACATAATGTGCTGTGGTACCTGTGTGCACACACAGATACACACACACACACAGAGAGAGAGAGAGAGAGAGAGAGAGAGAGAGAGAGAGAGAGAGAGAGAGAGAAATAAAAATAGGAAAAGAAAGAAAATTAAAACAAATAGTATTTCATCTTTAAAAGAAATAGATCAGGGCTTGCAGAGATGGCTCAGAAGTTAAGAACACTTGCTGCTCTTGCAGAGGACCCAGCTCAGTTCCCAGAACCCACGTGATAGATGACAATTATCCCTAACTCCAGATCCAGGAGATCATCTACCCTCTGCTGAGGTCTGCAGGCACAAGTCATACTCACCGTACACATACACACATGCAGGCTGCAATGGCTCTTCTCGGTTGTCTACCTGACTACATCAGGAATGAACTAAGACCCAAGCGATCAGGTACATTTGTGAGGGAGTTTTCTTGGGTGAATCATTTGAGGTGGGAAGGCCCACCCTAAATCTAGATGTTTTGGGCAGCAAGATCCAAGTTAAATCTGGGAACACATCTGCTGGTGGTAGCCTATAAAAGGACATGGGGGAAGGAAGCATTTGTTCTTTGTCTCTCAGTCCTTACTCTCAATGGCAAGTCCACTCCTTCCCTGGTACTGGAGCCTACCTCTCCAGGATTCTGACATACTAAAGGCCAGCTGAGACAGTCAGCCTTGTGAACTGAGCAAATACCAGATTCCTGGACTTCTTGTCAGGAGACAGCCATTGCTGGAATAGTCAAACTATACATAGATTCATTCCATCAGTTCTGTGTTTCTAGAAAACCCTGACTAATACACAGGCAAAACAGCCATACACATAAAATAGATGATATTTCACAACAAAACTTTAAAAGAGAAAAGAGGAAAGAAACCGAGGAGGGGAGATGACTTAGTAATTGGTAAGTACTCGGTGCACAACAAACATGAGGAGCTGAGTTTTATTTCCAGAAACCACACACAAAAGACAAGCACACACTATGTCCCTGCAATCCTGCTGCTGGGGGGTCGCAGATGGGTGGGTCCCTGGAGCTCACTGGCCAGCCAGCCTAGCCTAATCCAGCCCCAAGCCTGTGAGAGACCCTGTCTCAAAAAACCAAAAAGGGTCAGGCTGTAGTGACCCACACCTTTAATCCCAACACTTGGGAGGCAAAGGCAGGAGGATCTCTGTGAGTTCGAGGACAGAATGGTCTACAGAGCAAATTCCAGGAACTGTAAATAGACTTTAAAATGTGAATGACCCTCGTCCTATTGAGGTCATAATACTGAGGCTAGTGTTAAGGAAAAAAAAAACAATAAAAGGTAGGTGGTACAATGCCTAAGCTTGTCCTCTGGCCTCCACAGGTACATGTGCACACATGTGTACCAGAGAGAGACAGAGTCAGGAACAAAAGAAGAAAGGATTTCCTACTAAAAGTTACTGGAGGGGCTGGAGAGATGGCTCAGTGGTTAAGAGCACTGACTGCTCTGCCAGAGGTCCTGAGTTCAATTCCCAGCAACCACATAGTGGCTCACAACCATCTGTAATGGGATCCGATGCCCTCTTCTGGTGTGTCTGAAGACAGTGACAATGTACTCATATACATAAAATAAATAAATCTTTTAAAAAAAAAGTTACTGGAAAGTGTCCCCCCCACCATAAGCACTGCTATACTCAACACCCAAGAGCAAGTTCCCCAAAACAACCCAGGACTGAGTAATTTCTGCCTCATTCAAACTTTTCCAGAAGCAGACAGTTTGAGAGGGGTCCATCTTCTTATGTGGCTGGGGACTGTGTCTGGACCCTGCAAGTGACAGGAACAGCAGGAGGGAGCAGAGCCACAGAGCAGTCTGATGTAGTCTGCTGTTCAAAAGCTATATGTCAGCAAAGCCAGCTTGAAATGTATGAAGCACAACAAAACCCCTCAAGTGGGATGTGGTGCACACACGTTTGAAACAAACCTGAGCTTCTTAGGGAGATCCTATGTTAAACCCCCAAAAAAGTTATTTATGGGCCAGTAATGCAATGAAAATTATTCTTCATTCCATGTGCTTCAGGAGGACAAGAATTATCCACATTTTAGAAAGTTTATTATATATGAGCACACTGTAGCTGTCCAGACACCAGAAAAGGACATCGGATCCCATTACAGATGGCTGTGAGCCACCATGTGGTTGCTGGGACTTGAACTCAGGACCTCTGGAAGAGTAGTCAGTGCTCTTAACCACTGAGCCACCTCTCCAGCCCAATTATCCACATTTCAAAGTCAATAGTTCACCATACCAAGTAAAAGGGGATCCCAGTGTACAGAAAAACCACACAGTGAAGTTCTCACCCTTTGAAGACAAAGGAAAATGGTCAGCAAGTTAGAGACCGAGGGGTCCTTCCTTAAACTGATAAAATGGCCTACTCAGAAGGTATAATACCCTTTTCACCTCATAAATGTTAGGCATGCTACCTGGGAAATCAGGAAGAAGGCAAAGCTGCCATTGTGCCTGTGGAACACTGTACAGGTCAACCACCAACAAATGCCACAAAGATTAAAGGGGAAGGAGTGCTTCCAAAGTTTCACTTAAAAATAAGTGTCAATGGGAAAACGAAAAGACTCTACAGGCAACTGTTAGAATTAAAAATAGAACTTGGGGTTTTAGAGATTAGTCTATTGGTGAAGTGCTCACCC
Source organism: Rattus norvegicus (assembly GCF_021556685.1). Taxonomy (NCBI): domain Eukaryota; kingdom Metazoa; phylum Chordata; class Mammalia; order Rodentia; family Muridae; genus Rattus; species Rattus norvegicus. The sequence goes on along the minus strand of NC_141534.1, from coordinate 210,076,810 downwards.
CACAGTCACGAGGACCCAAGTTTATTCCCCCCAAACCACCCTAAAAGCCTGGAATGGTGACATGTAATGACAGCACTGGAGAGGTGGAGGCAGCAAGAGCTCATTCAGCTGGCCTAACCTAATAGGAGGTCCCAGGCAGTGAGAGACCCTGCCTCAAAAACAAGGTGGACAGCTCCTGAATGATGCCCAGGTTGACCACTGACTTCCGTGTGTGTGTGTGTGTGTGTGTGTGTGTGTGTGTGTGTGTGTGTGTGAGAGAGAGAGAGAGAGAGAGAGAGAGAGAGAGAGAGAGAGAGAGAGAACTTGGCAGGGTGAGCACAGCAGTCCACCTACAATCTAGCATGCCAGAGGCACACAGAGAATGTCCAACAAGCTGTCTAGATGCATTAGCCAGCATAGTAAGCCCTGGTTGCTTCAGGAAAGATTGTCTCAATATATGCAGTAGTGTAATTGTGAAAGACACCTGTGTGTAGCCTCTGGCCACCAGAAGCATGCACACAACTGAATGCATTCCCACACATGTATACATACATACATACATACATACATACATACATACATACATACATACATACACACACATACATACATACACACACACACACATTGCATGCACATACACAAGCAGAAAAAATAATTTCTTAAATACAGACAAATATCAGTCTGTATTTTATTGAAATGACCTGAACCTTTGAGGGCCTTGATCCACTCTAGACACAAATTCAGCACCAGAGTTGAACTTGGCAGGCAACAAAGAGCCAAAGAGGGGATGATTACTGCAGGAAAATAAGGGAAAGTGGCCCTAACAATGGCACAAACAGGAACTAGGAAGTGATCACATGTCAGCCTCCCACCTGACCTGGGCAGGGATATAAAGGCCCGAGGCTCAGGAGGCTCCACATCTGCACACCTTCCTCTCCACCTTCTCCTCTGATCTACTCCATCCTCAACCAAACACCAGAACCATGACCGGCTGTGGCTGCTCAGGAGGCTGTGGCTCCAGCTGTGGGGGCTGTGGCTCCAGCTGCTGCAAACCTGTTTGCTGCTGTAAGCCAGTGTGCTGCTGTGTACCCACCTGTTCCTGCTCCAGCTGTGGGGGCTGTGGCTCGAGCTGTGGGGGCTGTGGCTCGAGCTGTGGGGGCTGTGGCTCCAGCTGTGGGGGCTGTGGCTCCAGCTGCTGCAAGCCTGTGTGCTGCTGTGTGCCTGTCTGTAACTGCTCCAGCTGTGGGGGCTGTGGCTCCAGCTGCTGCAAACCTGTTTGCTGCTGTAAGCCAGTGTGCTGCTGTGTACCCACTTGTTCCTGCTCCAGCTGTGGGGGGTGTGGTTCCAGCTGTGGAAACTGTGGCTCCAGCTGTGGGAGCTGTGGCTCAAGCTGCTGCAAGCCTGTGTGCTGCTGTGTGCCTGTATGTTCATGCTCCAGCTGTGGGGGCTGCAAGCCCTGCTGCTGTCAGTCCAGCTGCTGCAAACCCTGCTGCTGTCAGTCCAGCTGCTGTAAGCCCTGCTGCTGTCAGTCCAGCTGCTGCAAACCCTGCTGCTGTCAGTCCAGCTGCTGCAAACCCTGCTGCTGTCAGTCCAGCTGCTGCAAACCCTGCTGCTGTCAGTCCAGCTGTTGTAAGCCCTGCTCTTGCCAGTCCAGCTGTTAAAAACCCTGCTTCTGTCAGTCTAGCTGCTGTCAGTCTAGCTGCTGTCAGTCCAGCTGCTGCAAACCCTGGTGCTGCCAGTCCAGATATTGCAAACCATGCTGTTGCCAATCTAGCTGCTATGCCCTAGTGTGATGTCAATACAAGATGTAATTTTTGACTTTGCAAGGCTATTACCAGATAGGCACGGCCCCTGTTAGGAAATCTAGCCTAGGCTTTGCTTGTGTTTCCTAGCACACTAAGCCAGTCTACTCCACTAGTTCCGTCTCTCCCATCGTTCTTCCTTCCCAAGCACCAACATTTTCTTTTGGCTTCTTGTTGGCCCATCTGCTCTTATCAGGGCAACCTGGCCAGCTCTTGCAAGTCTAGTTGCTATGAGCATTGGGGCCAAGAAGAACAACTTCCAGGGCTCCCCTGCCACCTCTGTAAATCATCCACCCTGGCCATTTCTACAAGTAACAGTCTCACCCTTAACACAGGGCTATATCCCTGGAGTAAGGGCCCTCCTCAACCTACCTACTCACTCTGCAGCCACTAGGAACTTTGATCTCTGCCTTTTAGACATCTAATAAAGCCACTACCCAGAACCCTATTGCTGCGTTTTGTCTGCTTTCCTTTGTTTGGGGGAGGGTGCACTAGGATAGTACCTAGGGCCACACTGCATTTTCAGTAGATCATAGGCCAATGGACAGAGCACCCTACTTGGCACAGCTCCACCACACACTACGGCTGACAGGCAGAAGTGTCACTCAGCCCTTACTGTGCAACTCCTCCATGCATCTGAGGAAAGCAGAGAAAATTATGGGAGCACATCACCATCTTCTTTGCTGATCGGCTCAGGTAAGGTTGCTATCACAAAACGCCACAGAGGCAGAGGCTTGTCAACGGTAGAAGCAATTCTTCTCAAATATGGAGGGTAGTTCAAATGTGGCAGAATTAGTGCTCTTAGGTCTGTCTGTCTTTGAGGGGTGTGTGTGTGTGTGTGTGTGTGTGTGTGTGTGTGTGTGTGTGTCCCACATGCACCTGACTACAGGTGCACATGCAGGCGTATGTATATGCAGAGGCCAGAGGCCATTGCTAGGTGTCTTCCTTGATTTTTTCTTCTATTTATCTCTCCCTGAGTCTGGAGCTCACCAATTTTAATAGGCTGGCCAGTGAGCCCCAGAGATCCACATCCACTGTCTTAGTTAGGGTTTCTATTTCTGTGAAGAGATACCATGACCATGGCAACACTTATAAAGAAAAACATTTAAACAGAGCTAGCTTATAGTTCAGAGGTTTAGTCCATTATCACATGGTGGGTTGTAAAACTGACATGATGCTGGAGAAAATGCTGAGAGTTCTACATTTGGATCAGCAGGTAACAGGAAGAGAGAATGAAACTGGGTCTGGGTTTTCTGAAATCATGAGCCTAAATAAATCTCTCCCTTCTTAAGTCGTTTCGGCTAGGCATTTTGCCACAGCATGGAGAAAAGTAACTAACACCATCTACCTGCCCTTCCTGCAAGCCTCAGCTCCGGGGCCCAGGGAAGTCCCAACCTCACAGTCAGCCTCCTGCCGCCCCAGCCTCACCCATTGTTGCAGGCTGGACAACTGGCTACCACTCATCTTGGTTCCAGTCTCCACTTTCTGCCCTCTGGGTACATCAGGCTCAATCTTGCTTCTGCAGTCTGGTTCCCCAAGAAATTCCTTTTCCCAAGGTCAGGCATTTACCCAAAGCCACCATCCCCTCAGGGGCTCGAAGAAAACTCCTGCTTGCTAAAAAACAAAACAAACAAACAAACGAAAAAACCAGAGTCATTCCGCTTATCTCTGGCAAGAGGAACATATGCCTCTAAACATATGACTGTATTGTCTTTAAATTTTTTATTTATTTTATGTACATGACTGCACTGTCACTGTCTTCAGGCACACCAGAAGAGGGAATCGAATCCCATTACAGATGCTTGTGAGCCACCACATGGTTGCTGGGAATTAAACTCAACACCTGGGGAGGTAGGGGGCGGTCAGGTCAGCGCTCTTAACTGCCGAACCATCTCCCCACTGCTAGCCCATAGACTTTCTCGTCCCCTCTCCCTCCTCTCAAAAGCCTCATCCCAGCTCACAAACCTCCTTTCTCCCATTCCCATTTAACCCTAGAAATCTTCCCCCTGTAGCTTCTCTTTGATTTCCTGGGTGGCAGCCTGGGCAGTGTAGAATAACCTTTCCTTTTTCACCTACAGATTGGCTATTTTGGTTTCCCTACTAAGCCTATTATCATTCACTAACAGCCACTAGCCCAAGATTATTTCAACCTACAAGTACTTAGGGCTACTGAAATCAGGTTTTTCTGGAGGTCAACTTCAGAAATACGCTGTCCCCCAGGAGTCTGGTTTTGTTTTTGTTTTGTGAGACAGGGTCTCACAAATGTAGTCTAGGCAGGGCTGGAATACAAAGAAATCTGACTCCTGAGTGCTGTGATCAAAAGCATAGCAGGCTAACTACCAGGGTTTTTGCTTGCTTGTTTGTTTGTTTAAAGATTTATTTATTTTATGTATATGAGTACACTATAGCTGTATTCAGACACACCAGAAGAGGGCATCGGATCCCATTACAGATGGTTGTGAGCTACCATGTGGTTGGTGGGAATTGAACTCAGGACGTCTGGAAGAGCAGACAGTGCTCTTAACTTCTAAGCCATATCTCCAGCTTTCTTTGTTTGTCTTTTAATTGAAGTCTGGTGTGGTAGCACATGCCTTTAATACCAGCACTCAAGGTGGCAGAGGTAGGTGGATCTCTAAGTTGGTTTTATAGATTGAGTTCCAGGATAGCATAGGCTCTACAAAGAAAGCCTGTCTCAAGAATAAGTGAATGAATAAATAAATAAATGCAAATGGCTGAGTCTAATGACAGTTTAGGCATGGAAGATGTTAACAAATCGGGCAATTCTCTTTTATCTCATTTGTCATCGTAACTGGCTAATGCTTGCCATCCACACAATGTCAAGACTTAAACAGAACTGATGCCATCTTGAGCCCTTTTATTTTGACCACGATTTACTTCGAATAGAGGCTTTATTTCCAAAAACAAAATATTTCATGTGAATTGTCTAAAAATAAAGAGTATTAAGCAATAGAAAAGAAAATACCTTATTTAGGCAGTGGTGACTCATGCCCTTAATCCCAGCACTTGGGAGGCAGAAGCAGGCAGATCTCAGAGTTCAAAGACCTGCCTAGAGCAATAAGACAAGCTGGAGAAGTATAAGAAGTCAGGCTACCCCTGTTTGTCAACAGCATGATTCTTAAAGACTTTACAAGGAAACTCTCGGCTCTGAGAAATAATTTCAGCAGAGTGTCAACGTACAAAAATCTGTAACTCCCTGCATACCAATAATAAATAGGTTGAGAATGAAGTCAGGCAAAATTCCACTCACAGTAGCTTCAAAATATGAAACAAAAATACCTAGCAAGACCCAACCTCTCCACCCCACCAGATCCGCCATACCCTTCTCCAGGGAACGCTAAACAAGGAACCCAATGATCTGGAAAGAGGGATGGGGAAGATGGGGGGGATCCTAATTAAGGCGGGGAAGAAGATGAATACAGAAGGAAGGAGAGTAAAACAAGAATAAGGATGCCTGAAAAAGTCATATGGAGCCATGCTATTAGCTATGTACTAAAACTACCTGTAATGCACATAATTCAGTGTATACATATACAGTTTAAGTGAAATTTTTTATCTGGGTTGACATCGTCCCACCAAGAGCCATAGACCATTAAAAAAAAAAAACTTCAGCACCAGGCTTGAGGAGCCCTCTTGTGTTGTTGGTGTCAGGGTTGTCCAAGAGACTCCCAAAACATTATAGGCCGTTGCTATTACCTTTGATGGTAATAGCATCCATGGGTGGAAAAGTAAGTCCCTATTGCTGAAAACACCATGCACTTTGGACAATGGGCCCAGAAGCTTCTTAGCTGGAGTTGACCTGAGACCCTCCTCCCTAAGGACTAGTTTTTATGGTAGATACCAGGAGGCAACTTCCAAAGGAGAGAAGCAGCCAATAATAGTTCTACCCAGCTATGACACCTATGAACTACACTGACCAACATGTCAGGGTAATCATAAGGATACAGTAGTGCCATTCATTACTTCGTAGCAACCAACAGCCAGGTGAACTTCAGACTCACTTCACAAAAGGGAAATGGTGCCTGGCACTGGAAACCCACTCAACTTACCTAGAGCTAGTGAAGATATGAGCCTTGAAGACAAATTATGACCACCAACTTACTAAACCAACATAATGCCTAACTCCAATCTAAGTATCTGTCTTTATACCAACAGAAAAGCATCGTCCTTAGCCCCCATCAGGGAAACATCTCTTTGCAACAGATGGAAACCACAGTATTGAATTATCTCATTATTGAAAACCACAACCGATCAAAATGCAGAGTTGTGGGGTCCAGTCCCAACTGATACATCTGCAATGTAACCCGGTACCTAAGACTCCAGGATCATTGAGGAAAGGGGGAAGTAAAAGTGTAAGGCCAGAGTTTACTGTGAAATTGTGTCCCCTAGAAATCTAAGAAGCCACACCCATGAAGTCTCACCAATAAGGCTGCCCAAACTTGACCCAAATAAGGACAACATGACCCAAATAAGGATGACACCAACAGAAAAGCTAACATGGACAGTGAAAAGCTTACAAGGCCCGAACCCTGGACAAAGACAAAGAACTACCGGCAACTACGAAACACTGAGAGTGGGACAGTGTTCCTTGGGGAAGAGCCCAACCATTGGTTATCCAACATCAAATGCTTGGCCTTGAAAACATACGTACAAGTAACATTGTACAGAATGAGCAGGTTGCATTTATGTATTTAGGAAAATATACATATATGTGCCGTGAATCTGAAAGAGAATAAGGGGAAAGCATAGGAGGGTTTGTATAGAGGAAAGGGAAGGGAGACTAATATAATTACATTGTGTCCCAGTCAGGGTTACTATTGCAGTGATGAAATCCATGACCAAAGCAGCTTGGGAAGGAAGGGTTTGCTTATTTGGCTTATACTTCATCACCATTGTTCATCATTGAAGGAAGTCAAGACAGGAACTCAAAACAGGGCAGGAACCTGGATGCAAACCCTGATGCGGGGAGCCTATGGAGGGATGTTACTGATTGGCTTTCTCCATGGCTTGTCCAGCCTACTTTCTTATAGAACCCAGGACTATCAAGCCAGAGCTAGTCCTACCCACACATGGACTAAGTCCTGCCCTATTAGTCATTAGTTAAGGAAATGCCTACAGCTTAATATTATGGAGGTATTTTCTCAATTAAGGCTTCTTCCTCTCAGATGACTCTAGCTTGTGTCAAGTTGACATGAAACTAGCCAGCACGATTGACCCCTTATCGGCGTGACACACAAACACGTCACTGTTAAACCATAATTTTTTCTGCTTGCTCATCCACAAGATTGTATACTAACCTCAATATTATAATATAGGCATTCCAAGTACTAAAAGTCCCACAGTCTTTAAAAATTCAAACACATAAATTTTGTATCTTTAAAATCCAAAGTCTTTACACAATTTCAAAGGAATAGTAGAAAGGGGACTGCCATAGTTTGCTTTATGTAGATGTGGTAAAACACTGACAACACCCAACTTGGTGTAGGGTAGAGGCATTTGGTTTGTTTGTTTTCAATGAGCTAAATTAATGATGAAAAGCAAGACAAAGATTTATTCAATGTAGCTTACAGCTTACATTCCACAAGGAAAGGAAGTCAAGGCAGGAAGTCAGAGCAGGAATCTTGAGGTAGAAACTGAAGCAGAAGCTATGGAAGAATGCTGTTTACCAGCTTTTCTTGACTTGCTAAGCTTGCCTTCTTTTATAGCCTGAGATCACCATCCCAGGTCTGGACCACCCATAGAGGGCTGAGCATCAGTCCTTAATCTAGACAATACCTGACAGACATCCCACAGACCAATCCTATAGAGGCAGATCTTCAACTGCGGTTCCTCTTCAAGGGACTCTCTCTAGTCTGTGCCGAGCTGGCAAGACTGACCAGTACAGGAACTGTGGGAAGAGAGAACAGAAGAGAGTAATAGACAACACATCACAAGAAAGGAGGAGAGGAAGAGAGGACCAGTTAGAGGGGATGAGGAAGACTGGGGAAGAGTTTGCGACTAAGAACACAGTATAATGATCCATGTGTGTGAAAAATGTCACAGTGAACTTCAGCATTCTTTGTTATACATAACCTCCCCCTCATTCTAGGATTCCAAAGATGCATTCGGTAGTCATTGGATTTCTTTATCTGTCTTTCCAATGTGGCCATAATGGATAAATCTTTGTCCTGCTTTTTACTATTAGTCTAAAGAGATAGATAGATAGATAGATAGATAGATAGATAGATAGATAGATAGATGATAGATAGATAGATAGATAGATAGATAGATAGATAGATAGATAATTTCTGTGCATTTGAGGCCAGCTTGATCTACAGAGTGAGGTGTATACCTGTGTACTACATGTGTGCAGTGCCCAAGGAGGCCAGAAGAGGATGCTGGGAATAGAACCCAGGTCCTAGAAGAGTAGCTAGTGCTCTTAACCACTATCTCCCCATCTCTGGCCTTCAAAAAAAGATTAATTTTTATGTGTATGTGTCTATGTGTGTGCCTGCCACATGTGTTTGGGAACTCACAGAGGCTAAAGGAGGGTGATCAGACCTCCTGGAGCTGGAGTTACAGATGGTTATGAGCTGTCTGACCTGGGCGCTGGCTGCAGCGTGAGCCATTCCTCCAGCCCCTAATTTGGCTCTTTAAATTGGCTTATTAAGGATGAGTGAACAAGCCTGGTTTGTTGGAGATGCCAGAGCACAGGCTCTGTTTTAAATAATTCTAGGAACAAAGCCATCCAAGTGTCCACTGACACGAGAAGAAAGAATGCATGTGTTAGACCATGGATGGATCTTGAAGACACCATGCTGTGTGAAACAAGCTGGACGAAAATGGACAAGTGCTTTGCAACTGTACTGGTAGGAGGTCCCTATACTCATCAGCCCCATAGAGACAGAAGACAGGGTAGGGAGGCCAAGGGGAGTGGGCATTTGGTGAGGATGGCAGAGCTTCCGTTTGGAAACATGAGAAAGGTCTGGAGGTGGACGGTGGGGATCAACATGGATGTACTTTGTGCTGCTGAGCTGTGTGCACTTGGAAATGAATAAGATGGAGATGTTTAGAATTGCAAAATGGTTTGGCAGGTAAAGCCACATCCCTTGGAGACTCAGTACTAACTGGGCAGGCAGTTCAGTGTTTATGAGGCTGTGGGGTTCATCCTGAGTACTACCAGACTAAAATAAGAATAGTGATAATAAAGTTTGGGTCAGTAAGATAGTTTAGTGTGTGTGTGTGTGTGTGTGTGTGTGTGTGTGTGTGTGTGTGTCTGTGTCTGTGTCTGTGTCTGTGTGTGTGTGTGTCTGTGTGTGTGTGTGTGTGTGTGTGTGTGTGTGTGTGTGTGTGTGTGTGGTGAGGGGTACTGGAGAGATGGCTCAGTGGTTAAGAGCACTGACTGCTCTTTCAGAGGTCCTAAGTTCAATTCCCAGCAACCACATGGTGACTCATAACCATTTATAATGACATCTGATGCCCTCTTCTGGGCTGAAGATAGTTACTGTGTACAGTATACATAAGGCAAATAAATAATTTTTAAAAAAGATAGTTTGGTGGGTAAAGACACCTGCTGCTGACAAGTCTGATGTCCTGAGTTTAATCCCTAAGACTACATTGGGGAAGGAGAGAACCAGCACCATTGTGTTTGTGTTCTGACCTTCTCCAGCACACAATGGCAAGAGAGCACAAAAACACGTATGTGCACATATACACTTTTATATTATACATATTTTAACCACAAATTTTAAATACCAGCAGTGAAGTTTACTATATAGTAATGTTAAAAATTAAAGAGAAGTATGCAAAAGTGAAAATAAAATATTGAACATGTGCATACATATGGTCTTGCTAAAATATAGATCTTTGCTTGCAGGATCCAAGCAATAGAAGACAGGTAGCCGGGGAACAGGAGATTGTCTATGAAAGCTAAGTATCCATCAGTGGCCACGTGAACAGAATCATGCAGCATCGTGTTTCCTTGGTGACTGGTTTGTATCATCGTGTTATAGAGGTTCACCCATGATGCTTTTCTAAAGGGAACCCTACACAGAGGAAGGAACCAGACTCATATCAACAGCAACTCACAGACCAGAAGAAAAAGGTAAAAGCAAGGGGCCTAAGAACAGAGACAAGCCTTATCTGTGAACATTTGTGACTAGGGATGTGGCTCAAAGACAGAGTGCATAGGCAGCATGGGTGAGGCCACAGGTTCTAGCCTCAGTGTTGCCAAAGAACTGGAGGTGTGATTGGCCTAGCATCATGGCTCTACGGATAAAAGCAGCGGAGGGCAAGCTTGACATCCAGAGTTCAATACCCAGGACTCACACAGTGAAAGGTGAGAACTGACTCCTATTCTTCCTCCGACCTCCACACATGCACCGAGGCATATGCCAGAACCTCCCATCCACACACATCCACACAAAATAAATAAAAATGTAATTTTAAGAACTGTTAAGATTTATTTTTATGGGCTGGAGAGATGGCTCAGTGGTTAAGAGCACCGACTGCTCTTCCCAAGGTCCTGAGTTCAAATCCCAGCAACCACATGGTGGCTCACAACCATCTGAAATGAGTTTGATGCCCTCTTCTGGTGTGTCTAAAGATAGCGACAGTGTAATCATAATATATAATAAATAAATAAAATATTTAAAAAGATTTATTTTTATTTTATATGCGTGAATATTTTACCTGTATGTGTACTGTGTATGTGCCTGGGATTTACAGAGGCAAGAAGAAGGCACTGGGTCTCCTAGGAACTGAAGTATTGGATGGCTATAAGCTGCCAATATGAGGTGCTAGGAACTGAACCCAGGTCCTCTGGAGGAGTAGCCAGTGCTCCAAAATGCTCTAAAATGACTGGCCATCTCTCCAGTCATCAATTTCAAGAAAGTTTAACTCCAACACATACAACAATGAAACTACCTTTACATAGGGACCTACAGATGCTGTGAAACTGCACACATGATGCAGGAAGACGCTCGCAAACCTGGTACTCTAGTTCCTTCTCTGTTGGTGTGACAAATACCACAGACAACCTGATCAAAAACATCTTTAAGGGAGAAAAGGTTTACTTGGATTACAATTTCGGGTCACTGTTCACCATCAAGAAAAGTTAAGGCAGGAACCTGAGGCAAGAATTTGAGCATAGGTCTGCTTTCTATTCTACACAGCATTATCTCTGAGGCAGGAACTCACTCTACAGTCAAAGAATCATGGCAAGATCGTAGTGGAATAGCTTGCTGGCTAGCAGGCAGGCAGGTTCATGCTTCCTAGCTTTTTTATAAAGTTCAGGACCACAGACCAAGGGACGGTTTCACTGAACAGTGGGCAGGGCTTTCCTACATTAATAAACAATCAAAATAATCCCTCCCACCCATGCCCATAGACCAGTCCGGTCTGGGCAGTTCTTCAGTTGAGGCTTTCTTCTCAGATGATGACTCTAGGCTGTATCAAGTTGACCGGTAAAGCTCACCAGGACACATAGGTAGCAACTGCCACTGGACACAGTAGCCTGGAGTAATGTGCAGTAGTGGGAATGGGGTGCTTCCTGTTGCTATTCTAATCTGAAACAAGGGCAAAACCGGACAGTGTTGAAACTGCTGCATGTGGCAGCTAGAGACTTGTTATATTATGCCCCCACCATGTTTCTTTGTAAGTTCAATTGTGTCATAACCTAAAAGTAAAATAGTCTGAAATGTATACTAAGGGCACATGAAAGAAAGAACAAGAACAACACCGCACCAGGCTGTTTATACCAGCCAAAGTATGAAAATAATCATATATATATATATATATATATATATATATATATATAGAGAGAGAGAGAGAGAGAGAGAGAGAGAGACAGACAGACAGACAGACAGACAGACACAGAGAGACAGAGTGTATGTCTGGGGGGTGGGTAGCTCAGTAGGTAAATTGCTTGCTGTACAAACCTGCGGACCTGAGTTTGAATCCCCAGCATCTACATAAATGCAAGGCAGGCTTGTAAACCCACCACTCAGGATAAAGAGACAAGAGATCCCTGGAATGAGCCAGTTGGTTAAACTAGCCAAGACAGTGAGCTTTGTGTTCAAATGAGAGACCCTGGCCTAATATAAGTTGGCAAACTATTAAAGAAGACACCAGATAATGACCTCTAGTTTCCACACACTTTTATGCACACCCATACATACACGTGCCTGCAGCTATAGACATTCAAACATGTATACACCTGTACTAAGAAAAAACAATTTTTAAAATAGATGACGCAGAATTGTAAGTCAAATAAACCCTTTCTCCCCCAAAGTTGTTTTTGGGTATTTGTCACATCAGCAGGAACTAAAGCACCAGGTTCGTGGGTGGCCTCCTACACTGTATTTGTAGTCTACACCCGTAAGTTCCTATTTGTAGTACCCATGGTGTCAGAAACCTGTAATTCCAGCACCCAGGAGGCTGAGGCAGTGGGATTACCAGGAACTCCAATCCACACTGAACTATATAGTGAGTTCAAGGCCAGTGGGTTACAGAGCAACAGCTTGTCTCAGGAAAGAGCTAGCGGTGGGATAAATGCTGGTTGAAATAGCACTGCAAGCCTCCTGGAAATACAGCAACACAGAGATGTGCTTGTGGGAGAACAACAATAAGAAAGCATTTCCCCAGCTTGGAGAAGCACAACAGCAGAGTATCTACCTCTTTTCCACATCTGTGTCTGAGTACTGACAGCGTCATCCATCAGAACAAGTGAAGGGGCCAGGCTCAAAGAGAGTCTATTTTCTTAAATGTATGCAGTTGTCAACCCATCATCTTCCACAGTGGCCACACCAGTCAACATCCCTGCCAGCAGAGAAGAGGCTTCCCTCCTAGCCCCCCACCCCCACCCCCACCCCCCACAATCTCATCAGCATCTGTTGCTTTTGTTCTCTTGATTCTGACTGGGGTGAGATGGAATTTCAAACTGGTTTTAATTAACATTTCCCTGACGTACACATGTTTTTCAAGCAAATAAAAATAGAAATACCACATAACCCAACTACCAGTAGCACTCGGGGCCATAGACCCAATAGACTAGGACCACATTCCACAGAGATACTAGCACACCTGAATTTGCTGCTGCACTAGTCAGGAAAGGGGATGACCTTAGATGTCCATCAACAGATGAATGGCTAGAGAAAAATACACACAAAATCAGACACAACTACAACACTAATTGAAACTCATCAAGATTCAGAAAGACAAATACAATGTGTTTTCTCAGAAAAAGAATGTAGACATTTTTGGTGGTGGTGGTAGTGGTGGCGATGGGTACAGAATATGAATCTAGAAGTAAAAGCTGGGGAGATGGCTCAGGTGTTAAGAGAGCTACCTGCCCAAGCCTGAGAACCAGCTTTGGATCAAAGCACCAATGTAACAAGGTCTCAGAGATACTCCTGACCCTTGCTGGCTTTTAGCATGGCTAGAAAAGTAGAGGCTCTAGGTTCAGGGAAAGACCCTGCCTCAAAGGAAAAAGGCAAAAATCGATAGCGGAAGATATACTCTACTCATGCACAAATGCACATAAAGTACACACATGTGCATGTGAGAGTACACACACATTTACAAGCAAACTAAAAAGAGAACAATAAGAAGGGATGCTAAGGGATGTGGAAGAGCGAAAGAGGAAAATGGAATGTGTGTGAGGGAGGCAGGGGGAGCTATTGGGGGGAAAGAAAAGTTGCCAGAAGGAGAGGCATGGGGATGGAGGAGTGCTGTGTGTGTGTGTGTGTGTGTGTGTGTGTGTGTGTGTGTGTGTGTGTGTGTGAAATATCATAATGAAGCCTATAACTTGCATGCTAAGTCTATATTTTAAAGGGATGGATAGTAACCCCTTAACTCCTCTCTAGTTGAAGACTAGAGAGAAGTTAAGAATAGTAGTTCAGAACACTTGCTGCTCTTTACAGAGGACCCAGGTTCCGTTCCCAACACCTACATGTTATTCACGACAGTCTGCAAGCCCAGTCCCAGGGCATCTGACACCCTCTTCTGGCTTCTGAGGGCACTGTGGGCACATGGTGCTCATCCACACATGCGGGCAATGTTTATATGCATTAAACATAAGTAAATAAAAGCCAGCTCATCTGTTTAAAATAATAAAGTGTAAGAATAAACATCACCTTTTTTAAAAGTTAAAAAAAATCAGTTTGAACGGTGGTACATGGGGCTGAAGAAGATAAATTCTAGCAGGGACCAGTGCTCCGTTCTGTAGGAAGACAAAGTCCTGCAGATGAATGGTGGTGGCAGTATACAGCGACCAGAATGTCCTCAAGGCTTCTGGGTTTTACTCTTCAACGTTGAAAGTGTAGATGTGTATTTGACTATAAAATATGATTTAAAAATAAAGATTGAGGGTGTGGCTCTGTGACAATGTAATTGCCTAGTATCCATGAGGCACTGGGTTGGATCCCTGGCATTGCCGCACTGGGGAATATAATGGTAAAAATTTTTTTAAAAATCAGGAAAGGGCCATCTGCTACATTTTATCTACTGTGCCTTAAAAGTCAGGCAGGGCAGCCCAAGGGCATGGGTGGTTCTCGTGCCTCACAAGCTGAAGCGGAGAGCTGAACATTCTCTTCTCCAGCTGTACTTCAGGCGGCCAGCCCGCGCAGCGTGCTGTTGTGAGCGGCAGAGGGCGCACGTGGACAGAGCAGACAGCCAAGCTCGCTGCACCTGCTAGACCCAGAGTGAACATCTAGTCTCCGCACTCCGTAGCAGCCAGTACTGTCTCAGTCTGGGCGAGCCTCTAGCACTGGTAAGGTTCTGTCAACACAAAAGACTCCAATAGGCGTACTCAGGTCTGGGGCCGGTACGGTGCAGAAAGGCTGCCAGAGGATGGATCCTGTTCCCCCCTTGGCATAGATGCCGCTGACTGAATTCAGCTCAGAAGAAACCAGCATCCTGAGACTGCTTCGCCAGCTCCAAACCCTTCTCATCAGCTCTACAGACTGCCTCGCTCCTTGGGGTGCGGGGGAACACGGTCTGTAATGCTGGAATGGGCCATAACTAGCATCATCTATATGGTAGAGCCTAGCATGTCCACCCACAAATTGTATGTGTATAATCATAAGAGTGTCCTAACACAAAACTATAAGCTTACTTGAAATACTTTGGGGTTTTTGGTAATTTTTTTGTTTTGTTTTTGCCTTTTTTGTTTTTGTTTTTGTTTTGTTTTGTTTTTGTTTGGTTTTTTTGTTGTTGCAACAGGATTATATCAAATACAACATTGTATTACAATCTTAAAAGTGTGGGAACAGACTACTGGCTAAGCCCACCCACCTGGGTTTCCAGAATGACCTCCAGGTCACCTGTACCCTGCTGCTCAAACCTGGCAAGAATCCGCCCCAGCATAACCAAGATCTATTTGGGCAACTCCCAGAGAATCAGACCATATCCTGTCACACTCTTCCTCACCTGGGTAGTCCCCATTGGGCTCCTCTTGAACCTGGTAGAGCGAAAAACAAAGCATGCCCCACACACACACTCATTCTCCCCCCCCCACACACACACACACTTGTACCTGACAACTCCTTTGTCAGCCTCCATATCTCAGGCTCCAGTCCCTTTCAGAGCTGCTGCTGCCTCCTCCAGAATCCTACATGACCTGATTGCCTGGACCCGTCCAGGTCTCAGCTTGCGTTACTCCCCCTTCCCAGGCCCCAAACTCCCCATTTTGGGGTCTCAGAGTGGGCAGGAAGCCAGCACATCAGCCACCCCAACACTGACCTGAACAAGTATCCAGTAGAGCTGGCCATCTTCGGCCTCAAGAGCTACCTTCAGCGGGAGGCCTCCATTCAGGGCCCAGCCTGAGTCAGGGAGACAAAGGTCTGAACCCAGAGCCAACCCCAAACATCCCTGGGGCTCCCCATGCTTCCTTCCTGGCAGCACTCCCAAGTTGTTTGTTTATTTTGTGCTATTTCTGAGCCAGAGACATCTCTTCCCTCCAACCTGCATTAGTCCCAGGCTAGACTTGCAGTCTCCCCTTGGGCTACATAGAGAGGTTTCTGCAAGCCGTTTCTAAACACTCATAACAACCAAGCCAAGCAGGATACAGTAGGAGAAGGTCCCTGCAGAGCCTTGCCCAATACCTACTGTGATTCGTAGTATTCCTGTGCAACCTGGGATAGCTAGCATAGGAGTGCTTCTTTGTGTCTGCTTCACTTTCTGTGACCCTTCCTTCAACCAGTCATCTCCTAAATTCTGTCCTTAACCTAGTGAGAAGGACACTAGGGGAAGTTTAGGATACTCCCTCCCTTAGCGCACGCACACACACACACACACACACACACACACGCGCACACACAGAAAACTCATGCTATCTGGCCCCCACCCCCTTCACCCACCTGCCTAGTCAGGTCCTTTTTTTTTTTTTTTTTTTTTTTTTTTGAAGTGTCTGGCATCATGGTGGGTGCTTGTAATCTCAGCACTAAGAAGGCTAAGACCGGTCTGAGATACAATAAAGAATTTTCGGCCAACCTGGGTTGTAGAGTGTGTTCTCGAGGAGGGGGAAAACTAAGGGAAACGTGGCTTATGTTTGCAGGTAGACCACTTTGGCAAAAGACTCTCCTTCCTCTCAGATCTGCCTGACCCCTGTGTATTTCTGCCCTAGTTGTAATTACCCATGTTTTGTTCTGCGTGCTCACGTGGTTGTGTTCGCACAGTGGGATGGGGCCGACAGTCCCCAGCGGGTAGGGGAGACGTCGGGGTGGGAGTAGAGGTCTGTTTCCAGGCGGCTTTTCATTGGAAGCATCAAGAGCTGGATGTCATAGGTTGGGGGGGGGGGGCGACAGCGCCGCCCTGGGGAGCAAACCGGTGGGTCTGGAGCCCCGCCCCCCGAGTTCCCGGGATGAGTGACCTGAGGCAAACCATATCACCTAGGAGCTTCTCCCGCAAAGTGGAGAGCTGGACTTCCACCTCCAGGGGTCGTGGAGAGGACAAACGTGGACGCCGCAGGTAAGGCCTTTTGCCGGGACGGGTGTCCGAGACGCTGTACCGGGGCCTCACTGGGGCAGGGGAGGCGCACTCTGGGAGGGCGTCCACACGCGAACAAAGGCTAAGGGAAGGAGAGAAACCCGCGACATCTCTAGTCCAGGAGGGCCTAGAAAGGAGGACCCTTGCATACTGGGTCAATAGGCGCGGGTTAGAGGGCCGCGATGCTAAGGGTTCTTGGGGAATACCAGGAGCCCTGGGCTGGGAAGGCTTCCTGGAGGTGGGGAGCCCCAGTGTGCGTGGTCCCTTTAAGAACCGATGCCCGAGAAGCTTGGGGCGCGGGGGACGGAGGGCGGTGGCAGAGAGACCCACGGCCGCCGCCAGGGCTCCGCACCCAGCGCCCGCTCCGCTGACGTCACCTGCCCCCGAGCGGCTCACTCTGATTGGCTGCAGGTGACGTCAGGGGCTTTTTCGCTCGGCATGACCTCATCCCCACCGGCAGCCCCGCCCTCCGCCCCGGGCCTGTCACTCGCGGCTCCCGCGGTGGCCGAGCCGGCTCCGCGGACCCCCGCCCCACCCGGACGCCGGACGCCGGACGCTGAGCCGGGCCGGAGCCGCCGGCCGCGCCCGCCAAGTCGCGGGCTGGGATGCGCGCCGTGAGCGCGCGTGCCCGACCGCAGTACGCGCGCTCCGTCCCGAGCGAGCGCTCCCCGCGGTGGCGGCGACGACGACGGCGGCGGCGGCGACGCGCCCCGCGCGCCTCTCCGGCCCTTGCCCCGGCTACGCGGGCCCCCGACGGGCCCATGGGTGGCGGAACGGAGCGGGCGCCCTGAGCGCGGCACCGACGTCGGGGGCAACCCCAGGGCAAGCGAGAGCCAGGTGAGCCAGGCGCTGACACCGGTCGGGTCCAAAGCCGGGTGTGGGCCCCGGGGAGTATGGAGGTTTCTGCGGGTTTGCGTCCTGAAGGAAGCTCTTTGGAGCACGGAGGAATAGGTGGCTCTACCCCGCGAGCAGCGCGCGCTGCAGATCCGCGCCCGCAGTGAGCTGTCTTTCTCTGCATATTCCTTCTTATCTGGAGGGCTAAGAGACCTAGGGATTTGCGGGGGAGGGCTGAGATCCAGCACATATCGGTGAGAGTCCCTGCGAGGCGCCCCCGCTGGCAGCCAGATTTGGAGAAGGTCGTCCACGGTTGCAGTGGGCAGGGGCAGAAAAACCTCCGACGCCAGAGGGTCGGCTCTCTGCGGTAGGCTCCTTATCTGGAGGGGAAGCTCTAGGACCCCCCACTCTTCGGCTTGCATGGCTGTCCCGTCACCCCCACTTCATGGTGCTCCACTCGCCTCTGCGGATAAAGAACATCTTTACCCAACGCAGAGGCAGTAGGCGCGATGCTGGGGGAGGGGCCGGCACGGCTGCCTCCTGCAGCCTGTCTCCCTGGCCTATCTGCCTACCTTGGGAGGGAGCAGCCAGTCAGCTGCCGCGGGTACCCGTGTGCCAAACCTTGCAGGTGGAGGAGCAAGAACAGCTCAGCTTCCACTAGATCAGACGTCTTGGAATAAATTTGCCTCTGACTCCTTGTTGACAGGGTGTGCTGCGTCTGCAGCAGGAAGATTGGGGGCCTTGGTGGTGCAGTGATGGGGGTGGGGGACCAGTGTGGCATCTGCAATGCTCTGTTGTGCAGCATGGGGTGGGGATGGAGGTGCTTCAGGTCAGGGGCACGGCTTCTTTCACGGTATGAATGAATTCAAAATGGAAATTCAATGACCTGTAGACCCATTCCCTATTGGCTTGCCTCTAGGGTAGCTGGGTGGGTGAGGGTAGTTTACAGTGCCAGGCTCTGCCCTGGGAGGTCAGAGTCCCCGTGCATTCACTCCTTGGTTAACAGGCACCTGCTACAGAGGAGCGAATCACGTGACCAGGAGCTGTAGGTTCATCTTTATGTCTGACTGCTGCAGTAAGCTTAGGGACCTCAAGAGAGTTGCTGGGCAGGTTCTCTTTTCCTCCTGCCCTGTGCCCTTGGGGACACTTGAGGGTGCCTCTGGGGACTTAGCACTGAACACAAATGCAAAAGGATGCTTCAAGTCGATGTGTATAGGATTCCTGCCAACATCTTTCTTCTTGGGCTGATATTGAGAAGTTTCAACTGGACAGTGGCTCGGCGTGGTACCTCTGTGGGTGGGTTTGGAGAGAGTCTGTTAGGCAGTTTACAGAGGAAGCAGGGACAGAGGCTGAACCCACAGCAAGAGAGATCCTTGTGCTGTGATCCTAAGAAATGTGTGAGCCAAAGAACCTGACTGGATCTCTCAGGACCACAGCTCTCTCGGGCCTCCACTGTCTCTTTTTGGCCATTTGCCTGACTGAGAAAATGTTTCTGTCCCCTCTCCAGGGACAAGGGTGCAGAACAGCCTGGTCAGAGAAGCCAAGGCCTCAACTGCCATGCAGGGACATTTGAGCCCCTCCCTCTAGGAGATGATCCCTGCCAGTCTTCAGAAGTGCCCAGTGTGACAGTAAGCTGGTGTCTCAGCATCTTGGGCTCCTAATTTCTGACTCTTTCCTGAGAGCCTGCCTGGCTGTGAGCAGGGATGACCAGGTCAGACCGTTGTGAGAAGCGACCCAGTCTTGCAGTGGCTAATGGTCCTGGCAGCCATTTCTAGAAGTAGAGAGTTTCTTGTTGCTAGGCACTGAGAGGAGTAGATTAGTGACCCAGGACTTGAGCTTCTGTTGGTCACATAAGGGCTCAGGAGTCAGAACATGTCGTGTGGGAACCCCAGTGTGAAAGGTAGTGGACTGGCACTTGGTATGTGGGCACCAGGGGCTTTGGTATGCAGAAGGCAGAAGGCAAGGGTGTGTGTGCAACTGTGTGATGCACTCCAGGCGATTGTAATGTCTTGTGTATGTGTAGATGGACATGTGTGTAATTGCACTCAGGGACAAGACGGATTGTCAATAAGGCGTGCATCTGCCAGTGTACAGAGGGGAGTGTTCCTGTGCCCAGGGAACAGTGCCACAAGGGCTGTACTGTGGACCTTGCCTTCAGCAAAGGGGGGCTGTCTGGGACCTCCCTGAGGGGTGTGGCCTGGGAAAGCTTCCTCTTGACTTTGAATTTAGGAATGCTTGTCTCCTGGCTCAAGATCCTTTGGTGAAGGCCTACAGCCTCTGCATAAGGGGTCTTGACCACCCTGCAACCCCATTCAAGGCTCCCGAAGAACAGGCTGATAGCTGTTCTCTCTGGGAAGGAGTGGGCAGGGAGTGCTTAGGAACATATGCTTTGCTAAGATTTTGCATGGTCTGTCTCTGCCCTGCCTGACCCTCTCAAAACCGTCCCTACGTATCTATTTCAAACCCCAATGAATTCTATCCAGTGCTAGGCCTGATGCCCAGCATTGAGGAAGCCAGGGGTGAGCGTACAAAGAGGTGCTGTTAGGATGGGCTACTGAAGACCAGCATAATGCAGGATTTTCTACATGAGGGGGCTCAAAGGAGTGAGCAGTGCAGTATACAGATGGCCTCAGAGCAATGGGGAGCCAGTGAGAGGCAGTGTGGGGCTGGGTCCTGAGAAGTAGGGCATGGTTGGAGTAAGGGGGCTTCATTGCTGTCTTTGAGTTATAGGTCAGAGCTACTGGGCACCTGCCATGGAGGAATGGGAGCATAGAGGAGGGAGACCTGCCTAATCTGCAGAGCAGCTTGCTTCATGGCTGCTGCAGTAGAAGCAGCCGTTGCCTGGCACCTCTGCTGTTGCCATGGCAACATTGGAGGTGCTAACTTGCTAATGAGTCCCCCTCCGCTGCAAATAACAATACTGTAACGGTTAATAGGGCCCAGCTCCAGTTCTCAGGGTTCCCTCGGAGGTAGAAGAAGGGACAGGTATCAGGACTGAGTATTGCTGCCACCCCACCCCCACCCCCATTCCACCTGCCACCAACCTGCTCTCTTCTGCCCTCCCCTCTGGGACTCCCTTTCCTGCCATCCTCTGCTACAGCCCCTTGTGGGGTTGTGATGAGGGTCTTCAGATGGGGCAACCCTAGCAAAACTACCCTCAGGGTAGTTCAAGGGCTGCTGCAGAGGGGGTGGGGCTGTGCCTTCCAGCTCCCTATACTGGTAGCTCTCTGCTTCCCTCGATGCAGTTAACCCATCTTGCTCACCTGGGAAGGGGTGGACACTGCTGGGTGACAGGACCAAGGGACTCAGAAAAGGCCGTTCTGCACCCCAGCATCCTGTGCTCTAACCCTCTCAGAGACCTGGGCTTTTAGTCCCATTGTCCAGCTCTGCTAGTAGGAAAGCCCACTCCTTCCTCTGGCCTAACCACTAGCCTGTTGTTCCCTCATGCAAGATTCTAGTTAGAGCGCAGGGAAATGTCCCTGAACATTTAAAATAAGCATTTGATCAGAATGTTTTCAGCAGACGGAGGACCCTAGTCTGTTGCTGTTGAGATTACTCAGTGTGACTGGCCCAGGCCTGACTCCCCAGGGAAGGACTTGTAGAGAGGCCCAAGACACACAGAGATGTCAGGGATTGGCACCCCAAAGCCCTCCACCCCAGACTGTACACTGGCAAGGTTTGGAAGTTGTGCCCTTGTACCAGCATGGTAGCTCCACGTAGGCGCCTACATGACTGCAGAAGAGGAGTGGGAATGGGCCAGGCCTGGAAGGGGCTCAAGTGAGTGTCTAGAGAGCCAAGGTCCTTCCTACCCCACTACATTTGTAAGGCTAGATGAAGGGAATATTGTACCTGCCCTGCTATTTTACCCTCCACTACCTCATGCCTCATTGTCCTGACACTGCATTCATGGCGGGGGGGGGGGGGGTGTTCCAGGGGAGACAGCACCTGACAAATGAGAGTCATCAAGCCTAAAACACAAGGCTTCTAGGTCCCCTGATGCTAGCCATTTTCATTCTCTCCACATATTCTTCAGCCCAAGAGCTTCTGGGGCCATGCAGAAGGTCCAGCAGCTCCAAGCATCCTAGGTACCACAACCTTCATCCTAGGGCTGACAAACCCCCGTCCCTTTGTACAATGCGTAGAGTGCACCAACCTCACGCTGAGGCATACATCAGGAACAGTAAAACAGGAGCTCCCTAGTACCTGGCCTTCAGCTTCCAGAGCCCATGAGCAGGGGTGGGGTCGGGGTGGGTGGTCATGCTGGTCCTTCTCTTCTCTCTACCAGCATCAAGATTATGAGCTTAGAGAACCTTTTCTGGAGATGGATTCTGGGAATTGGCCATGCAGCACTGTGTCAAGGAAGGGAGGTCTGAGAGGCCTGGGAAAAGAACAAAGCCAAGCTTTGTACCCTAGGGTCCCCAGAAGAGGAAAATGCAGAGCTCAGCAGGACAGAAGTTGAGGAAGGCACAGGTACAGCTGCACCCCAGAGCCCATAATAAGGACCGTACGTTTGGGTCCTCATTTGTCATCTGCCTTATGCTAAACCCCAGGCAGAGCAGGGGGTGATCAGGGTCTCTTCTCTGCACTCACCCCACCGGGTAAGGCATTGGCTCATCCATCCAGGAGGAAGGGTTCAAAGGATGTGCCAGGTGCCAAACACAGGGCCTGCCTGGGAGCCAGCTGTGGCCGCCCAGATCCCATCATCTGCTGACCATCCACCTTTCCCTCAGGTCTGGCACCATGCACTAGGGTACCCAGAACACTGCAAGGCCACGCCCTCCTCACTTCAGGGGTCACTCTCCCCACTGCTACCACCCCACCATGGCTGGGGATCGGCTCCCGAGGAAGGTGATGGATGCAAAGAAACTGGCCAGCCTGCTGCGCGGCGGGCCCGGGGGCCCTTTGGTCATCGACAGTCGGTCCTTCGTGGAGTATAACAGCTGCCACGTGCTGAGCTCTGTGAACATCTGCTGTTCCAAGCTGGTGAAGAGGCGCCTTCAGCAGGGAAAAGTGACCATTGCTGAGCTCATCCAGCCTGCTGCGCGAAGCCAGGTACCTGGGGTCCACCTAGCATATGTCTCCAGGACTGACCATTCCTGAGCAAGCATGCGTTCTGTCACCTCTGAAACAGACAGAGGAACTCCTAGGCCTGGTGCCAAGAGCCCTCTGATCAAGCATTTCCCCTTTCCTGTCTCTCAATTCCAAATTGGGTTCCTTGGGGTTACAGCTGGGAGTGCTGTAGGCCAGTCCTCTCTAGTGAGGCCTTCCTCTAGAAGTCTGGGAAGCCCCTTTGTCTCCCCATATACAAGGCAGACAAGGGAAGTGGGGTTTGCATGGAGGGTACAGCAGGGTAGATGCAGCGGGATGGTACACGCTGAGGACAAGGACAGCTGGGTCTGGCCACTCTGACTGTGGTAAGGCCAGGAGGAGAAGACTAAGGGGATTATAGTCGTCAGATCACCTCACTATCCTCCCCATCCCTCTTCCTGGGGTCTTCTGTGACCCAGAATGTTCCCCAGGAAGGAAAATCGTTTCATGGACAGATTTCTTCCCCAAGACTATCCAGTGCAGCAGCTGGGGAGGGACTAGCATTGGTAGCCTTCGCCAGGCTACCAAGTACCAACTTCTCCCACCTCTTTTGGGCTAGAGGGGGCGTGCCAACAAACTAGGGCCTTTAGAAGGATTTCAATTTCTGAACTGCCCGACTTCAAGCTGAGATGTCAGAGAACCCAGGTGGGAATCCGCTTGTCGGGAGTCCCCCACTCCAAGGCCAGAACCAGCTCCCTGCGGGGCCAATGAAGGGAATCCAGTGATTAATCACCCCCATCGAGGACTCCAGCCAGAGCGCAATTCTATTGGCTGCTGATGACATCATCCAGCCTGGGGTTGACAGCTCAGCTGGCTTAAAGACTGAGTGTGCTTGGGAGGCGGGGACATCAGTCTGTCTGAGCAAAAGCCCCTCAACATCTGGCCCTAAGGCCACCACAATGGGGAACAGGGCAGGAGGAACCCCAGCTTCCAGCTTCACCTCCTAGCCTGGTGGTGTTTGGGAAGGGGAGTCCTACTGCAACCTCAGTTTCTCCATTAGGAGCTGGGGGAGAATGAATAAGAAGAGAGGTCCTGGCCTTCGAGGAAGCCTACAAACCAGCTCAGACTGTGTGTGTGTGTGGGGTGTGTGTGTGTGTGTGTGTGTGTGTGTGTGCGCGCGCGCGCGCGCTCCCTGAGACTCCATTAATCTCGCCTATGCCTCCTTAACACTTCTGGTTCTGGTGCTTTTGCCAATGAAGGCCAACTCAAGCCATCCCCACCCCTAGTCCCTGCCTGGTGCAAAGCCTGTTAGTGCGGGGGAGGATGACAGCAGACCCTGTCTCTTCTCTCCTATTGCTCTTCTAAGCAGCCTAAGTTCTGCCCTTATGGTCCCCTAGGTGGATGCCACAGAACCACAGGATGTGGTGGTGTATGACCAGAGCACACGAGATGCCAGTGTGCTGGCAGCAGACAGCTTCCTGTCCATCCTGCTCAGCAAGCTGGACGGCTGCTTCGACAGTGTGGCCATCCTCACAGGTGAACTCCTGGGATGGGCCAGGGCTGTGGGATACCTTCTGTTCTAAGCACCCCTCCCCATGCACTTGGCTAGGACTAGGAGTGTCAGAGGAAAAGTTATGTCCTGCAACTGTTGGTCCAGAAGGGGGATCCCAGTACCTCTGGACTTCTCAAAGCCCACTTCTACTTACATCAGCAGGAGAGGTGGACAAGTAGGAGCTCTCCAAGCCGTTTTTTGGTAGAGAGGGTGCCAGGGACCCAGGCAACAAACTGTCTCTGCCTCAAGGGGAGGAAATAAAGGTTTTTCCTCAGTCTATCCCAGAGCTGGTAACACATCAGGGGCCTTGCCCAGAGAAGGTACCAGCAGGCCACAGATTATCTTTCAGCAGCCTACTCCATCATGGCCTCTACCTGAGGGACCAGTAAGTATCTCTCTGGACTACCTGTGCTGGACAGCCTGGACAGCTGGCCTCCGAGCCCTACTCAGAGTCAGTCACACCCAGACACACACACACACACATACACACACACACACACACACACACACACACACACAGAGAGAGAGAGAGAGAGACAGAGACAGAGACAGAGACAGACGGAGACACAGAGACAGACAGACAGACAGAGACAGACAGAGACACAGACAGACAGACATTCTCATGGCTCATACTCCCACTCTCTACCATGCTAGGCACATTCACCCTCAGGCTGTGACTGAAAGGGCTTTTGTAGACTCTACCTCCTAGGAGGCAGAATAGCTGCTAGAGTGGGTTTATTCTAGGATGCCTGCCTGCTCTGCATGGCTGGAATCTGGGGCCTTTTCTGATGCCCTCTGCCCATGCTGGTAGCCTCTGCATAGCACGTAGCTGTTGGAATGGCCTCCACACCCACTACATATGGAGTGGAATAAGTGAGTGGGTGGCCAGGCCAGTTCAATGGCACCAGAATCCCATAAGTACCATGGCGTAAAGCCCAACCTGAGAGGAAGGCTGGGAGGGCCTGGACTGCTTTTAGTTAAACTGCTAGGTAGATGCCAGGGAGATGAACCCCGTCTGAGGCACTCTGGCTTCTCTAACTGGTTTGGAGACTCAGTATCACGTGTAGGGCTAGTGTCTTTGTGTACATTTGGATATGTCCCACCACACTCTGGGCCAGTATGATCCAAGCACATCTGTGTGCCCTGAGCCTCTGGTATCTGCCACACGCATATGTGCATGCACCCCGCCTCTGATATTTGTACAGATGCTGAGCCTGTCTGGGTGGGACTCATGACATTGTGCATGTGTGAATTCTTGGAACCAGAAGCCACATAGCTATACCCTAGCTCCAGCCTCCGGGCTTAGTTTGGGAGAGAGAGAGGAATTTGGGCCTTTTTTTTTTTTAAAAAAAATACTTTATTACTTTATTTATTTAGTATGTATGAGTACGTTGTAGCTGTCTTCAGATACACCAGAATCTGTTATAGATGGTTGTGAGCCACCATGTGGTTGCTGGGAATTGAACTCAAGACCTCTGGGAGAGCAGTCAGTGCTCTTAACCACTGAGCCATCTCTCCAGCCCAAATTTGGGCCTTTTTACAAGCCCACTCAGCCTATAGGAATCCCTCCAGGGCCCAACTCACCACCCTAGTCATGAATGGAAGAACAAGGTTCTTCTGAAAATACAGAGGGCTCCAGAGCTGCACCCTTCCTGGTCCTAGAAGGACAAACCCAAACCTGACAGTGCCTGTCTCTTAGGGGTAAGGGGCAAGGGGTAAGGGGCAAGGGGTAAGGGGCAAGGGGCAAGGGGTAAGGGGAAAGGGGCAAGGGGTAAGGGGCAAGGGGTAAGGGGCAAGGGGTAAGGGGCAAGGACATATGGAGACTAGGGTAGCCTTAGGCTGGGCTCCCAGAGGATTCATTTGGACCTGGTTGTGCTCTAGCTAGCTCCCTGCAGTTATAGGTGTCTGCCCTGTCAAGTTTGAGTTCTTGTCCTCCTTTGTTCAAATACTGAGCTAGGGAGTCAGTGCAGTGTCAGTGCAGTGTGAGACAGGCTCAGAGTGCTACCATAATGATCTAGCTAGTGCACAATCAGAAGCAGACACTGATCAGGGGCTGGGGACGGTTTCACGGCACACACAGAGCTCCTTGGCCAAACACAACAGAGGCCAGGCCTTTACATATCATCCTCTGGCTGGTGTTCACAGGAAGCTCAAGCAACTGGGGATGGCCAGTGAAGGGAATCAGGAGAGGGAACTCAAGCAGTGCTCCCACAGTCAGGTTTGCAGGGAAGGTAATGAACTTAGTCCCCCTTTTCCCCTAGGTTGGAGTTTATTAAGAAAGAGCTTTAAGCTTGATGTCATTATGCCTTGGCTACATTTCTGCTGCTGTGATTAAATGCCAAGTCAAATGCCACTTCCAGGAGGAAGGGTTTATCTGGATCACAGATAAGGGTGCAACCATCATGGTGGGGCAATTAGGATGGCAGGAGCCTGAAGTAGCTGATCACATGACATCCACAATCAGGAACAGAAGAGTGCATGTGGGCGGGCTGGTGGCCAACTCAGTTTCTGCAGTTTGTACTATCCGGGATCCCCTGCCCAGGAATGGTTCTGTCCACAGTTAGGATGGGTCTTTCCATATCAATTAGCATACTTAAGATAATTTCCCATAGGCAAGTGGTTTTAGATTCTGTCCAGTCGACAACCCTAACCGTCACAGTGTGCATCAGTATAGAAAAGGGGAGGGAAGGCGGGCTTTAGCTCTTTGAACAGCAGGCAGGCACACCTTTAGCCAGGAGTGCGTGCAGCTTGTGGGTTGTACTGTCTCCATGGAATGTGGGCCAGTGATGCCACAGCTGTGAGACAGTCTCTGCAGTCCAACCAACAGGCTTGGAGATGCTGATGGGCCCCAGACCCTTGTGGTTAGGTGGCTGTAGTGAGAACAGAGCAAGCCTGGCAATCAGTAACCTGAGCTGGACCAAGGCCATTGCACAAACAAATGTATGTTTCTGTATATGTCTCCTTATAAACATTGTAGTAAGGGCACTGTCTCTGGCCTCCCAGACACAGGATATGGGTAGTGTATGAGAATTTCTATAGGAGAATGAGCTTCAAAGATGGCCAGAGAGTTTCCTAGGCCTCAAAGATACTTAACAACTAGCCAAGGCTCACTCACTCAACCTTGGTGTCCCCATTTCCACCCACCCCAAAGCCTTGGATAGCGCCCCCTCCCAAATCCCTGGGTCCTTGGTACCTACCTGCCTTTCTCCAAACCAGGGGGAGAGCAGCGATTGCCTGTGGGGGATATGATTGAGACCAGAAACTGAGGCCACTTGTTTGTCACAACTTGTCATTGTGGAATATAGCAAGGTTCATTCTACTGAGTTCGTCTCACCATGCTGAGAGCTGGTGGGCACCAGATAGATGCTGCTCAGTTTCTAGATGAACCCCAGCCAGGCTAGATGTGGCTGGCTCAATTTTCACATCTTTATAATTGTTTTATTTGAGCTTCTCAACAATGCCGTGTGGCAAGAAAATAAGGAAACTGAGGCCCATGGTCACTGAGTCAGACATACCAGAGGAGCCAGCTTAGGTATCTCAAACTGGTGGAAGGTTTCTTTTCCCAGACTAGAGTTCCGATCTTGGATGTATCTAGACAAGGACCACAGGGAGCAGGCTGTGTGTGCCCTGCATGCAGGCTCTACCCTACTTCTCTGTCATCTGCTGGGTGGACTGGAGCCATGACCCAACCACAAATGCCCTGTGGGCTATGGCAATTCCAGTGGGTGATGTCATGTCCAAAGAGGCCCCACCTCAGAAGCCCTTTCCTCCCAGACCTGGCACTTGAGCCCAGGCCTGTGGCTTCCAGCCAGCTGGAGTCGGGGAAGGATTGCATCAGCAAGGAGAGAGGCTAAATGCCAGCCTGGCCCCAGGCCAGGGGCTGGAGAAGGACTTACCATGTCATACCTGGGGAATAAGAGACCACTGATGAGGTCTAAGCCACCCCCTGCCTGGGTCCCATGTGCCACGCTGACAGGCCACCTTGACCCTACATTTATGGGCATCAAAGCAATGCCCCTGAGCCAGTCCCTAATTAGCTTGAGGAGGAATGTGGGCGTAGGTGCCTGCTCTAAATGAGCAGCAGCACACCCCCCAGTGCTGCACAGAAGAGCAGGTAGCCTACCAGCAGGAGTCCAGGTGCTAGGCCAGAAGCAGGCTGGGCTTGGGGTCTGCAAGGTGTGGCTAAGTCCAGAGGAATTCTCTCCTGCCCCAGCTGGCCAGCCTCCTCAAGAGCCTTGTGTCTCCTTCCACAGGAGGTTTTGCCACGTTCTCCTCCTGCTTCCCTGGCCTCTGTGAGGGCAAACCTGCCACCCTACCATCCATGAGCCTCTCTCAGCCCTGCCTGCCTGTGCCCAGTGTCGGCCTGACCCGAATCCTGCCTCACCTCTACCTGGGCTCTCAGAAAGACGTCTTGAACAAGGTGAGTACACAGGGGGTCACTGCCAATGGGAGAAAGGGGTGGGTGGATCTGGAATTAGGTCCTCGGGTGGTCCGAGAGGAAGATAGAATGAATATGAGCTCAGAGCACAGGAGGACCCAGAGCCTCCCAACCCACTGGCCTACAGCATGGCCCAGGCAGGAACACAGCAGGGCTGATGGAAAAGCAGACTCCCAGTCTCTTCTGTGGTGGGGCTGGAAGCCTGCATGCCAAACTGCTTCTGTCACTGGGCCCCCGGCCAGCTCTGAAAGAATCCCGTGTTTTAAAAATGGTGAGGAGGGAAAAGGATGAAGGCACCGCCCAGGCAACCATAAAATTCCTGGGAGCCCAATGCTGGCCATGGGTGTGGCTTGCAGAAGCCATCCTTCCTGTACCCATGCTGTGGGCTCCAGGGTTGAGATGAGAAGGGGTTTCAAAACCCAGTCTTTTCCTGTATGGCAAGATCTTGAGCAAAATCTGAGGCTCGGGGGCATCACAAGACTTTAGAGTCCTGTTCTACAGAGAGAGGAGGGGTGGGGGTTGGAGGGACAGACAGAAGGGGGTTGGTTCTAATCCCACTAGGGGGCTTTGCTTTTCTCTGCTGCCCAATTCTGACCCATCTTCCTATTCCACCAGGATCTGATGACCCAAAATGGAATAAGCTATGTCCTCAATGCCAGCAACTCCTGCCCTAAACCGGACTTCATCTGTGAGAGCCGTTTCATGCGTATCCCCATCAATGACAACTACTGTGAAAAGCTGCTGCCCTGGCTGGACAAGTCCATTGAGTTTATTGGTGAGGGGAAGGGAGAGCATGTGTGTCTCTATAGGGTGGAAGAGGAGGCTCGCTAGAGGAAGACTAGACAGAGGCAGAGGGGAGAACTGGGAGGGCCCACCCAGCTCTGAGAAGTCACCAGCACTGTTAGGGGCTGCCTTGGGTAGGGAGGAACAGTGCAATCTCAGCCCTCACCTGATCTCCCACCATCCACCTGCCCCCAGATAAAGCCAAGCTGTCCAGCTGCCAAGTCATCGTTCACTGTCTGGCTGGCATTTCTCGCTCTGCCACCATCGCCATCGCGTACATCATGAAAACCATGGGCATGTCTTCTGACGACGCATACAGGTATTCTCCTCCTGGGCCCTAGGGAACTCCACAACCAATGGCTAACAGCTTTGTCCTCCCTTTCCTCTCCCCACCCACTTGGATTTTACAAATTACTAGCCTGGCAGGGAGGGAAAACCTAAGCCCAACACAGAGCGTGGGTACTTAAAGGTTTGCCACGGGTGCTGCACAGGAGGAAAAAAAAAAAAAGATCAGTGACAAGGTCGTTCTGACAGAAATGCCTCTTGCTTGCTTAGGTTTGTGAAGGATCGGCGCCCCTCCATCTCGCCCAACTTCAACTTCCTGGGCCAGTTGCTGGAGTATGAGAGGAGTCTGAAGCTGCTGGCTGCCCTGCAGAGTGATGGACCTCACTTGGGGACCCCTGAGCCCCTCATGGGCCCGGCAGCAGGCATCCCACTGCCCCGGCTGCCACCATCTACCTCAGAGAGCGCTGCCACCGGGAGCGAGGCAGCCACTGCAGCCAAGGAGGGCAGCCCTAGTGCTGGAGGGGATGCTCTGATCCCCAGCACAGCTCCAGCGACCAGCGCACTGCAACAGGGCCTGCGTGGCCTGCACCTCTCCTCTGACCGCCTCCAGGACACCAACCGCCTCAAGCGCTCCTTCTCCCTGGACATCAAGTCGGCCTATGCACCCAGCAGGAGGCCCGACTTTCCCGGCCCACCCGACCCCGGTGAAGCCCCAAAGCTCTGCAAGCTGGACAGCCCGTCTGGGGGCACACTGGGCCTGCCCTCGCCCAGCCCCGACAGCCCGGACTCCGTTCCAGAGTGCCGCCCACGACCCCGCCGGCGACGTCCCCCGGTCAGTTCGCCGGCCCGCTCCCCCGCTCATGGCCTGGCCCTAAACTTTGGAGACACGGCCCGGCAGACTCCGCGGCACGGCCTCTCGGCCCTGTCGGCGCCCGGGCTGCCTGGCCCTGGTCAGCCGTCTGGCCCTGGGGGCTGGGTGCCGCCACTGGACTCCCCAGGCACACCGTCACCCGACGGACCCTGGTGCTTCAGCCCCGAGGGCGCGCAGGGTCCAGGCGCTGTGTTCTCCGCCTTTGGCCGGGCGAGCGCAGGCGCACCTGGACCCGGTAGTGGCAGCAGCGGTGGCGGCGGCGGCAGCAGCAGCAGTAGCAGTAGTAGCAGCAGCGGCGACCTGCGGCGGCGGGATGTGCGGACCAGCTGGCCCGAGGAGCCTGCTGCAGATGCACAGTTCAAGAGGCGCAGCTGCCAGATGGAGTTCGAAGAGGGCATGGTGGAGGGGCGGGCACGTGGCGAGGAGCTGGCAGCCCTGGGCAAGCAAACCAGCTTCTCTGGCAGCGTGGAGGTCATCGAAGTATCGTGACCCTTCAGGAGTCCCTGTGCCCTTGCTCCAGCCAGGCCAGGTATAAATATATATTATATATAAAACACACAGAAAAGGTAAATGGTTTTACTGCAATTTTTATCAAGAAGTAAATATTTCGATTTTTTTATTTATTTAAGCTAGTGATCTGGCAACTGTGCGGGGCGGCCCTAAAGCTCTGTTTTTACTGTCTGGTATTTAAACTGAAACAGGTTTCTAAGCAATATGAGGCCACCTTCAATCCCAAGCTGGGTTGACAGGCCTGGGCCCCTCCTGGCCCCTCCCCTCTGGAAACATTACTGACCTTTCAAAGAGCTGCCCAGCTTTCCTGCACTTTTTACATAAGAAAGGGGGGAGGGATGAAAAAAAAAACAGAAAACAAACAAACAAAAAAAAAATCAAAACACAAAAACCCAAACCCTTACTTGCCACAAACTGAGCCGCAGACCCCTTCCATTCCTTTCTCTCCTCTCCTGGTCTCTCCTCTCCTGTTTCTCCTGTCTTGGGCTCTGCAGCAAAGCCATAGGTAAGGGGATGGACGGGGAAACCCTAGTGTCCCTGCAGAAGGCCCCACCAGCAGTGTCCCCACACCTCAGATTGCCAAGTCTTACTGGCATAAGGATATCTTCTCTGCCCTTCACCCCAGGGCTGTTCCCTGGCAGGTGTTGGTAGGCACTGGGCCAATGGACCAGAGATTTCAAGGAGACTTGGACAAGTGGGTTCCTGAAAGCCAGATGAGGTAGCTCCCAAGGCAAGGATGGAGGACCTCACTCCTGTGAGAGTGAGACCGAGTTTCTTAGAAGGGCCCTGGAGGCCATTCAGAGGAAGCACTTCTCTTTCCTTTGCAGGTGCTCCTGCCCATTGGGAACCCCAGTAGACTTCCCCAGCATGTACTGGGGCAGTGCCCAGTGCTAGTAGGAGGAGCTAAGCTAGCTGGGGCTGGCAGGGGCTATCTCTGCTGGTCAGAGGGGAGCTCTGGGCCCAGTAGGAATGGGGGTAGATTCAAGCTCTCATCATGGGCTCTTCCTGCCACAGGTAGGACCTGGAATTCGAGTGCACCTGCGGGTTGAGTGCCTCTGAAGCAGGTGGAGTAAAGCACCCACCAAGCGCTTAGGCTTCTAGGAAGTGGAAATCCTCAGCTTTAGGAGAACTGTCTCCAAGCAGAGAAAGACCCCACCTAAGGACAGATGCTTGGAAAGTCCCCATGACTGCCCCATCCCCACAAGGGCTTCTCAGGAGAGAGTCCCCTATGATCCCCTTCCTAGGGTACTTTCCCCAGGGTCTTCAAGATGATATGCTAGCATCCACCCAAGGTGGCTTTTTCTAGGCTCAGAGCCAATCTAGGAGAAGGACAAGGAGAAAAGTGCCAGCCACCCTTGCTGAATATCCTCTTGGACTATTGGGGACCTAAAGTTTTGAGGCAGAATAGAGGTTCTTGCCCTCACATGTCTTCAAGTCTTGGAGTGGGTCTGTCCTTTGAGGAAGAAACCAGGGCTTGTTAACAGGTAGCTGGGGCAGGACAGAGTCTTGGAAAAGACCTAGGGTGGGCCCTTTCTACCCCACCTCTCTTGCTGTGTCCTCCTGTCTCTTCTTCTTTTGACCTGCTCCCTATGTTCCTGTCACCCTTCTTCTTAAACAAAAGTCCTGCCCCAGTTCTCTTGATTCCCACCTATCCTGATCCCTGAGAAAATAAGCTATTGTTGTATTTGCAATCTATGGATTAGAGGTTTAAGTATTTATTATTATTGGTTAATTATTATTATAATTATTATTAATTATGTAAATTTGCCTCCTGTCTGTCATTGAATTTCTGAGGTGACCCTGGGTGTGGAGGGTGCACTGGCTTCCCCCTCCATGCCCCCACTCTACTGCTGTCCAGGAGACAGTGGTATGGGGCCACCAGTTGGACCCTAAAGCTCCCCCTGGGGTCTGGTCCCTCCCCTCTCTTGATGGAGATATGGCATCTATCCTGGACACTTGGGGCCCATCAGCCTCAGTCTGTCTCTGTTCTCACTTACGCATGACTCTGGTCTCCCCAAAGTGAGCAGAAAGATGGAGGAGGTCTCAGCTCCCCCCTCCTTTGTGTTGGGGGAGGTGGAGCACAGGCTTTCCCTGGTGGCTTTTCACCCACTGTCCACGGTGTGGAGAGTATATGGTTCTCTCTTGCTCTCCCACCCCTCTTATCTGGTCACTGCCGGCACTGGAATGGCCCAGAATGCACCTGGCCGCCTCCTGTTGTTCAGTACAGGAGAGGTCCCTTGCCCAAGGCTTCCGGTCCCTGAGGACCAGGGTGCCAGCTTCCCCCTTGGGACCTTGCCCCATGAGGCCGCACTTTCCTGTCCCTCCTTTTGTATTTAAAACAATGTGTTGTAATAAATCATGAGAAGGATGTTTTCCTCAGGCCTCTGCTGACTCTTTCTTAGGGTTGGTTGTGGGAGAGGTTGGGCACTAGGGGGCACTCTGGAAGCTTCCTGAGACAAGGGTCTGGTAGGTTGTACCTGCAAAGTCTTCTTAAATGGGCAGAGGGAAGAATCTGAGGCTTACTGATAGACCAGGTATAGAGGAGGGGCACAGGATCTGATATGTACTCCTAGGGTGTAAAATACCCATTTCCTTATCTACTATTAAAATAACTGAAAACTAGATAGCTTTACATATCAGTTTGCAGGCTGGGGAGACACTCTGGTCAATATTTGCTGGGCAAGTGTGAGTACCTGAGGTGGATCACCAGAACCCAGGTATGGTGTCATACACTTGTAATCCCAGTGCCAGGAGACAAACACAGAAGGATATTGATGCTTATGGCCAGCCAGCCCAGCCTACTTGATGCCCAGGCCAACTTGTATGTGTCTCAAAACAAGTTTGATGGTGTTTTAGTCAGGGTTTCCACTGCTGTGAAGAGAAATCATGACCAAGGCAACTCTTATAAAGGAAAACATTCAATTGGGACTAGATTATACTTTCAGAGGTTAGTCTATTATCATCATGGTAGGAAGCATGGCAACGTGCAGGCAGACATGGTGCTGGAGGAGCCGAGAGTTCATCTTCATCCAACTGCAGCCAGGAGAGACTGTCTCATAGGCAACTAGGAGGAGGGTCTCAAAGCCCACACCCACAGTGACCCACTTCCGCCAACAAGGCCACACTTACTCCTACGAGGCCACACCTCCTAATAGTGCTACTCCCTGGGCTAAGCATATTCAAACCACCACAGGCAGCTTCTGAGGAAATGACACCTGAGGTTGATCTCTGGCCTCTACACACATGCACGAGCACGTTGCATACACAAGTGCACACATAAAAGCTCGGTTCACTTGTCAACTCCCCTCATAACACAATGCAACCGTTAACACAGTTCATTCCTCCAGACTGGTCTTTGCACATATACACACCTCTCCACTGTCTTTCCAACAGATGCAGGATTTAGATATATTCTTTTATGCAGCACAAGGACCAAAAATATACCATAGGGGCTGGCTTCTGCAGCACATATACTGAAACTGGGACAGTATGGAGAATGTTAGCATGACTCTCGTGCAAGGATGACAGAGATTCATGATGAATTCCATTTTCCGAGACCCCCCTGGTACATCTACCGACTGATCCCTGATGCAGCCACCACTTCTGGTCCCCCAGAGGAAGTGCCTTTTAGCCGTAACTATAACCCCTCTGCCTGGTTTCTTCCCCTATCACTCCTGGATGTGGAAGGGTATAGGGAGTAAGGTCCAGACCTTAGATCGTGAGTGTCTCCACAGCCATTTTGTCCCTTACCCCTGCCAGCACCATGAAATATCTCTTCTGCTCCTTTCCCCTTGTTCACTCTCATCCCCACCGCAGATCTTTGGATTGGTGGAAATAGAAGCCATGTTAGGTGTTGGCCCAGTTTCTATAACCTTTATTTTTTAAAGTTTGTTTTTGAAAAAAAAAAAGACATTAAGCAAAAGCATACTAGAGTACTAGAGTGTCTGATGTGACCCTATCCTTGTTTCTAGATTTAGGACTCCTCTCTCTAGACAGATGGCTCCTATACCAGTGCGGAGCAGACAGTACCCGGGTCTATCTCCCATATGTTATTACATTATGTGGCCATGGGCATCCATGGATCATGTTATAGGACAAACTTCCAGATGTGACTCTTCTGGATCACCTCAACATTTGGTTCTTATCCTAACCGTCTCTGTATGGAACACTCAATATGGAGTACCCTGGATACCATATGGGAATTCCTAAGTGG
The DNA here is from genome assembly GCF_021556685.1 of Rattus norvegicus. Lineage (NCBI taxonomy): Eukaryota > Metazoa > Chordata > Mammalia > Rodentia > Muridae > Rattus > Rattus norvegicus. The sequence continues at coordinate 210,041,530 of NC_141534.1, read as the reverse complement.
GCTTCTTGGAGGATTTTTGTTTTTATCTCTGCCCCTGCCTAATGTGGCTGTCTCCAGGTTTGGCTATCCTATTCCAGAAACTCTTTTTGCTTTCAGGCAGACAGTGACATTGGCCACTCATGTGAATAGGTAGGGGTGTGTGTGTGTGTGTGTGTGTGTGTGTGTGTGTGTGTGTTTAGGCCAGGAGATGGAGGAGGAAGAATCAGGAGAGGAGAGGAAAAGGATGTGGCTAGCCTTTCTTCCAGCGGATCTCGAATTCTGCATCCTCAAGAGCCCTCAAAGAAGCTGAAAGCTAGCAGTATAGTCTGCCTCTAGCAAGGTTATTTTTAGCTCAAGAACATCTATTTATAGCCCTGGCAGCCCCTAGGAGTCAATAAAACCAAGGACTGGAAAAAGCTGATAGTTGTCTCAAGTAGGCCCGGTAATCCTTCCGCCCTCAGCACACACAAGCACCTGCAGCTGCAGAAGGTGAGTGATAGCACTTCTCTTGGGAGGCCATCTGAGAGCATTGCCTTCAGGACCCTGGAGGCAATGTAAGACACCACATGGAAGTGAAGGAGGTGCCATTGATTAATCCACCAAGACTTCTAGAGGTCATCTTAGCTAAAGACTGCACAAGAGTGAACAATGCTGGGCAAGCCCAGTGTTCAATTCCTATACTGTCATACCCAGGTACATTGCCTCTGCAAAAGACCTGACTCCTGCTTGCAACTCCCTCCCTAGCCCTAAGCCAGCCAAGAGCTGTAGACAGTGACAGTGATGAGAGAGAGAGAGAGAGAGAGAGAGAGAGAGAGAGAGAGAGAGACCAAGATAGCCTCAAGACTAGCCTCAGACAAAGGGTAGACAGCTGGGAATGTGGGAGATAAATGAATAGACTAGATAAATAATGGATAAGAAGGACGATCAAGGGGTTGGGGATTTAGCCCAGTGGTAGAGCGCTTGCCTAGCAAGCGCAAGGCCCTGGTTCGGTCCCCAGCTCCGAAAAAGAAAAGAAAAGAAAAGAAAAGAAAAGAAAAGAAAAGAAAAGAAAAAAAAAAGAAGGACGATCAATGGGTGGATGGATTGATGGATGGGTGGGTGGGTGGGTGGATGGAATGGATAGATGAATGGATGGATATATGAATAGACAGGTAGATGGTTGGGTAGATAAGGGGTAGATGGTGACATATGAGTAGACAGGTGGCAGGATGGCTAAGAGAGGGATGGTGAAAGTATACATGGGTAAATGCCACTCTATTGCAATGGGGTTCTACTGTCTTATATTAAAGCTGTGTGTTCAGCCATGCACGGTAGTGCAAGTCTGCAATCCCAGCACAAAGGGGTTGAAGGCCAACCTGAGCTAAAATTGAAATGAAATATTGTTTAAAAACAATCACATAGGGGCCAGGCAAATGGGTTTAGCAAGCTAGGGTACTTGCTGTCAAGCCTAATGATCCCAGTTCAGTATCTGAGACCCTCATGGTGGAAGGAAAGAATCAACTCCCAGAGGTTGTCTTCTGAGTCTCAGTGGAAACTGTGTCATAGACACAAATATGCAGGTCACACATAAATAAATGTGAAAATACAAGCAAATGATAATAATGATGATGAAGGTTTATGTGCCTCTTCCCACTCTACTTTGGGCTATAGGCAGACACTTGCCTTAAACATAAGAGTGCATCCAGTAAATGCCCTTTGACTAGGCCACACATGAGCAGGTCTAGGACTGCACACCGCCATGGAGCCCAGTTTCTCTCCCAGGCCCAGAGAGAGGAGCAACTTTGTTCAACATCCCTCAGCAAGTCAAAGACAACGTGCACTGAAGCTGCCCGTTTGTTCTGTTCCGACTCCTTGCAAGACCCTGTGAAGAATCCCTGAAGATATCCTAGGGGGCTGTTCTCGGTGGGCTTATGTGACCTGTGCTGTCCCGGGTGAATTTGTCAAAGCACTTCATTGCTCAGGGTTGGAGGAACTTGGGAAACAATGTGGGAAGTCAGTCTGCAGCAGCATTTAGCCTCCAAAGGCTGAGTGGTTGGGAGACTCTGGGCCATAGAGAGGTAGGGAGCATTAGAGGGTCCCTAGACAGGAGAAAGCATGAAGAATACAAAGCTGGGAGCCATAGAGATGCTGGAAGCCTCTGTCCAGGCAGGGTACTCTGGAGATGGACTGAACCTCGTCACCGGACTTTTGGTTACTTTGGGGGTTCTTCTTTCTGCAACCCTTCTCCACCCATATTCCACCCTTTCAACTCCTCCACACTAGGAGAGAGGAAAGGACAGAGGGGAAAGGCGATGATGTCATTGTTAGACTACGTCCTGCTGAGTAGGAGCATTAAGTTCCTTGGAGAAACTTTGATCTTTGCTGTCAGGAGATCTAATCTCTTCTTTCTCTTGTTTCTTCTTCATGCACAACTGCTTAACAAATCGTGACCAACAGCAACTAACCATCAGCCCACCACCTCCTCAGGGCCCTAGTATTTATATACCCTCTGAAAAGTTCCCAGAATTCTAAATATCACACAATCACAGAAACTCTCTGCCACCGGCAAAATAACGCCCTTGCTAGAACATGTGGCAAATCATAGTCAGCTTCTGTGGACAGTCCAAAGCAGCCCCACATCCCACATCTGGGATTTAAACAAAAACACATCCCCATAATATCTCTGCATTTTTTTTCAAAGAAACCAAAGTTTTCACTACAGGACTTACCTTGCTCTGAAGAGCAAATAGAGTGGGGAGGAAGTAGGATGGCTCATCTCAGAGTGGTGGCTTGGGAGCAATCTCTCCAGAGAAATCAAATCCTATATAGAAGACATGAAAGCTAGACTAGGGAGGCAGAGTTAGGCTCCAGGCCTATTCTAGGCCCCTGAGCACTGAGATGTAAGGAACTTCCTGGAAGCAGAAACAAGCACCTCGAAGTGAGGGTATCTTTATGAAAGGATTGGGCCTCCCGTCCCCTGCGGACCAGAAGGAGAGCCAGTCTTGACCAAAGAAGAAAGAGGAGACTATCTGGGACAATTTCCAAAACTCTCCTGAAGGGCTGGGGAGCATAAACGTGCTCTCTCTTCTGCTACTGCGTGCCCCAAGCCTCAGAGAAGGATGCTGCAAGGGCAGGCTTGTTGCCAAAGGTCAGGCAACAAGGTGAGCTCCCTCCAGCCTTCCCAAGAAGAACTAGGCTTGTCTGTCTTTAGCATCTGCCAATGTACCTACCTCTTCCTTCTCCAGGAGCCCCTGTAGTGGAGGTGACCTCAGAAAGGGGAAGAGTTGAGACAGAACACTTGGGAGACTTTCCCTAAGTAGAAGGAGACTGCAGGTGTGACCTAGAGACATATCCCTACATATTTGCAAGCAGCAAACCGGAAACTAGAGCACTAGCCAAGGGGAGTGCCGGCAGCCACAGCTTTCCTCTTACCCTTTTCTCACCAGGAATCACACCGAGGTATGGGGTCAGTGGCACCATTGGCATCTGCGGAGGAAGCCAGACTCAGGCTGATGCAATTAGTGGACATGACTATAAATAAAGACAGCTTTAAATAGAAAGGGTGGGGTGAGTCCCCAAAAGGCTGGTGGTGAGAAGGAGATTGGACCTGAGTGCCTGACTCCAGAGGAGGCAACAAGACCACTCCTGGGTCCTCAGTCTCCCACTGCCCTTCAGTCCAACCAGTCTGTACCCAGAATGTTTCCGGGAAGAGGATAATGTCTGCCCATTCATTCTAGGGTGGTAACTCACAGCACCACACTGGAACTGGAGGGGTCAGGGAGATGGAAACCTGTGTCCTTCAAAGCAACTTTCCCACAGCAGATCCTGGCCTTGGGCTCCAGATTCTTTGCTGGTAGCAACCCTTCCCACTGAGGACTAAAGAACTAAGTGGAAAGGAGATCGACTACCCTACCTCTTTCTGTTCTTTTCTAATGAGGACCTTGAACTTGACTCCCACACCTCGTTGACTTACCCAGAAAGGTCCAGATAGATTGACACTCCTGTCGCCCTGAGTCTGGCCACTCAATGTTCCTCTCCCGAATGCCTTGATCCTCTCCATCAGAGCCTACCCCAGGTTAGAGGTGGATCTGAGACAGGAGTCTGGTTGAGACAGCTCACATGTCCAAGAAAACATCTAATGGGAAGCCTGGCAAAAACTTTAGGATGCAGGTGCTTGTCCTCCTTCTCAGGCTCCCTTGCTCCTCTTGTCCGCCCACCTAGGCCCAGGCCAAGTACCAGCAGGCACTCAGCATCCAGTAGCCTTAGTAGGTTGAGTCCAGGAAGTTAAAGAGAGAACTCTACAGACAGTCAGTAGTGTCAGTCTAGGTTCCCACTGAGGGATACTCTTCCTGGATTCCCCCCCCAGCTACCTAGCTCTTTGCTCTCTGCTGATGGTCACTTGTGAGGAGAGACAGCTAGGGCTATAAGACATAAGTTTCTGCTAACCTGAATCACAGGGTTTTTGGATAGTTGGACCAAGCGGGGAAGAAGAGGGGATGTTTGGGCCCTACTCTTCCCTTGGCCCGTGGCTAGTAGCAGCATCCTTCCCCAACGTCTGCATCCTGATGTGGGTAGGGCTAGGGTCAGGGGCACACTGCTGTACTGTGAGAGAGTGGGCAAAATCTTGACAGACATCAGCAGCCACTGGCTGGAGCACAGCAGAGAGCACAGTGAGTACCTCCTTCTCTGCAGGCTCCTCCTCCTAAGCGCTGCAGGGAACCTTCACCAGCGCTCCTGCAGCCTAGAGACAGAGGAGCACTGGTGTGGTAAGCATCTGCTCACTCTGGGATCTGTACCCAGCGCAGCTAGAGATCTTTGCACCGAGTGGTCAAATGGTTGCCTGTGTCTCTCCTGGCACTACCATCTTGAATAGATTGCATTGTGCACAGAGTGAGACTTGCTACTCACCTCCTAGCTCCAACCTGGGATGGCAGCTGGGAAGGTTGCGAGCAGCCCACTAGTGCCACCTGCTGCCCATGTCTGAGCGGACAAGGACTGGAGTCTGTCCATGAATGATAACCATTCTACTGTGCTTCCCATTGATCTGATTCTCCTCAAGCTGAAAGGAGGACTTGGCCCAGACTGAGCTCTCCAGCCCCACCACCTTCCCACCTTTCCTCTGAGGCCCTCCCCTCGGCCTGTCCACAGCTATAACTGTGCTGGCATCTTGCACCTGCTGTTGGCTTTCTCAGAAAGGTCAGCCATACCCAGGGTTTCAACCGTCAATTGACCCGGTTGTTCCTTCAACCAGATTTTTTTTTTCCTGTACTTTCAGACCTGGAAATACCAAGTTCACCTGGATGGTTTTACCACCATCCCTTTATTTGCTCAGCCACCCCTCCCAGACTATCTAAATCCCTCCCAGAAGGCATTTGCCTTCTTGGCCTGCCTCCAGCCTGTGCATACACCAGGCTGGCACTCCTACCCCTTGCCCAGGGGCAAGCTGCTGCCAGGTTCAAGGTTTCACTTAAGCTCTTCTATGTTGAGTGGACAAACATTCAAGTCTTGGGGTGGGGGTCTGTTGTTATCTATCATATCCAGTAGAGCCTGCCCAGTATTAGAGTTTCTCCTTAAGGTACCATGCGTTTCCTGGGACTTCTGTAACAATCCTTAGAAGTAGGGTGGTTTAAACAACTGGAGTTTCTTTCTGAATTCTGGCTAGAATTCAATTGTTGCTAAGTGGAATTCTGGCTAGAAGATGGAAATCAATTGTTGCCAAGTGGATGAAGATGTGGGCTCCTTCTCAGTGATGAGAAAGAAAACCCAGCCTGGGCCTCATCCTTGGCTGCCATGGGCTCCTAGAACCCTTCATTATATCACCAATATCTTTGGGTCAGCATCCCCACATCCTTCAAAGTGACCTCATCTAAGTTATATGGATAAGGATACAGGTTCAGTAAGATCACATTCTGAGATCCAGGGTATTCGATTCAAATATGAATCCAGGGGGATACAACCCAACCCAATAAGCATCGGAGGGTGGGTGGCAGCATGCACATTCTGGGGTTCTGGTCATGAGAGCCACCTGGGCCTCCTGAACTGCCACTAGCTCTGATGGAAACTGTAGGCAGGAGGTTGATTAGGGAAAGCCACTAGTGACCATGTGACTTTGTGGAGTCCCATTTTGTCATTCCCAGAGAATGTCTGTAAATGCAGGTTTCTTGGGCCCAACCCAGAACTTCAGGATGAGACCCAAGGGAAAAGGCTCAGGGACGTGTCCCCAGAGATCACTGAGAGACCTCATGTTTGATGGCATTCATCCACTGGTTGGGCAGCACAGGGAAGGGCAGTCTCTGGCTTCCTCCAAGCCTTTTTCCTGCTCCCATCTTAGTGGGTCACCTCCCAGAAGTAGTTTGAATACCACCTAATCAGGCTTGCTGAGGCACAAGCTATACCTAGCTCACTGCTTGAAAACCTATAGCTGAACTACTGAGTGTAGTAGCCCTTGCCCATCCACCCTTGTGACAGTCTTTGTTGTCAATTTGATTGCATCTAGAGTCAACTAAGAGACATGCCCCTGAACAAGTCCATGAGGGTGTTTCCTGGAAGTATTAACTAAGGTGGGGAGATCCTATCCCAAACTAGATGGAATCTCTAGAAGTAGCTCAAATATAAAGGTGGCTGAGAGGAATACAGTGCTGCTTTTGCCTGCCTGCCTTTGCTCCTTGCTAGTAAGTGCATCTATTATGTTGCTGCTGCCACCGCCACTATTCTTTGCAGATATCAGATCTCAGTTTCTTTGCCCTTGCTATGATGGTTGAAAGCTCTCCAGGAATCCTCCAGGCCTTCATCACCAGATTCAGGCATTCAGCCCTGTGGACTGAGCATCTACAGGGGTCTTAGCCTGGCCATTATTGGACTACCCAGTCTGGATTGTATAAGCTAATCATATTTATTCTATCAGTTCTGATTAATAGAGCCTCTAAACTCTCAGCATTATATGAAGACAGAGGCAGAGGTTGGGCTATACGTGTGTAGCAGAGGACCATCAGGAGACAGTGGAGCTGGGAAGAGGCCATAAGGGTCCTTCCCTAGGCCTGTAACCCATTGATCTCATGCTTCTGGCCTCCAGGATTGAGAGAGAATCCACTTCTGTTGTTTGAAGTCAATAAGTTTGTGGTCGTTCCTAGGACATCCCTAAGAAAACTCACAATCCCCCACCAGTCACTCGAGGGTCTCTCCAGCCCAGCATAAACTCAGAAGTGACAGCCTCTGAAGTTGATCTGTAACAAGCCTTTGGGAACAGAGCACTTGATGTATGTCATGCTTTTCAGGGGCCTGCTTCCTCTTCTGTTAACTGCAGGCCTAAGTTAAATGGACATGATGCCTTTCAGGAAGCAGTGAGATGCTGACTAGCATGCTGTCTCATTTGGACTTTGACTGGCAGGAACTGTAATGAGCTTGGTACGGCTCCCTGCAGATGCCAGTCAAGCCGAAGGTGAATGGGACCGGGTACAGCCCAGGGAGCAGGCCTCTGCTTCTGAGACCCTGGACAGCACAACACAGTGTGGAGCCTGGGAACAACCTCGCACTGTGCCATCTTGGCCAATTGTCTTGGCTGCACCTACCTGGAGTATAGTGCCAGGCTGCCCCAGGGGCTGCTTGTGAAGCATTCACCAGGCTCTTGGTAAGGGCCTGGAAATGATCCCTACTCATAAGCATCCCCCTAGCCGGGAGCTCTGGCTACCCCAGAGTGAGCCACAAAAGGGGCTTCTCATGCTCTGTAGAGGGTGGCATGGGGGGGGTCTAAAGACATTTCAGCCTTCCTCTGCCACTGGGCAGAGATCTTGCTATCCAGCCTGTAACCCCCTCAACTGTCTTCTTGGGTCTGAAGAGGAGAGAGCTCCTCTGAAAAGCAGGATGACTTAAGAAGATGAGGGCGAGCACACAGTTGGAGATCGAAGCTCCCTGCCTGAGTTAGCCTTAGGCAAGTCTCTGTCCCCTGGGAATCCTCAGTTCTCATGTGAGAATCACCTCCTAGAACATCTTGAGAATGCAAGGGAGACACAGAATAAGCTGCAAGGGGAACATCTGAGGTGCTCACTGAAGCCCAGCAGGGCTTGGGGGAGGGGAGGTCAGACTATTGAAGCCCACAGAGGTCTGGTTCTCTATAACTCTTCCCACAAACAAATCCTCGGACTTAAAGAAGATGAAGTAAATATTGTCTTTCATGGGTGGTGAGGAGAGAGGGCCCTCTCTCCTGTCCAGAGGCACCAGAAGCTGAGGGTGCCCTCAACTTCACTTAGGACAGTCCTAAGCACAAAGTCAGCTCTTAAGGTGAGAGGGAGGCATCGTTTTGTCTCCCAAAGGTACTAGAGTTTGTGTCACCTGGCTCACCCTGTGCCAAGTTTCCATCAATGGGGTGGGCAGTGAGGAAATGGGGAGATGCTTGCCACCCTACACTGGGTATGCCTTCGGTTGGGGGAGAGGTAGGGCAGCAAGAGAACTCCAGGGAAAGGAAGAGTAGTCAGACCCAAGTTGTGAGAGGAGAGAGCCCAGCAAACTCATGTGTCTCCAAAGCAGAGTCTGACTGGGATAAGGGTATGGTTATACTTTAAAAACCTGGCCAGTTGGTTGGTGTCATCCTGAAGGCCTCAGCGCTCTATTCCATAAGGGAAAAGCTATTTGGGGTAGGGGTGAAAGTCTCATAGGTTCTGACTTGAGAGCTGCCTAGTCTGGGGTAGACACTTTCCTTAGATAGTTAGAGAAATCTACATCCTCATTTTGTGACCCAGAGACCCCTCAAAACTGCGTAGAAGGAAGGACATGGCAATAAAGGTGGGATCTAGGACCTGCACCTTAGTCCCCAAGGCTATCACAATGTGCTATCAACCAAGTGGTTTAGAAGTGCAGGTGTGTGCTGTCTTAGCTCTGAAGGCTTGAAGTCCTGTCTTCAGTGTCCTCAGAACTGGCTCCTCCCGAGAGCTCTGAGGAGCACCTGTGCTGGGTTCCCCTAGGCCTTGTGGATGGCTGTGCTATCATAGCCTGTCCTCCTCAGTGAGTATCCGTCTGAATTTCCCTTATGTAAGGATGTGATCTACTGGATCAGGCTCCTACTCCACAGTGGCCTCACCTTCAGGGACTATCCCGCCAATGCCTGTTTCATATATGGCCATGTGCTGAGGTCCTGGGGGCCAGGGATTCACAAAGGTTTTTTTTTTTTGGTGGCACCATCACTCTTCAACAACCAGCGTTCCCTGCCCCCTGTAAGCAGTGTTTTTTGTTTGTTTGTTTTTGTTTTGTTTTGTTTTCTTTTTTTCGGAGCTGGGGATCGAACTCAGGGCCTTGCGCTTGCTAGGCAAGCGCTCTACCACTGAGCTAAATCCCCAACCCCAGCAGTGGTTTTATTCTCCAGTGCGCACATTACTTTCTGACACGTGTAGCCCCTCTCTTTTAATCAATGAGTAAGTACTCTTTTGACAGTCAACTGTTCTTCTAAGGAAGATTTATGGGTATTTTTCCATTTCTGTTTTCCAAGTACCTTATAAATGCCTAGTGCATAGTTAGCACTCTGTCCTTGTTAATGGGTGAATGGGTGGATAAGGCAGGGCGACATGGAAAGCTCTCTGATCTCTGCCTTCTAGGTAAAATAGTATACTAAAACTTCATCTCCAGGGAAACCCAGAGGGTGCTGTCACTCTCTCAATTCTGACAGACATGGAGGACGTGGAGGAGGGGCTTCCAGTATCACAATTTTATTCCTGTGTTTCATCCCTGCACAGGACCTGGAGTGTTACTAATAAACTGGGTTGTCATAAGTTGGAAGACATGAGTCCAGTTGTATGTAGCTATTTCTCCAGAAGTGGGGACCATATAGGCATATCAATAGTTATTAAGCCAGCAATCCATTAATGTATCAATGAGCTTTAATCTACCATAATAAAATACTGGGCTCAAGCTAACTTTGTAGAGTGAGGAGGCTTGTTTGGCTCAGTTTTGTGCAAACAACATGGTGCAGGCTCTGGTATGGCCCCTATCTTGGTTATGGCACCTCACAATGCACAGCAATAGTGGGAAGATGTGTAAGAACAATGGTGGGAAGATGTGTAAGAATAAGTGATCGAATCCCAAACCCAGTGGCAGAGAGTGCTGGGAAGGGCCAGCTTTGCTTCTTTGATTACAGTTACCTTTGAACGACCACAAGAATTAACCTAATATTTTTTGGAGCAGGGACAAAGGACCACCCCTCTCCACCAAATGGCTCTTTTTTCTTTTCTTTCTTTTTCTTTTTTTAAAGATTTATTTATTTAACGTATATGACACTGTCGCTATCTTCAGACACACCAGAAGAGGGCATCAGATCTCATTACAGATGGCTATGAGCCACCATGTGGTTGCTGGGAATTGAACTCAGGACCTCTGGAAGAGCAGTCAGTGCTCTTAACTGCTGAGCCATCTCTCCAGCCCCACCAAATGGCTCTTAAAAGTTCTGACACCTCCCCTACCGTCCTGGGAACTAAGTTTCTAACATTTCCATACCACCTCAATAAACAGAGAATGCCAGAAATAGCATGCTGCCTCTTGGAAGGATGAACTTACCACTACCATCCTGCCTCAAAAAAAATAAACCAATTCAAATGAGGTTCTCCTCAAGTTAAGTCCACACAGACATGTCTTGGCATGTTCAGGGTGTCTCAGCATCTCACTACATAGACAATGTTCCATGGATAGACCCTAGGGCTGAGGTACTAGTGAAAGGTTAGATGCCAAAAGAACATATATCCTTGCCAAGGGGTTCTGCCCTTAGTCACTATTCTATTGCTGTGAAGAAACACCACGACTAAGGGAACTCTTTAAAGAAAGAAAGAAAGCACTTAGTTGGGAACTTGTTACAGTATTAGAAGTTTAGTTCCTTATCATCTGGCAGGAAGTACGGAGGCATGCAGGCAGATTCTGGAGCAGTAGCTGAGAGCTATATCCTGATCTGTAGGCAGAGAGAAAGAGCCCAGGACTGGCACGGGCTTTTGAAATATCAAAATCCACCACCAATGACATATCCTCTTCAATAAGGTTACACCTATTCCAACAAGGCCACATTTCCCAATCCTCCTAATCTGTTCAAAGAGTACGCTGATGGCTACATATTCAAATATATGAGCCTATTAGGGCCATTCTCTTTCAAACCACCATATACTCCAAAAAAGTTTAATAACTCAGACATTGGTAACATTTGAAGGCTCCTATGGTCTGGGAATGCCAAGACATCAGTTCCAACTAGGCATAGTGGCTCATGGCCATAAAGCCTAAGGCAGGAGGGTTACTGAGATGTTGTGGCCAGCTTGGGCTACGAAATGAATTCAAGGTCAGCCTGGCTACAGAGTGAGACCCTGTCTCGAACACACAATGTTTTCTGGATGATAGAGTCATGGTGATTGTGAACAGTCAGTACTAGATCAAGCTAGTGAACATTCCAGTGTGGACAGGAGAGGTTCATGAGGTTCTATCCCTCACTGAGGAGCAACTGGCAGTTGATTACTGCTGGGGAAGGGAGAACATTTTTCTTTAGAGTATGGCTGTTGGTAGGTTGCCCATGTTCCAGTGGATGGGCACACACTTGCATGTACCCAGCACTCAGTGTATTATCATTTTTTTTAAGAAGTAGAAGACACGAAGGTGAGAGGAAGAAGCATTGGAGGCCTCTAAGAGATGGGAATGAGGGTTTTTAGTTAAATATGAAGATAAAATTTAGGTGTAAGAAATTATTAAAGAACAAAACACCGTTTTAAAGAAAAACCACACATGCACGCACATTCACAATAAGCAAGCAAGCAAACAAACAAAAATATCACCCCCACAGAGAAATATAAGCCATCTTTAAAGTAGTACAGTCTTTTAATCTCAGCTACTTGGGAGGCTGAAGCAAGAAGACAAATTTCAAAACCAGCATGGCTTACAGAGTGTGTTTAAAGCCAGCCCTGCTAACTTGTTGAAGCTCTGTCTAAAAGTACAGTTGGGGATATAACCCCAGGGTATAGTATTTGCCTAGCATGAACAAGACTTTGGGTTCAGTTTCTAGTACTGCAAACAAGAGTGTTGCATGTTCAACATCCCACCACTAGGACATAGGGCTCCCAATCCCATGGTTTGTAAGGTCCTGCAGTATCACACAGCATATGATCTGAAACTGCCCCCTTTGAACTAGGCATTTGGGTGTGGGATGGTGTCACAGGTGAGGCATGTACAAGATAGAATGAGGCCCGCTGTCATTGGACAAGAAGGAAGGATGGGTGGGAGAAAAGTTTGAAGGAAGAGGAGGAGAGAGAGAGAGAGAGAGTAGCCGGGAACAACATGAAAGCTGACATTAAGATTCCACTCTGGGGGGCTGGGGATTTAGCTCAGTGGCAGAGCGCTTACCTAGGAAGCACAAGGCCCTGGGTTCGGTCCCCAGCTCCGAAAAAAAGAACCAAAAAAAAAAAAAAAAGATTCCACTCTGTACCTTTACAGGTTGTTATGAATGTTCTTAAGGGATGGATGTGTACAGGGCTTTGTATGTTTAGGTGGGCAATTATATCTTATCAATTGAATCAAACATTATTGTGTTGTGTGTTCTTTCATGTAGCCATTTAAGTGTAGGAAAGTGTGCAGTGGGCCAGAGACACTGGGCCGCTGTGGAATTGGGATGTGTGTTTCTGGCATAGAAACCTGCCTTGGGAAGTAGATGGGTAGAGAGATTGCTGCCAGGCTCAGAAAGAGGCCTTCGGCAGTGTGATATGGGATGTAGCAGAGCGGGTGAGACGCTTTGCTGATTCAGACCAGATATCTAGCAGATATCTTGGGGGCACTGCGTTGTAGACCTAGTGGGGACAAAAGATACCCTTTTATATTTTTATATATATATATTTTTTTCAGAGCTGGGGACCGAACCCAGGGCCTTGTGCTTACTAGGCAAGCACTCTACCACTGAGCTAAATCCCCAACCCTATATTTTTATATTTTTACAACAACATTTGGGTGTGGCCTTTAATGCAGTATCATCTGTGGAATGAAGGACAAGCTTGAAACTGGGCCTGCAATACTAGCCAGTGGACCCCAGTCCCAGTATGCTCAGTTACACCTTACTCTCCCCTATTTTCCACCTACACAATGACTTTATGAAGGATTACTTATGCCATATTTTGAAATTTGTAAGATGTTTATGTGATCTATGTTGTGGTAGCAGGTGAAATGCATATATAATGGTGGTCCCATAAGAGTTTAATGGAGCTGAAAACTCCTACTGATGTTACATCTTAATTAATCCGTGGCTTCTGTTTGTGGTGGCACTGGTACAAATGATCTGTTTAGATACCCAGATTCCACAGTGTTCCAGTTTCCTACAGTGCAGTAATACACTGTACAGATTTATAACTCAGGAATAACAGCCTACACTATGTGCAAAAGGACATGCCATCTAGGTCTGTGCATGCTAACTTTGGAACTTTGTGTGACAAAATGGCCTCACAAGGAAGTTCTCAGAATAATAGTGCCCATCATTAGGCAACATATCATAGGCAAAAAGAAACGGGCCATGAATGGCAGTGCATGCTTTTAATCCCAACACCCAAGAGGCAGAGGCAGGCAGATCTCTGTGAGTTCAAGGCCAGCCTGGTCTACAAAGCAAGTTCCAGGACAGCCAGAGCCATTACACAGAGAAATGCTGTCTCAAAAAAACAAAAACAAAAACAAACAAAACAAAACAAAACAAAAAAACCAAAAGCAAAAGGGAAAGAAATGAAAGGAAAACAAAAGAAAAAGGAAATCAAGGGCTGGGGAGATGCCCAGAGGTAAATAGTGCTTGCTGCTTTTCTGTAAGACTGGAGTTCAATTCCCAGTATCCACACTGGGAAGCTCACAACTACTTGTAACTCCAGCTCCAGGAATTTGATGATCTCGTCTGGCTTCTGCAGGCACCAAACACACATGGTACATATACACACCCACACCGATACCAACATACACACTCACACACACCTTTTTTTATACATATAAGAAAAGAGATGGAGGCACAGGCCATTAAACAGCTTGTCCAACTGTCCCACATTAGAAACCGGAAGAGACTACTAGCACCTCATGTGACACCCAATCTAGGGCAACACCTGATGGCAGATGGTGCCAGTCAAAATCAGACTGGCTCGCCAAAGATGGATGCTCCTTGGAAGCAGTGGACAAGGCTACATTGCAAGGCAACCAGCTGATGGTTGACTAAAACAAAGTGGTTATGGGGTGGGGGAGTCATCCAGTATGACTATGGGCATCCATGGGAATAGAAATGGAGGAGAGCACAGACCTGATTTTCTCCTCCCAATATATCTTGATTTGGTGACTTTTCCCTCCCCAGGTCTTTCATTATTCAGTTTCACCTCAAGTTATTTTTTTTTGTTTTTTGTTTTTGTTTTTGTAATAAAACTGTCACCTCACCTCTCCGGGTGCATGGCAGTTCATGCTATAAAGAAGGAATGGACTGGACATTTCCCATTATCCTGGAATGGTTCTTTTGGGAAGGGTGAACCCCATTTCAAGTATATGACAACTTCAAGTATATTACAGCAGGCAGATGTCCTGAAGATGTTATCTGTCTGGTGCCTGCTATTCATGACACCCCACTGAAGACACAAATCAGTTAGGTTGCTGTGATTCCTCTGCTCAAATGTGTGCTCCTGGAAGCATATCTCCAGTGAAGAGAATGGAGAGTCAGCCTTTCAAAAGTATTCAATGAGTTCCTAGTATTGGTCAGGCTCTGGAAAGAGCAGACAATAGGATAGATACCCTGGATCATGAAGAGAGAGAAGTACTCACTGGAGAGAAGTACCCTAGATAACAGAGGGTCACCCAGGAGCTAGAGAGTACAGCTTATAGAGAAAGGGAACAGAAGGGGGCTCAACCATGTCCACAGCAGTGGGCAGCTGGGATGCAAATGAACAGCCAGCAAAGGGAGGAGGACTCAGAAGAGGCAGTGTGTTAAGAAGAATCCTGGTAGAGGCACTAGGTGTGGGCAAAAGATGACAACAGGTTTAAGGTGGACAACATGAGGGATGTAAACAAGAGGAGAGACAATGCAGAGAAAGAGTGCATCCTGCTGGTCAGAGACACTCCGATGTTCCAGCCTGGGGGTTCTGGGTATTCCCAGATCCGGGATATAGAGTTGGGGCCACTCTTGGTTCCAGGCACTTCTGAGTCTGGGTAATCCCAGGTCTGGGATACTGGGGTCAGGGATACTCAGGTACTAGGAACTTCAGACTCCCACGGAGCTGGCATTCCGCAGATTCAGGCACTCTGGGGGTAAGGTTTACTCCTGGGGTTAGGGCACTCTGAAGTCCTGGCACTCGAGGTGTGAAACACTGGGGTGGGACACTCCAGGATCCAGGGCACTGTGTTATTACAGGCACTTTGCGAGTCCGAGGCACTCCGGAGTTCCCGGCGTCTGGGTTTCTGGGACGCTCTGAAGTTATTCTCACTCTGGGAATCCAGAAACTCCGGACAGTCTTCAGGTACAGGATGCTCCTGGGTCCCGGAGCCCCGAGGTTTGCAATAGGGCTAGGTCCTGGTACTCCAGGACAGGTACCGGGACATCGCCGCAGGGGCCGCTGGGACTACGCGTCCCAGCAAGCCGTGCGCGCGTCACTTCCGGCAGCGGGCGGGAGCCATCGAGTGTTTACTTCCGGCCGCCGGCGGGGCTGAGGCCGAGCGAGGCGCGGGCTCCGCGCAGCCATGGACTGGCTCATGGGGTGAGTGGCGGCGGCCGGCGTAGCGCGGCGCTGCGCGGGCGGCGGCTAACGTAGGGAGCGTAGGGCGGCGGGCGGCGGGTTCCAGGAGGGGCCGGGGCTCGGGAAGACAGCCAGCCGCTGCGGAGTACCGGGAGGCCGGGCAGGCGGGCGGGCGGGCGGCCGGCCGGCCGGCGGGAGCGAGGCCCGGTCCCCGAGGCGCTGTCCCGAGAGGCCGCAGTCCCTCGCCGCGGATTGACGGGCTGCGAGTCGGGCACCCGGCACTGTCGGTCGCCGGTCTTCGCGGGGCCTGCGAAAGTTCTTCCGCCCAAGTGACTTTCTTCCAATTTACTTTTGAGGAGAGTGAGAGGCGGGCGCTCCTAGCCGCGCGCTCCCCCGCGTCTCGGTTCTCTACTCTGTGGCGGTGCCCGCGGCCCTGCTGTTGGGTCAGTATAATCCTACTTGGCCACAGAGATGCCGGCCTTCGGATTCGGGAGTGCGAGAGCTGCACGGGACTCTGGAGATGGAAGCCGGGGAAGGCGGAGGAAAGTGTAGTGGTGGTACTGTCAGGACGTCTGAGGCGATGGAGATGGGTTTTGACCTCCCAGTGCTGCAACCTAAGGAGAGGGCAGACTAAAGGAGCAGCCACAGGGATAAACAGGAGACTAAGGGTGGCTGGGAGCCACATAGTGCCACTTAGGGTGCTAAGTGTGAGTGACGCAGGAGGACCAGGCGGAGGACCCATCTGATTTCTTCAAGAAGCAGCACTGTCACTGGCTCCTCTCTGCTTCCTAGCTGTGTGGTCCTCTCTAGACTTGCTTTAAAGGATTGCCTGTCAGATGGAAGCTGTGAAATCCGCAGAACAGGTTTACTGAAGGGTTAACTGAGGTAAGGGCCAGCACATGTTTTGCATATGGTAAGCTTGGCAGATGATATGTCCTGATCATTTACAAGGTCTCTGAAGTCCAGAGGTTTTAAGTGTAGGACACATATCTGTATCCAGCCTATTCCAAATCATTCTTCCTTTGTGCATTTGTGGAGAGGGCCAGCACTGACTATACTTGGCCTACCTGCAAATATGGTTTCAGTGCAAGAGAACTGGATCTGTCAGCTTGGTGACTGAAGAAACTGCCCACTGCTGTATGTGTAATTTTTACAGGCCCATGCCCATCAGTGGCAGGTGCTTCTTGCCTGGAGACTGACCAGAAGCTAGTCTTTAAACTGACTGAGGACTGTCTTTTGTGGACTGAATCATCATTGCAAATATGCAGATATTAACCATCGTCAGCCTTTGGAGGCCCTGGTTCTTGTGACCCTTGTCAAAGCCCTGGTAACAAGGAGCTCTGTGGGAAAGGGCAGCAGAACCCTTATCTCTCACTCTAAGATGGGGGTCATTCCAGGCCCTAGAGTATAGCTGAGAGATACTTCTGCTTCTGGGACCTTTGGAAAGGAGGAAATAATCTGATTCACTGTAAAAAATAGTTGTAGTTACAAAGGGCAGTAGAGATTTTTAAAGAGGGATCTGGCTGCAGGGTAATTAATTGTCTTTGTGTTTGTGTTCTTAAGTGTCACATGCTACATGTTGAATATTGGTAGTCATGAATTCTTTAAACAGTTCCTTGCCTAAAATTCTCTTTTGTTCAGTGATCAGGTGTAGTTCCTCCTTGGTATCTTTGGAAGATAAAGACAAGCTGCCCCAATATTCCTCATTCATCTTTCATAGTATTCTTATAAAAGTAGGACGAATGGAAGTTGCAGAGTGAGCCTTCAGAGACACCTCCCCTCCTCCCCACCAGATATACTCCACTTTGTCTTCTGATCCCCTGTGAAAGCTGGCAAGGTGGTCAGTAGGAAGTGAAGCCATTTTTTTACTTCAGAGTACCCACTGTTTGCTCAGGACTGAAACTTTATCTGCAGTTAACCATTTAAGTACTTTTTTGCCTGGAAGAATTGGATAAACATATCATCTTTTTCTTAATTCAGACCATTCAATATCAAGGAGGAGTTTGGAATGTAGTGCTCATGCTTCAAGGTTTGTTTGTTTGCTTGCTTGCTTATGTTACACTGAAGGTTCTGTTAACCTTCTTCATGTTGGGTGAACCCAGTGTGGCATGAGCCAGAAGAGAGGCCTACAAAGGTGTAAATGAAAAGCTGCACCTTACCCTTAGCTGGGTGAGGACCACGCTGGGGCTTTGAGCATCTCCTGCCTTATCTTCTGTGTTCCAGCTGCTCAGGAGGAAGGGAGGCCCTGCAGGGAAGCATGCTTGGGATAACCATAGCAGAGTTTGGCACGTTGGGACTTGGTGGTAAACCTGCTGGGACTTTTCTGGAGAATGTTGTAGGCGTGGCTCTTAGCCACCTCTTGTCCTGTAGGAGAAGCTTTGAGCTGGCTGTTAAACAGTGTATATAGTCAGACCGCCTTCATTCTTTATTAGAAAGTGTTACAACTTTTGCATAGTAGGTCTTTGTTCTGTTCTGGACAACCAAGAGCAGGGTAACATCCAAGGGGAAGCTGCTCAGAATTTGGAAGAGGGAACCTCAACATGCTGTGGGATACTTTAAGCAACACTTGAGTCTTTTCTGGGGCAAGCATTTAACCAGGAGGTCTGAGTGTAGTTTGAATTTTATCTAGCAGAAAGCACAATCCAGAAGCCCCTTGGAGTCAAAAGAATACATTTTCTCCTCTTCCCATTGATGATAGTGAATTGTCCTTTCTGCCTGGCCACCTTTACTGAACCTCTGCTCTCTCCAGTAGTCTCTCTCCAGCCTGCCACTGTGGCTCCCTTTCAGGAGCCACAGTACCTGACTCTTGTGGAGCCTTTAGATCTCTCTAGTGCAGGTAGGAGATGAAACCTGGTGTTGGCTATTTGATACAGTGTATATTCGAAGGTCTACTCTTGCTCAGCTCACAGATTAAAGCTAAATGGCCTCAGGCTTTCTAGCCTGTCTGGAGCAGGCTTTAGCAGCTTTACACTTGGAGCAGTTGTATGCAGGTGTGTTTGCAAGGTTGGCATGGGGGTGAAAAGCTTTATCTTCTGGGAAAGTATTTCTGGTGACTGACACCTGACTGGGCTTGTAAGAGTCTGTAGGTTTTGTTTGAACAGCTTCATGTGGTATCATTCACATACCACTAAGTTTGCTCGATTCAAAGTATATGATTAGGTAGTTTTTAATAAAATTATAGACTTTTGTTTCTTTGACATGATTTAATTAATTTTCAGTGAGAGAGAGAGAGAGAGAGAGAGAGAGAGAGGGTGTGTGTGTGTGTGTGTGTGTGTGTGTGTGTGTGTTGCTAGGGGTGGAACCCAGGGCCTTTAAGCATGTTGGGCCAAGCCCCTTACCATGGAGCCACCTTCTCAGCCCAATGGAACATTAACGGTTATCCTTTGAAAAGCCCTCTGGTTGCTGCAGGTGCCACCTCCACAAGAGGCAGCATCAGTCTGCTCCATTCCATTATTATATTTAAATGGATGAGATCTGGTGTGTGATGGATTCAGTGGTGGGTGTCAGCAATAGTGTCCCATTTGTTGCTCCACTGGGCATTGTGAGGAGACCTGCATATTCTGTTTCTCTCTTTACCTGTGGGTAGAGGTGGTTGTGGAAAATTCACAGGCATGACTGATGATGCTGTAACCGTCTTTTAAAACTGAATTGTACTACTTCCTCAGCCAAGAATTCTGGGCACACCTATGCTGAGGGTAAGGCTTCTGAGGGCTCCAAGGTCAGTGCTTTGAGGGCTAAGGTTGGCAGAGGAGGAAGACGAAGGTGCCATCTCTTGCAGCCAGGCTCTCCAGTGGATGGCCCCTCTGCAAGATGTGATTGTAGGAATAACCTCATGAATAGCCTCTTTCCATGAGAGGCTGTCCACGTGGTTATCTGGGTTGGGTTTGCAAAGGTGTCTGCTTGGGTCTCTTGTGCTCCCATTCCCTTTAAACAAAGCAGTGGTCATAAATGTTGTATACTACAGGACACTCTGAACAACACTTCATTTCTCTTGTTTGCTTAGAGTGTCCCCTAGTAGTTGGTACTGCATTGCCAAGCTAGCCAGCAGTGAACAGGGTGAGGCCAGTGGTGTATTACACAAGAGCCCTGTTAACTGGGGACTGTTGGGTGGTACTTCTGTGCTTCCCTATGAAGGTGTGCCTGAGCATAGTGTGAAGCTAGTGGTTAATATCCTTAGTGGGTCCTCAGTTCAGCTGTTGTCTGATGCTACTATAATCTACCTGTTCGGCAAGGCATCTTTCCAGGCTGCCTCCAAAACTTGGTCTCATTATTGTCTGTGGGATGACAGTTCAGAGTGTGCTTACTTGCAAGACTTCCTCTCCTCTGGTATAGCAAGGTATTGAAGGCCAGCTCAGTGGGGAACTCCCATTACAGTGGTCCTGGTAGCCCAACATTTCCTGTATCTTCCTTGCAGTGGCCATGGAAACAGAAACACTCAAACCCCATTTCCTGTGTTTGTGTAGATATGCTGTATAACCCTGAGGGAAGCTCAGCCTGAATGGTTGGCAGGGTGGGTAGACCCATATCCTGGTGGGCACCATTTGCACTCTGCTGTTCTGCTGGGTAACTAAAAAGTGTTGGGGTGAAGTGGTTAGGCCTTTCCTGCTGGGGATTTTCGTGTATCTTGCCTGTTATGGGCTAATCTGGCAGAAGAAGGTGTGAGCTGCTCCTGCCTGCCTTGCCAGAAGTTCTTCCCGTTCTGTGCCTACCTCCTGTTTGTTTTTCTTTC
This sequence comes from Rattus norvegicus, assembly GCF_021556685.1. Classification (NCBI taxonomy): domain Eukaryota; kingdom Metazoa; phylum Chordata; class Mammalia; order Rodentia; family Muridae; genus Rattus; species Rattus norvegicus. The sequence goes on along the minus strand of NC_141534.1, from coordinate 210,021,160 downwards.
TGTACAGGATTTCTCAGCTGGGGCACACCCGCTGGTGCTCACTGTAGCTCCATGGGATGGTGCCTGGGAACACGGAAGTTAAAACAATTGGAATAAAAACAAAAGGTTCAAGAGAGGAGGAAGAGGTTGTTCAACAGGGCATCAAGGCCACATGTGGCCCATGGCCTCTCCACTTGGCATTGTCAGAGTCTGTGCCACGGGCCATGACTATATCTGCTGGTTTTCTTGTCTTTGAAGGTTCCCTTTGCCAGAATGCATGACCGTCTGGGTTATAGTTTTCATCCAGTTGGTCTTATAATCCTTAGTGGGCACTTCCCTGACAGGGTCATGAGGCCATGTATAATTCAGTCCATAGAGTTATGTTGTATTCTGCTTTGGGCAGCAGTGATTTTGGCTGAAGTACTTCATTGTTGTGGTGTGTCAGGATGGCATGGGTGCTCACTTTTGTTTGAGTTTGCCCCTATAGGTTATGGATGGTTGAAGGAGAGAAGGCCTTGCTTGCCTCTGCCTTTTGCCTGTGACCTTCTGAGGGTAGGCACTTGCTCTCAGTTGCCTTTTCACTGACACTCCTTTCCTTTCCTCCTTGAGCTAGCATATTCATTCTCAACCTTCCTAATGCTACGACCCTTTAATACAGTTCCTCATATTGTAGTAACCCCCATATAAAATTATTTTTGTTGCTACTTTGTAACTATAATTGTTGCTACTGTTATGAATCATAATGTAAATATCTGTGGTTTCTGATGATCTTAGGTGACCCCTGTGAAAGGGTCATTGGACCCCAAAGGCAACCCACAGGTAAGAACTGCTGAGCTAGCAGAAGGGACACCGTCTTAGGAGCCCTTGCAGGGTTTGGATGTCAGTGTCCCTGCTGAAGGCCGCAGCTCTCACCTTGTGGGGCTATGTCTTGGTCTTTGAAAAGGCCTGACAGTGCCAAGTGGCCCCAAGGAAGTGATGTCTGGCCTTGGGAGTAAGTCCAGGAATGTAAAATTAGCTTAGACATGGTGTGTGTGACACAGAGCTTGGCTTGTCTGCATGGGACCTTGCCATATGAAGTCCTGGCTAGGTTCCCAGGCCTGTCTTAGGGTCCTCTGCAGAGCTTCTGTAAGCCAGTGGGAGCTACTCTGCCACACGGCATACTTGCCTTTCTGCTTCTTAGCCTGTTCCTTTGGTGCCATATGTGACAAGGCAGTTTGTGTGAGTTCTGGTGTTGTGAGAAACAGAGTGAACCAGAGACTATGGTGGAATCAAGGAGCTATCAAAGGTGGGTACTATATGAACAGAAAGGTAAGTGGCCTGCCTTTTGTGGCCACTCCCTGCTGCTTAGGGGGACCATAAGGAAATTGGAGCATGGATGTAGGGTCAGGAAAGTAGTTTTAGTAAAGATCCTGAGGTTTGAGAAGGTGCTATGAAGATGACTGGACTTAAGGAGAGCTGACATGGTGGACATGGTGCACAGAAGGACTGCCTGTATTATGTTTCCTAGGCTACCATAGACTTGTTCAGTCTTATAGAGTCAAGCACAGTTTATTATTTATTACTTTTTCTTATTTTCATAAGCGATTTGCCCCAAATTTAGCTAGTAGAAGTACTTTTGAATTGTCTCTTTACCCCTTGAATGGGAAAGGAGTTGGGAGAGGTGGGTGGGAGGTAGGGATCTGAATTTCACTCTAGGGAGGTGGTTCTTAACCTATGGATTGAAATCCCTTTGGGAGGTCAAATGACCTTTTCACAGGGGTGGAACATCAGATATTTGTATTACGATTCATAACGAGCACAATTATAGTTAAGAAGTAGCAATGAAAGTAATTTCATGGTTAGTTCACAACATAAGGAACTGTATTAAAGGGTTGTAACATTAGGAAGGCAGAGAACCCCTGTGCTAGGGGTTATGGCAAAGCTATTTTGACTCATGATTTGGCAACTGTCTTTTGAGTATTGTGGCTTAAAACAAGTGTGTGTGTGTGTGTGTGTGTGTGTGTGTGTGTATCTGTGTGTACATGAATGTAGGTGCCCAGAGACTAGAGGAGTTAAATTTCCCCAAAGCTGTAATTATAGTAGGTTGTGAGGCACTTGATATGGGTGCTGGGAATCAAACTCCAGTCTTCTGCAAGAACAGTTTGTATTCTTGACTGCTGAGCCATCTTTCTAACCCCTTCCAGATACAGTTAAAATAAAATTGAGTCCTGTTTGGGTGAATCATGGACCCCACAGATCACTGTAGTGTTTCATGGCTGTGCTTTAGACTTCACTTTGTATATGAGGAACTTTATGAGTTGGCCTTGACTATTCTGGTACTTGGATAAAACCAGTGGCAAGAAAAGTCCTCTCCAGAGCCCTTCTTTATTCTTCCCATGGTGCTTTTGCCACATCCTTTTGAAGTAGTGTTGGTTCTCAGCAGAGAACACAGCTGTCTACTCATGGTGCTCACTGTTTCTGCACACAGCTAACAGGGACCCTCAGTGAGGGAATGTGTATATCATATGGCAGCTCCTGGGGCAAGTGAGAATCTGGCTCTGCATCTTTGACTGTGACCGTGCCTCAGCAGCTCAGATGGAGCTCTCCCGAACCTTTATGCTTCAGACAAAAGGGTTTTTGTTTTGTTTGTTGTTGTTTTTTCACCTAACCTGTCCTAGGTTTCCAGGTCACTTGTGCTGCCTCCATTGATGGCTATCCTGGGAGGCCCAAGAGGTTCTTGCTTTCTTGAATGTCTTGATATTGGTTGTCTACCAGAGCATGTTTCTCCTATGTAGCTTTTCTTATATGAAGCTTCCTCCTTGACCTATAGCATTCTCAAACTTTTTGCTCCTAGGACCTCTTTACACTCCAAGTTTTAACTGATTTGTGTTAGTTATAGGTATCAGTATTTACCATTTTACATGTTAAACAGAAATATCTTTCACCATTTAAAAAGGATAAGGACTAAACATAGTTTAGCATAAATAACATTTTTAAATGGAAAAAGAACTGTTTTTCAAAATGGAAAAGCTGGCAAGAAGAACAACCTTGCTTTTTGCCACCCCTGGAGCTGGGTTCCAGGGTGGCTTTGTGTTGGTTCTGCTGGGATTTGGCCTTTACTAAGCCTATCCAGAGCTGCATTGAACACTAATAGGGTGAGGGTGAGCAAGGGATTTTTGGCCAACTTGTGGGTCTGGACCCTCCTGAGCTCAGTTCTCCTTCCTGGAGGAGCTTCCTACCACAAGGGACATAGGTGGAAGGGGAGAGCAGCATTTGTGTGTCAGCTTCTGTTGGTTAGCATTATAGCTGCTTGGGTAAGTGGGGAGGACTGGGAGGAAAAGCTGGTTTCTGGGTGAAGTGAGATTATTGTTGGTTCTGTTCTAATAGGAAGCTGGGCAAAAGGGAAAGGCACTAAACATTACCAGGGTGACATCTCTTTCCTTGCAAGGTGGGTGGAGTTCTGTGGCGGTTTAGCTTCAAGTGACCTCCAGACGGGGTGAGATAGACTTCTACCTATATCCAGCTACCTAATCCCATCCTTAAGTGATCATTACCTTCTGGTTTGTGCCTGCAGTTGCATTCTGTAGGGTCACTTCTGCTGTAAACAATGGAGAGCTACTGAGGCCTGACTCATCACTACGGAGATAAAAGGAATAAATTCTCATACTAGTTTGTTCTCAGTAGTGTGACTGGGCTCTTTCCTTGGCCCACTGTTCTAACTCTGTCTTTTTTCTGTAACCTTGTGATCTGTCTTTGTATGCCATCACAAGATATGATGGACTCTAGTACTCAAGGGCCAGTTCTCTTGGCAGCTAACAAGGGGAAACAGAAGCAGCCATATTGACCAGCAAATGGGAGTCTGCTTTGTCCCTAGCCTGCCTGTGTTAGGCTTTGCTTTGTATCAAAGTGATTATTTTTTAGTAAAATGTTTAACTTTTGGTTTTGTTTGGTTTTGTTTTTTGAGACAGGGTTTCTTTGTGTAGTCCTGGCTGTCCTGGAGCTAGCTGTGTAAACCAGGCTGGCCTCAAACTCACAGAGATTTACCTGATTCTGCTTCCCCTGTGCTGGGATTAAAGGCATGTACCACCATTTCCTGGCGTTTAACAATTTTTAAATTATTTCTTATTCTGTATGAATGAGTATTTTTCTTGCATTTGTATGTGTACCACATGCATACTGTGCCTGCTGCTGTGGAGGCCAGAAGAGGGCCCGATTCTCTGGGGTTGTAGACAGTTGTGAGCCACTAGGGTCCTATATCCTCTGGAAAAGTAGCCAGTGCTCTTAATCGCTGAGCCATCTCTCCAATCTTTAGTGGAATGCTTTAAAAATATCATCCTCCATTTGTATGACAACCTCTGCATTGTGACCTGCTCTGGTCTTTTTGGTGGGAATACTTCCTGTATGGAATCTACTCTTCATTCTGTTCTCTTGCCAGGAACATTGCTTCCTGGTGTCTTCCTTTGGGATCTTGCTATTTCCCTCAATTTAGCCTCTCATCCCAATGCAGATAGACTTCTTTTCTACTGTCTTGCTTGGTTCACCCAGCATGGCTTGCTTCAGATATTTTGCTGGCCTCTCCCTGCCCCTTCCCTGTCCTCTGTCTGGGCAGGATGTGGCCACTTGCCTTTCCTGCCCCTTATTTCCTCTTCCTTTTCTTCTACTCTCTAATTTCACCTCAAGGTTCCTGTGACTGCAATACCAGGGCAAGGGAGTGAGGTCATGAGTAACTACTATGCCCACCCCTCTCCAGTTTACACTCTAAAAGGAGATAACTCATATCATGATGGGACCACATGCCGGATGGAGGTGCCACTGGAACCACAGGCCTCCTCAGGATTGAGCCCATCTCAGGGACTCCTTCCCTTGTGCATTTTACATGAAGCCTGCATTGGGGAAAGTGTTGCCCTACATCTTGAGTTATAGCAGGACTTTGTTGGACCTCCAGCATTATAAATAATGACATAGAAACTGCTAATACAGTTTAAAGCTTAGGCCTTTTGCTTGAACAGTCTCCCAGCTAGCTCATCTAACTTAACCAGACTATTTAGCTTACGACTTATAATGTGGCTAGCTCTATACCCTATACCTTCCTCTGTTCCCTGTTGTCTATGTCTGTTCCTTTCCTTGTCAGCTCCCTTAATCTCCCTCTTTTCCCTGCATCCTCTTTGCCCAGAAGTTCTGCTTCCTACTTCCTGCCTAGCTATTGGCCATTAGCTCTTTATTACAACCAATCAGGAGCAAGACAACCTCTCATACAATTTTAGATTGCCTTTAGGTAGGTGAGGAAGGACGAATATTTACAAAAGAGAAAACCCAGGGATTAGCAATAGAAATGACAATACCAGAATCCTGCTGTTCTCTGCTGGTACAGAATTAACAGTTGAAAATACAGAGATACACCTTCATACAAAGTTAAAAAAAACCAGGTTATCCCAACAGTGAGGTTATTTCTTAGTATCTGGAGGGAATGAAAAGGGATAGTTATCACCTTCTTTCACACTGACTTTGTTCCTGGACATCTAACTTGCCACTCTGCTGTGAGGACAGTAAACTCGTGAGCCTGAGTAAAGTTCCAAACCTTGCCCCTTGTTCTTAATATAAAAAAGCAGTTCTCAACCTGTGTATTTCAACCCCTTTGGGGGTCAAATGACCTTTTCACAGAGGTCACCTAAGGTCATTGGAAAACACAGATATTTACATTATGATTCATAACAGTAGCAAAATTACAGTTACAAAGTAGCAATGAAACAGTGAGGTGACATGAGTGTCTATGTTAAAGGGTTGCAGCATTGAGAACCACTGCTCAAGAATGAGAAGTGAGCACAGCCTTACTACTGTTGAAGTCAAGAACATGCTGTATGTAGTGTGAGTAGCCAGTCCCACTGTGTTTGCAGAAAGGGTAGAGACTGGAGGAACACTGTGTTAGATTTGGTGGATGGGGCCGTTACCTTAACCTGATGCTTTGACTCTGTCAAGCAGGTGCTCTATAGGAACCAGGGTATCTGAGGAAGGCTTAGTGGATGGAGGCTTTGCTTCAGTCTGTGTAGCTTGAGGGCTTTCTGTATTAAGTAGCCCCTGTCCCAAATTAAAGGACTGAAGCACTGTTAGAACCACTTAAAGCATTAGTTATATTTTGGCTTCTGAACTCAGCTAGCTCTCTGAATGCTTTACGGTGCTCTTCAGGTACTTCAGAAGCTGGGACTCAAGGAAAGCCAGCAGAGAGTGACCCATCTAGGAGGTAGGAGGAACCTGTGATTACCATCCAGTTCTAGGTAGTCAAGAACTAGAAGCTTCTGAAGCAAATAACTGTTGTTCACATGCTTGGGCTGTCTCCCCTCTTTGTTGTCCTAAGATGCTGAGGGAGGCAGGTGAGAGAGGATCCCCAGTCCTACAGCTAGTGTTTCAGGAGTACTCAGGGCTTCTATCAGCACAGGCGCTGCCAGCCAGTGATTGTCAGTGAGGGAGACGGGCATGCAGTCTGAAGCCACCATTTAGCTCCAGTGCTGTACTGGTGGTATGGAGTCTATTTCTGGTCTGATTTAGTGCCCATGCTGTTTGGGGCTTGGCCTGGCAGATTTGTTTCTTGAAGCAGAGATCCTTTGACTTCCATCTGGCTCCACTAAAGTGTCACCTCCCCAGGGCTTTAGGTAGCACCCTGAAAGATAAGTGTTGGAGTTGCTCATTTAAGAAGTGTTCCTGAGTCCCCATCCTTGGTCAGGGTACTCAGCATTTCCTACATATCCTGGATTCACCTGCTGAGTGTGCTGCCTGGCACCTTGTAATTGGCAGAGTGGTATTGCTGAAGGAGGGAAGAACCTGTGACAACAGACCAGGGCAGGCTGCTGACGCCTGTGAGACACTATGCTTCCACTTAGTGACTGTATCTAGCCAGGTTTCTTTGGGAGCTGTTCACCTTAGTCATGGGCCTGCACTGGCTTTCAGGCTTGCTGCACTCTACAACAGCAGACTCCACAGGAATTTAGCAGTGAATAGAATCTGTGTTTGAGGGTCCAGTGGCCTCACAGGGAGGGTAGGATGGAGGTAGATAAGAGATTATCATTGAGCTGGACCTATTCTAGCAAGGTAGAGGATACACCACACATGGCAGTAATCTTGGCTCTTGGCTCTAACATGTGGTGTCTCTCTGAGTGAATCATTATCCTTGCCTTACTGAAGGTAGAGACAAGTCATTTTTGCAGTGGCACCCCACACAGTGTCTAGAACCTGGGAAGCCAGTAGGGAAAGTTAGGCTACCATTTTGCCTTGTTGCATTAGTGATGTTTACGACAAAGAAGAAAGGGTATAAGAAGGGCACTAGATCCTGCTGCTGTGTTAACACAAAGGGAAAAGAGTCAGAATAAAGAGCCCAGAGGGCACTGCCAGTCTTGGGTAGAAATGGGATCAGGTCTGGCCATTGGGAAAGATAGGATTGAGGCACATGTTTCCTTGAAAATGTGAGCTTCTCTATCCTAACAAGCTGTTCTCTGGTGGTCTATCATGCTGCCATGGGGTTTTGATGAGGCTGGGCCTGGTGGGTGTTCATAATGCGTTCACAATGCGTATTGGTTTCTTTGCCCAACTCTGAAGTTGTGTCACATCTGGGAACTTAGTACATAGGCATGATTAAAATCCTCTGTTGGATTCACAGTCCTGTCTGTCTAGAGCTTATGGAATTCTGATGGGTGTGCTTTGAAGCCTTGTGTGGGATGTCATGGGAGAGGGAGCAGGTTTCCTCCTCTTATGAACTTGGTATTACATGTCTATTGTAGAAGGATGAATCACAGCAAAAACCAGAAAACAAAGTTAATTATCCCATCACTCAGATGGTTCGAGCTGTCATACTCTGTCCCCTTTTCTGTGCTGGGCTTTTAGGATGTTTCCAGACCAGATTGTGCCTTTAAAGGTCCAAACTGCTGTACCTGATGTTTCCATGGGTGGAATTCTTCAGTGGCTACTGGCGTATTCCACAGCAGTTCTGGCCTGTGCTTATCCCCCCTTTCTTGGTAGCATTAGGCAGAACAGTGTCATCGCATGGCACTGGGACCATGTGAGTTTTCTTTTTTCTTTTGTGATTATCTGCTTTGCTTATTTTACCTTGATTGGTTTTGTCTTCATTTGATGGGCATTGAGTTCTCTGTATGGACAAGGTTCTGAGTATTAGGATTTAGCTTTGAGTAGATTCCTAGAGACAAGTGAAAGCCAAGGCAGACACCATGAGGCAGGATAGGGCCAAAGCATCTCTAGTACTCTGAGCTGCAGTGAAGCAGAGGATCAAGACCAGAGGGCAGAGGTACATGGGGCCAGGCAATGGTGGCTGGAGGGGTGTTGGGGGTAGCAGAGGTAGGCCATGGCATACCTGGCATTTGTTGGGTTCTGTACCTGCCCTTTCCTTTGCTGACCCTTGAGGGGTGCTCTTGAATTTATTGTGTCTTACCTTTACAGCCTGTCCCTTTCCTCCAACTGTTAGGTTCCTTATTTGGAATTCAAGACGCATTATTGACTCCTAGTACCACATTGCCCGTATGTGTTCAGTGCTGAAGCTGCAGGGAGTTTTGAGAAAGCACTGGTTATAGGACATTGTGGAAGGCCTACAGCAGTTCCTCAGACTGTCTTTTAGGGTGCACTTGTCAAGTGAAATGACCAGGTGAGTATAGGAGCCCTGGATAAGTCTAGGAAGCTTAGTAGACAGTGGTAGGGCTCTGAGCTATTCTGAATAACAACCAAGGTTGATTGTAACCAATGACTTCCACTCCAACTTCTGTCACCTGTTTTCCATACCTAATATTTACTCCCATCCTGAGGCAGGGTTGTCTCTTCCTAGTCTTTGGTCCCTGTCCTCTTCTTAGCAACTGGAGGTGATAGTAGAACAGTAGAAGGGACAAGAGACCTTCAGGACCTTGGATGGTACAGAAACATCCTCCTGTTTGTCTTCTTTTGTGTTTATGGGGTACAGATGGAGGTATAAGCCTGGGTATTCCCCTAAGCGGTCTTCCAGAAATACCTACTTCTTGCCATAGATTGTTGAGCATTTATCACTCAGTGATCTTCCTTCTATGCTCTGGGTAAACAGCATGGTGGCCCAGGTCATAGGGTCTTCTGAATTAGGAGGACTTTCTGGCTGCCTCTCCATACCTGGCTGAGGATTCATACTAGCAGCAGCTCTGCCTCCTAAGGACAGCATCTCTCCCTCTGTAACAGCAGTATCGTTTGTGATGTTCTTTCCTTATGTCATCCTTGCCTTGATAAAATGTCTTCTACATACTTGTTTTGTCTTTTCTCTGGTCTTTTACTTCTTCCTCACTCAGAAAGACAGGGTAGACCAGGAGTGGTGCTGGTTGAGTCCCTCTGCCTGCCTGCCTTCTTCTTCTGATGATAAGCAATGGGGCTGTATTGAGTGATAGGCAGGAGACTTGTCTCCTATGCCTTGGGAATGCAATAACACTGATGGCAACACCTATCCATCACTGGAGGCCAAGGCCTTTCTGAAAATGACACTTTCAGCAGGAAGGTCACAATATCTTATTTTTCAGTATATTCTGCTGTGTTTGTGAGAATGTCTTCTGTGTTGGTTAAAGTGGTGCTTGGTACCTTGAGTTCTGCTATATCTCCAGGCATGAGTTATCGGTAGGTTAGGGTGTTAGTCCTGAGTATTAGGATTTAGTCATAAGTTATTTTTAAGAGACAGGTGAACACCAGAGCAGATAGATACCCCGGGTAGCTTAGGCTGAGGGCATATCTCCACCACTCACAGTTGCAGTGGGGATCATGGGAAAGTCAGTAATGTCTGGCCATGCCATGTGACTCTCATGGACTTCCAAGGTCACCATACTCAGTGACTAAATACTACAGTCATTTGGTTCATGTGTGTTTATACTCTTCTTGTTCTGGTAAATATTATTTGGGGGTTTCTGTCCCACTTTATATCATTTAGTTCCCAAGTAAAAGACACAAAACCTTTATATTATAATAAGCCTTAATGCATTAGAGCTGGGGGATATCAACCCTTTACACCAGTTTGTCTACCTCTGTATCAGTAACTCCGAGGTATCACTTGCCATGTTCCACCTGGTCTGCTCCTACACCAGCAGGCCGGCCCTCATGGCCATGTGCATGTGCGCATGCTCCCCTCCTCAGGGTGTCTTCTTCCTTCTCCTCTCTCCCTGTGGTCTCTCCTCAGACCCTAAGTCCAGGAACTGAAGCTCTGATCACCTCTCTTCTGTCCAACTATAGGCTGTAGGCATATATTACCTACATCTTTATTAACCAGTAGTTTTAAGTTAAGGAGAAAGGTTTGCACAACAAAAGCTGGCATATATGAGAATTCACTGATCTTGAGGCAACTAGGCCTTGGGATAAAATATAATAATATAGCAATTGAGACCAAACCTCACTTTTTGTTGTTGTTTTTTAAATTAAAAGGCTTTCTTTCTTTTTTTTTTTAAAGATTTATTCATTTATTATATATAAGTACACTGTAGCTGTCTTCAGATATACCAGAAGAGGGCATCAGATCTCTTTACAGATGGTTGTGACCCACCATGTGGTTGCTGGGAATTGAACTCATGACCTCTGGAAGAGCAGTCGGGTTCTCTTAACCGCTGAGCCATCTCTCCAGCCCAAAGGCTCTTTTTCTTATAATAAACACCATTGTCTTAGTTAGGGTTTTACTGCTGTGAAGAGACACTATGACCAAGGCAACTCTTAAAAAGGACAACATTTAATCGTCGCTGGTTAACAGGTTCATAGGTTCAGTCCATTATCAAGACAGGAAGGATGGCAGTGTCCAGGTTGGCATGACTGGGGAGTTGCTGAGAGTTCTATATCTTGAGATGAAGGAGAAGACTGTCTCCAGGAAGCTAGGAGGAGGGCCTCCAAGCCCACCCTAACAGTGACATGTTTCCTCCTGCAAGGCTATACCTACTCTAACAAGGCCACACCTCCTAATAGTGCCACTTCCTGGGCCAAGCATCCAAACCACCACATTACACTCCCTATGATCCCAACAGGTTTGTTCAAATCCCTATAGTCTATCATAGTTTCATCAATGTTTAAATGTCCAAAGTTCAAAGTCTCTTCAGAGATTCATGCAATCTCTTAACTAATCCCCTATAAAATTAACATCAAAAGCAGATCCAATACTTCCAACGTCACAGACTATACATTACCATTCCAAAACGACATAGTGAGGAAATCCTGGACAAAAAAGGCAGCTGGGCAAACTTCAAACTCCACATCTCCATGTCTGATGTCCAACTCCTTTCTGCTTTGTGACTGTAGCACAATTTTTGCTTTGGCTGATTCCATTCCCTGTTAGCTTTCCTCAGCAGAAGTCCCACAGCTCTGGTATCTCAAACATCTTGGGATCTCCAAGGCAACTTCACCATCTAGCTTTTTGTTTCAAAGTCTGGGATCCACACATGATCTTCTGAGCTCCTCCAAAGGCCTTAGGTCACATCTCTAGCTCTGCCCTTTGTAGCACTCCAAGGCCTAGTTGATGCCACTCCACTGCTGCTGCTGTTCTCGTGGTCACCCCACGGTACTAACTTCTCTAATTAGCTAGAGTCTTCTCCTGCATATAATAGCCTCTTGTAGGCTTTCTTCATGCTGCTAAACCTCAACGTTTTTGCATGGTCCCTTTAGTTCTGGGCCATTAACTGCAGCTGAGACTGCACTTTTATCAGTGGTCTGCCCTGGCCTCTCACAGTGCCAAGCCTCAGCTACTTTCTATGACTCCTTCATGCCTTCAAAACCAGTACCATCTAGGTGCTTCTTACACATGACCAAGTCCAGCTGCAGCACAAGATAGAACGTTGGCTATCTCTGGAACATAGCTTTGTGTTCTCAGAAAACACTTCCTAGAAGATTTCACTTGAGTGATGCTGGTCTTTTCTTAATTACTCCTAATTTCTTAGCTCCAGCTAACTACCATGGTTGGGAGCTGTTTTAAACTCCTGTGTTCTCACTTATGAGTTTTATTGGGGTTCTGAACTTTGCTACTACCTTACCAGTTCTTCTGTCTGGTGGCATGGTTCACAGCCCCACAGATAACCAGATCATAATAGTACCTAGGCATAACTATTCCTCGTTCAGTGGCAAATGCATAGACAATAAGCTTATCTGGATGGGATCTTGCCCCAAAGTCACCACTCCCTTAATATGTTTATCTTCTCAAACACAGGATTTAGCTCCATTTCACTTCCTGGTGCCCTTTATAACTTGAACCATATATTTTGTACTTTTCCTTTCAAAGCTTGCTACAACTGATCAAAATGCTTGAGACTAAACCAGAGAACAAAGTCTCTGCTGGGTTCTATTGAGACTTCCTTTGTCAATGCCATTAATAATCCCTTTGCTTTAGCCTCAGGTAGACTCTTCAGACAGAAGTGTCAAAAGCAGCCATACTGTTCACCAAAATACCACAAAAACAGTCTCTAGGCTACATACTGAAATTCTTCTGCACTGAAACCTCTTGGGTCAGGTCTGCACAGTTCAAATCTCCCTTAGCACCAGTGTCTTTCATATTCCTACTAGAATGGCCTGTAAGCCCCACTTAAAGCATTTCAAAGTCCCTAAACCCACATTTCTCCAAACAAAAGCATAGCAGGCCTATCTAAGCGATACCCCACCCTCAGTCCCAGCTTCCATCTTAAAGTTTTACTGCTGTGAGAGACACCATGAGCAAGGCAACTCTTATCAAGGACATTTAGTTGGGGACGGCTTACAGGTTCATAGCTTCAGTCCATTATCATCAATGCGGTAGCATGACAGTGTCCAGGCAGGCATGGCTGGGGAGGAGCTGAGAGTTCTACATCTTGATCTGAAGGCTACTAGAAGACTGTTTCCAGGAAGACCTCTAAACCTACCCCCACAGTGACATGTTTTTTCTGGGACTGGAGTTAGAGATATTTATGAGCCATGTTGTGGGTGCTGGGAATTGAACCAGGGTCCTCTGGAAGAATAGCTGGTGCTTTTAACTACTGAGCCATTTCTCCAGTCTCCGAGGTGATTCTCTTTTTAAGTTACCCTTCTTCTTGAGCCCTGTTACTTTGTGGAGTTTTGCACTTCCCTGTCTTTTTTCAGCCACCTGACCATGAATCTTGAACCTACAAGGGCCAGATATCTACCTCCCTGTGGATTCTGGCACAGGAGAGCACACTCGGGCACTATTACTTCCTGGAAATTGGAATAGATGTTTTAAAAACCTATGGGTGAGTTGAGTGTAATGGTACACATCTTTGATCCTAGCACTTGAGAGGCAGAGGCAGAGAGATAGTATGAGGTTGAGACTTGGTCTATATATTAGAAGTTCGGGGACAGCCAAGGATATATAGATTCAGATTATATTTATGGGGAGAGAGAGAGAGAGAGAGAGACAGAGAGTGTGTGTATATACATATATATTCACACACACACACACACACACACAATGAAGAAAGAGGTCATCAATTTGAAAGAAAGCAAAGAGTAGTATATGGGAGGGCTTGGGGGAAGGAAGAGGAAAGGAGAAATGATGTAATTATATTATAATCTCAAAAATAAAATTAAAACAACAAAAGCTTGTGCATTTGTAGTCACCAGATATTGGTGGTGTTTAGTGTCTCTTGCATTTATGTGAATATCCTAAAATCTTTCTGTTCCTGGGCTTTCTGATATGTCTCCATTTCCTCTGACCAGTCTCTCTGTCTTCAGCAGGCCTTTCAGATGACCCTATGCATGAGGGTCTCCCTCAGTCTTTCAGTCTTGAAAGCTACATTCTATGCATGGTATTCTTTTAGCCTACTCTAATGTCAGTCTCTTGTTTCCTGGCTTTAGCATTGCTATTGAGTTAGCTGTTAAGGAGTTGCCGTGCACACAGATATACATACATATACATGTGCACACAAAAACACCCTTTTCTTCTAAGCTTAAGAGTGATTTGTGATTTGCTTATTTGTCAGCATATAATTGGTGTGCAAATGTCTGAGGGCACTAAGACACTGAAGGACTTTGCTAAGGGATCAGACTCTTTCCTTGTTCAATACAACCCTCCACCCATGACTAGATAGCTTAGGATGGCTTTGAATTTGATCTACAGTCACTTTTAATGAACAGTAAAGGAAAATGAAGGCTTATAGCTGATGCTAGGTATGGTATTAGGGTAGTACTTACTGTTGTGTAACGATCTCTCTCTCTTTCTCTCTCTCTCTCTCTCTCTCTCTCTCTCTCTCTGTGTGTGTGTGTGTGTGTGTGTGTGTGTGTGTGTGTGTGTGTGTGTGTGCGCGAGCGCGTGCAGTTTTAGAGCAGGGTCCCTTGGGAATGGAAGGAGCCAGCGGGACCTCTACTCTCTGTTGCCTCAGGGCACAACCATTTTAGTGACTAGGGGAAAAGCATAGCTGCTCCTTAAAAGCTGCACTAATGTTGAAGTATCTTCACACACTTGTGTCTGAGACCTTGGAGATCAGTCTCTTCTCTGGTGACAGAAAAAGTGAGCAGAATAGAAGGGAGGAAAAAGACAGGATGTACAGAATGCTGACCCCACTTCTTTGTAGAACAATATGCAAAATGTCAGGCAGTCCTTAAGTCGATGTAGCAGTCACATAACTGCTATAACCTTGGTCTTCTAGAAGAGCTCTAAAGAACCCATCACTGGTGAACATAGTCAGACTCTGTTTCCCCTTCTCTCTGCCAGTTTAGCAGTCTGGATTCTGAGTTGTATAAAGAAAGAAACTCCAGGCCACTTTCGCTTCTGTGGATTATGGATCTCCTTACATTGTTGATGTTGAACCAAGTGTGAGGCTAGTGATTCTCAAATCCATTTCTAGACACTGTCCTAGATGAGATTCCTTTTCCAGCACAACTTAACCCCAAAGTTCTAGTTTTTATTTATTTGAAACTGTAGCTTTGACTGTTCTGGAACTCTTCGTATGTTTGGCTGGCCTCAAACTGACAGATTCTCTTGCTTCTGTCTAGGATTAAAGGCATGTGCTCTATTATACCTGGCCTGAAGTTCTAGTTTTAGTGAGACCTTTCTTGTTTGTTTGTTTTTCTTTGAAACAGCATCTTATATAGCCCAGGCTAGCCTCAAATTTGGTATATAGTTGAAGCTGGCTTCCTGCTTCCACCTCCTGGGTACCATATAGGCATAACACACATATATGACCTAGTATAACTTTTTTTTTTTTTTTTTTTTTTTTTTTTTTTTTTGAGATAAAGTGGTCTCCTGGTCCTACCTTTGCTTCCCTAGTGCTGAGATTACAGGGATAAGCCATCTCATTTGGGCCCAATGTAACATACATTTATTATTATTTTGAGAGAGAATCACCCAATCATGCCTCTTGCCTCCTCACTGCTAGGATTACAGGAATGTGTAACATAAGTAACTTTTATAAAAATCTGCTGTGATGCACTTGAACTACTAGAGCTATACTAATCTTTTTGGTGTTCCTCAGCCTGGCAACAACCCAGAATATCTTTCAGCTTTCAGAAACTTATGTTCAGTAGCAGCTTACTCTCTGACCTTTGTCTTATGTCCCTGGCCAATGCCGTGATCTATCTTTACTACCAGAGACTGTCCAGAAATGATCCAGGTCCACATCCCTTTGCTTGCTTCTATCCACTGTGTGCCGATATTCTCTCTTCAACACTGGAGCCTGTTCTTGCAATATCTCTTCCTATAGACTTCATGTGCTAGCCTTCCCCTAGAAACTGGATGGAATAGTTAATTCTTGCTCTTTGTGCTATGGATGGTCTTATGGAGCTGGCCTGGGAAAGACATTGTGCATCAGTGCTCCCTCTGTTGCCATTGCTCAGCTTCTGGCTGACACTCTAGAGAGGCAAAAGGGCCCTTCCTATGCATGTAGCTTGTTCAGGGTATTTGCTAAGACAGAGCCTTGTCGTCTGTTTTAGAAGGCTCCACAAGGTACTCAGGAGAACTGTGGTGACTTCTGGTAGCTAGACTCTGAACATGTAATTCTTGGCTACTTTCTTTATACATCCTTGTGAATAAGAGTTAGGGGCCTTCTTGAATGGCTTGGGCAAATATCAACCCACTTTAGAGGTTAATGTAAATGGGTCCCAAGGCATTAAACCCACCAGGTTACAAGAGCTTCTGCTAACTGTAGTGGATATGGTGTACAAACACTTTGTCCCATCTGTAGTCCATGGGTACCTTAGGGCCCTGCATCTTTCCTTGTTAGCATAGCCCACTGCTGCAGCTCATTGCACACTGCTTGGTGTACAAACTTACAGCCTTAGGGCAGAACAGACAGACAGGTCACTACTTGGACTACCTCCTCTTCCCTCATTCTGAGGGTCTCTGTCCACGCTTGTGTCAGGACAAGCTATGGCAAGTTTTTGCAGTGGCTAGGGCAGAGAGGCAGTTTCACTGGGAATTTAGCCAACTTACCTCCCAGGTCAGAGCTGGACTTGGATTCTCATTCACTGTCTGCTCTGCTCTGTGTTCAGATAGCAAACATGTGCATCTTTCACCTTCTACGTCTTTTATGTAGAGCTCGGGACTTGACTACAGGTTTTATGGTCTGATTGGGGTGCTTAGGGGCTAGTCCAGGAGGAACCTGAGGCTGACCTTGGTTCTACTCATGTCTTGATTCTTTCTGCTTTCCTGTACACCTGAACTGTCTTGTCATACCTCCTCAATTCTAGACACTGACTCCTGCCTTCACTCACACATGACCCTGAGCCATTAGGACTTCATTTTTAGGGCAGGTATATACACAGACTAGAGCCTGTGAGGAAACTGAAGGGAACTTGCTTTGTGAGTACTAGGCGAATGTATACCTGTTTGATATGTTACATCTCCTGCAGGAAGCTCTTCCTCCTGAGAGACATTGGAAGAGCCAGAGAGGTATCTGAGAACTTTTCAGAAGCAAGAGCCTGTAAGTCTTGGGCCAATTGCCCAGCACATATTTTTACTCAAGCCCTAGGACTACTTTTGGGTCTTTGGTTGCCACCCTTTTCTAGTGGGAGCTCTAGTGGCTTCAACTGTGTGGGTGTGGTAATACATTGATGCAAGAAATTGCTGTTTCTAGATTTGGCATCCTCTGCATGCACCCATGATAAATGGTTTCACAGCTGTTGTTCAGGAAGTGTGGTAGATGTAGCTGGTTACGTTGTGTCCTGAGGTTGGTAAGGGAGAACTCAGAAGGGCTGTTTCTTCTGTGGAAGCTGCTTGTGAGGAAGGAAGTGTCTGTGACCTCATCGTAAGGCTGGACCTGAGGGCAGACCAGGCCAGGTCTTCAGGTCTGTAATGAACTAATTGGGCTGACACAAGAGTCACTACATGGTATCCTGGGTTTAGAAAAGCTGTGTCAGGGTGTATAGTGCAGAGGAAGGTGAACCTGAGAGAGTTCTGGGCCTGTCCTCCTTTTTCCCTTCTCATTTCTTCCCTTGATGAAATGCCATCCTTTCTAATCATGCCATGATCATAGTTATGATGGAGCCCAGAAGGCTGAAGGGCATAGCCCTTAATGTGGAATGTTGCCCAGACCACAAAATCAGAGAATGGTGTGGATAGCATCAACTTGTAGCCAAATTCCTGCTCTCCTTTCTATACCTTTCCCTTCTGACCAAGCATTTGCTGAGCTTTATTTCTGTACATGGGGAGCAAACTCAGGGCCTCATACAAGGTAGGCAGGTATTTTACCACTGAACTACACATGCTTGCAACATTCTGCCCAAATATATTGAAATCTTAGTATTCTCTTGGAAGTACATCTCTGAAAGATGAAGTGGGTTTTGTTTTTGTTTTGTTTAAGATAGGACCTCACGTTGTCACCCAGCTTGGCCCATAACTCCCAATCCTCCTGCCTCTGCCTTCCAGTACTTGTAGTACTGTATGCCAGCACTCTAGTCATAGGACGTCTTCTTTCAGTGTTCACACTTGCCTAAGAAGCACCACATAACTATTCCTCTTCCAGCTTTTCACTCCATTTTCTTTCCCTTTACTTATCCCTCCCTCCCATCTGAGACTCAGATAAATCCCTGGGTGACTCTGTTGGTGTTGCCAGATGCCATCTGAGCTGTAAGAGCACCTTCTCTGTACTACTCTGTTGAGGAAACAGGTTTCGCTGGATGACTATCATCTGGACTTTGTCTTTCACAATGTTCGTGCTTGGGCTAACTGTCCATAGGTATCTTGGTAAAGGCACAGACTTCTTCACCAGTGTAGGTGCTTCCTCAGTTTTGGTGGTGCTGTCAGCCACCGGTCATTGGCAGGATCCGTGAAGTGTAGATGCTTCTGGACACTTCAGGATATTTCCTTTGTCTCTTTTCTCAGTAGGTAAATATCTGTGAAGAAGTGTCACTTGTGCCTGCCTGGCACCCCCAAGAAAGTCAAAGTACATGCTTGTCTTTTTTCTTAGTTTGCTAGCTCTCAGAATAAAGAAGCTGACCCTAGTTGTCTTTCAGAAGTGCCAATTTAAGATTCATATATCTGTAAGCACTTTTAGATTGAAGGTCTGTTACCTGTTATGGCTTTCACTATACCTATGAAAACCATGTCCCGTCTCAGGCCAAGTTTGTGGTCTGCTCAGCTCTGGTATCTACTGGACCTCTCATTATATATTCTTCAGCCCTGTCAGGCTCCCTGCTGCTGTCTGCTGTCTACAAAGTGGTCCCACTATGTTTCTTTTTTTTTTTTTTTTTTTTTTTTTTTTTTGGTTCTTTTTTTTTTTTTTTCGGAGCTGGGAACCAAACCCAGGGCCTTGCGCTTCCTAGGCAAGCGCTCTACCACTGAGCTAAATCCCCAACCCCCCACTATGTTTCTTAAGCCTTGCCTCAGAGCTACGGGTGCACGTAATGCATGTACTGGATGGACATCATCACTTAAGCCCTCCCTGAGAATGGAAGCCTGAAACGGGGAAACTTGGGAAGTAGAGAGGAGGGGGGCAAGCTAGATACAGTTTTCCAAGACTTAAGTGAAGATCACATGTAGAGGGGTTTAGATACTTTGCAGGCACTAAAACAACAGTCTTCATGGTTCAGCATGACTATATTTGTATTTTTGCAATAGCACTTTGATGATTCACTGAGGATTCTATCTCATAAGTATGGCTTGTTGGAGCTATGATCACATCCCACACATCTATCGTAGAGGCAGCCTCTCATTTTTCTCTGTGGCATGAGATACCTGGGCAGAGAGATGTCAGATGGACAGTGAGCATAGGATAGGTCCAGCCAGGCCTTTGGCAAGAATAAGATGAGTAAGGGTGAAGTAAAGAAGGAGCACAGAGAAGTGGGACACAAGAAGGCTTTCATGGTCAGGAGTAGGGTGTAGGGAGGGATGATGAGAAATAGCAGGTGAACTGTAGGTGTGTAACTCTGCATGCAGAAGGTCTGGATGCAGAGGTGGCTCGTTGGATTAGGCTTCTCTGGGGATAAATCAGGGCTAGCTGTGTCAATGCAGCTAGTTATTTGGCATCATTTGTCTGGCAGCTGGAAGATTCCTCTTCATGATCACAGCAAGCAGCCCAGACAAGTCCCCTCTGCTACGGTTCTGTTAGATTTGAAACACTACTTCAGTCTGTCCAGACTTTCTTCAAGTACTGACGGCCTTTCCATTTCCAGGTCCAGGTCCAGCCAAGGCTGTCCAGGGCTATTGCCAGATTTCTAGAAAAGTGCTATACTCTGCTCATTTGAACACACCTGAGCCATTATTTTCACTTCACAAGTAGGAAGGTAAATCACAGAGGTTGATGAGCCCAGGAAGTCTGGTTCTGCAGAGCCCACCTGGCCTGCATGGGGAGCTTCTGTGGAGCATTCAGGCAGTGTCCAAGAAATTATTTCTCCTTCAGGACCTTGCAGCCACTGTGTAGCAGTGCCTGTGCTCTCTAGCTTTCTGAAAACCTCAAGGATTGTAGGCCTGGGACCCACTGGCCCAGACCAAGGCGGCTCATGTGGAACCCACCAAAGCTGATTGAGAAGAACTGGCTGTTGATCCTCCTGTTAGTTTGTCCCATCCCTATATGTGTCATCCTACCCCCACTTCAGAATGTAACTGCATGCATGCTGGGCCAGGCCTTGTTTCCACCAGAGGGCACTCTTGACCACTTAGGGCCCCACAGTGATCCTGTTCACAGTACAAAGAACTCTGTGTAGTTGGTGGATTCTCCTGAGTTGCTGTGGGGTTAATGAGAGAATGCTAAGGGATCTCCGCATAGTGAGAGCACATGCAATAGCAAGTGCAGAGTTGGCATTGGGGCTAGTGCCTAGCAGCCTACACCCTTAGGTGTGTCTGTACACGTGCACGCGTGACCCAGGAGCTGTGCCCTCACACTGGTGGTGTCCTGTCCAGGAGTGGTGAGAATCTGAGCACTCATTTGTGCTGCTTAGGCAGACACTAGATTTTCATCTCCAGTCGAGTGGGCCAAAGGTCTCTCTAATTGGATCACTTTTGACCTTGTTTATTTTAACCCACCATCCTCAGTACTGATACTTTGTTTTAATGGTGTCAGGTTACCTTTGACCACTCCTATGTCTCAAGAGTAGTAAGGATAGCTATGGGAACATGTCCATTCTGTTGATGTCTGGTTCTCTTGGCTCTTTATGTAGGGGTATGTGTTTGTTTTGTTTTATTTTATTTTTTTTTAGAAGGGCTGTCGAGAGGAGCATCATTGACTCTTTTAGATAGCAACCCTGCTTAAAGATTATGGTCTGCTACTATCCCCTCTCACAGATTGCCCTGGGTTTGGGGGGTCATGTCACTGCCAGGATTGGGGCTGGTGTCTCTGTACCAGAGGGAGAGGGAGATTCTGAACCACAAGTCCACCTGAAAGTGGTTGCAGAATTTTGTGTGTGATGGATGTGAGATAAGTACACAGTGTTAAGCTGTGATGAGCTTGTGTGCCTCATCTCCAGTGACCTGGTTTGCTGCATCCTTCCCTGTATGTGTTGGAGAGACAATGATTGACAATTCTGCCCAGGGCAATAGAGAACAAAGCTGGGTGTCATTTAGTCATTGGAATAAATTGCCCTGGAAACAGTACATCAGGGTTTTGTTATGATTTTGTTTTCTTAGCTTCTTTCTTTCCTCCCCCCCCCCCTTTTTGGTTCTGGGCAGGGGTGGGGAGTGGAACTCATGCCCTTGTGCATGTTAAGGAAGTACTCTACTACTGGCTGTATCCCCAGCCCAAGGAGATCAGTGCTGAAGCCTTAAGCCAGGACTCTGGTGTGGTCCATGGACTTGGACAAGATGGAATCCTTGACCTTCAGGGTCACAATAGTGACACTTACCATGGAATAGGTGTGGAGCAAAGGTTCTGTCTTAGGTCTGTTTGCTGACTGGGAAGTAGGGTAGGTGTGGAGCCAACCCCTTTGTCGTGCATAGGAGTCTGCGTTACAGGCTTCCTTTGGATGCCCTAGAGTCTACCAGAGAGGGGATGGATGTTCCTGATGTGCCCAGACCTCCTACCACATGGACCTTCTACCTTACCAGCTGCTATATTTGTAGAAAAGCAGTCTTGTAGCCTTCAAGAGGGTGAAGGCCATCTTGCTTCTTTTGGTACGTCATTCTATAGTTAGTGCTTCATTCAACCTCATTATTTGTAAGTTATTCTGAGTTTTGATGTTTGATTAATTGCTAAAAAAAGTCAAACTTTTTGGTCCATGGGTGTTCATGTTTTGCATGCTGAAGCATTCTGGGCAGGGAATGCCTGGCTTGCTGTGATGGAGGATGGTGGTAGTCATTGTCTTTAATTGGTTCTCCGTTTGTTTGTTGGCCTTTTGTTCTCCCACTGCTATTGTGTATATTTTCTTCCATGTCTTTTATTATTGTTTTTAGGTGTAGTAGACATATCCTTGAGGTTGATCTGTAAACATTTGAACCTATAGCATTGCCCCTCTGCTGTTTGGGTCCTTCTTTAAGATTCAGGTGACTACAGCCTACAGACCAGGCAGGACAAAGAGGACAGTAATCCTAAGTAACCTTGGGAAGATTCATAAAAACTTTCAGGAGCAGTGGAAGCCTCTGGGCAGAGGGCACAGCAAATGTTGGGGTTTGAAGAAGGGCTGTGTATGCTAGCACCTGTAGGTCATGGGAGGCTGTAGAGACCCTGTGAGTCTGAGCAGTCAGAGCAAAACAAGCACTGCTCTGGCTTAAGTGTGCTAATGCTAGTATTGTACTTAGGCAGTATTCCTGCTTGTTCTTTGTCTTTTTTGCCCTTCTGCCTTAGCATGGAGACCTTCACTAGATATCAGTTTCTTGGACTCAGGAATGGAGAACTGAATGAGCCTATTATATATTTCCCACCCAGGTATTACTGTGTTACATCGGCAGGAAATGGGTCAGGATGGACTTTGGAGACTTGGATCCAAGAGTGATTTGGGCAAGCTTGGCTTTGAGAAGGCTTTCTTTGGCCAAGGGCCAAGGGTTAGCAAGTTGCTGAAAGGTAAACTATCCTGCCATAACTGTCTAGTGAGAGGCAGGCAATGTTGTCAGGCCTTTCCTCAGGTGCAGTGGGCTGGAGTCTTCTCCAGAAGCCACAGCCTCTCAGTTGCTGTTTCCTTGAAGGATGTGATGGATGGTCCCTGGCCCCTGGCCTGCTGCTGCTCTCATTTAGAACACAGGCAACTCCTCCATCTAATGCCTCCCCTCTATCTTTAAAGACAAAAACATTTTCAATTAGAGAGGAATGTGCTTTTGAGGGGACAGCCTGCCTCCCTGGTGACCTGCAGCTGGTGGAACAGCTGACCAATGAAAGATCAGTGCCCTGTGTCTTTTTGGTGTGCCACCTTCCTGCCGTTCTACCCACCCAGTCTTTCCCTATACAAAATGACAAAGACTGACAGAGCCCTGGCAAGGCCTGGTTCTCCTGGGCACCTCCCTCATCTAGTATTTGTGACACAACAAACAAGGACAATACCAGGTACTGCACTGACCTCTCAGATCTAAAGAGTCCACTTGGTTGTTTCTGACTCCTCTTCAGAGTCATAGGCCAGACATAATCCTGAAGGGCTGTACACCATGCTGTATGGTTGAAGATGCACCCCTGTGGCAGTGGGCATAGGCTTTTCCACCTGCATCAGGTAGTGTTCCTGATGGGCTGGGGTCAGTGACTAGTCCTCAGTGGAGCTATCTGCGTTGGACTCCTCTGCACTCTCTTCTGGAGCCTTTTATCCTTCCATAATGGTTCTCTTTCATTTTCCACAGATAGACAGCTTCTCTGTATTCCCAACCTCACTCCCTCCCCATCCCCTCCCTGCCCGGCTTTTCTTTTAGGGGGAGGAAAAAACCCTCACCTAAATCCTATTGATTTTTCAGGGGTTTTTTGGTTAAGTTCTGTAATAAGGGCTCTATAAGAGGTTTCTTGCCTAGTGTATAACATGGATGGGCAAGGTTGGAACCCAACACTCAGAGAGCAGAGGCACCCAGCAGGTTCAGTTGCTCCATCTAGCCAGCTCTGCTCCATCTAGCCAGCCTTGTCAGAACTGCTGCCTCCCTCTTGTGTAGGGCTCCCTGCCTCCTCCCTGTGGACTGAGCTGGGCTATATTTTGCAGCTGAGGCTTTTATACCACCAGGCAGGGAGGGGCAGCTTGGCAGGGCTGGCCATTGCCCTTTCCTGGCTGCCTGTGCTCAGGGCCTGTACAGCTTGGTGACATGCCAAGGGTGTGTGATAGACAGGATGTCATAGTCTTCCTGCTATAAATGAACTTGGCTTTGGAACCTATATGCTCCTGGGAATAGTGAGTAGTCTACTTGGTGGGTGTAGGCCCCACCTGTGATTGCAGATGAGCCTAGAACTGGTTCTATGTCTCTCTAGTATAGGGAATGCCTTAGCTATAAACACAAGTCTTCCTTCCTCCCTATACCTTCTTCCCATTTGACACGTGTGGTAGCCTGCGAGCTTAGGACATCCGAAAGGAAGTGATGCCGAGGCCCTTTAACACCCCTGCCCTCCTGTTAGTACAGGAGTTGGGCCAGGCAGGGTGACTGTGTAGACTCCAACAGACTCTGTAATCGTTCAGTTTCTGGTGGGACAAGAGCTTGGAACCAAAGGATTTGGGTGGCTTGGTGGTGTATTTCTTTGCCTTCTAAATTTGTCCTAGAATTCTTGCCTTCCTTCTTTTCCCTCTTGATTGTACCAGGCAGCACTTTCTTTCCAGCCTTACCTTGTTGCTACTTCCTTACAATCAGTGCCTAACCTTTACCTTAGGAGGGTGCTTGGCCTGCTGTGTGGCCCATGTGAATCTTATGCTTGCTGCCTTGGAGGTGGGACTCTTGCTAACTTCTTGTAGCTGAGTTGTATGAGTTTGCAGAGCACGAGGGGGTTTCACTTGGCTTCCTCTTGTAGCTGGGGTACCCTGCACACTGCCTACATCTTAAATCATGTGGAACTTGAGGTATAGGGACTGGGTTAGACCCCACAGCAAGGGAGGGTCTGCCTCGGCTACCAACCTCTACCTCAGTTTCCTCTCCTCTGGGTACCTGATGCTGGTAAGTAAGCTGGTTCTAAAAGCTCTCCATGTGTTTCCAGCCTTCATGGCAGCTCCTTTTCTTGTGACTGCTAGGATGTTAGTGAATAGTTGAAGCTTTTCTTAAATTGCTTCTGTGCCTCTCTCCCTTCCCTTTCCCTCTCCCTCCCCCTTTCCTTCCCTCCCCCACTCTCTTTTAATGGGATTTAACTGCCGTTTAAAGATTTATTTATTTTGTTCTATGTATATCACTTTTTCCTCATATGTATGTCTGTGCACAATGTATACGCCTGGTGCCCATGGAGGTCAGAAAAGGGCATTGAATATCCCGGAGTTACAGGTGACTGTGATCTACTATGCAGGTCCTAGGAATTAAACTCAGATTTTCTGTAAGAACAAGTGCTCTTAACTGCTGAGCCATCTCTTAAACCTTGTGCTAGTTTTTCTGTTGCCCGGCACATAGAGGTTTCTCAAGGAGTGGTTTTCTTTTCCTTTCCTAGAATTTTAGCCTGTAGTTTTGTACTGTTGTCAGAAAGCAACTGCTTGGTGTCCTTGCCTGACTTCTGCACAGGCTATCCTGTTCCACCTAGACTAGCCTGGGATTGGCAGCAAGGTTTGGGTCTGGCCTCGAAGCCTCCATGTAAAGGATACACCTAGCAGGTGTGGAAGCCCTGTGGTCAGAAGGAAGTCTGTAGCTACTACTATAGTCATCGCGGCTACCTCTACCCTTCCATTTACTCAGGCTACTTATTCCCCTGAAGGGAGCTGATAAGATGAACCCCTGAGTGGGGTAATCTCCTGCCATTCAGAATCTCATGGTGTAGCCACACAGGGTGGATGAGGCACTTGCATGCAGGAAGCCTTCATACAAGAGGATGAAGGGTCTTAATTAGCCTTCCTTCCCCAGCTGGAAAGGTAACAGCCCACCATCATAGTTTTGAACCCTCTGGCACACCAAGAAAAGAGTATGCATTGTCTGGAAGTAAGCAGAACAAAGACTGTCTCCTAGTCACTGATTGCCTGAGACTTCTGGGCTCTGGAGGAAGGACTGCCAGGAGACTGGGACAAAGCAATCTTCACCCCAGGAGCTCTTACCCCTGACCTTGAGCAGGCAGTGCTCCTTCTGCCCATTCTTGGCTCCTTAGCTTTATTGCCTGGGAGTTACCTCTGATCCTGCAGACTCTCCCTAACTCAGGGAGGAGCAGGGAGCTACTGCAGTCAGTCACTCTAGATTTCATTCTGGGAGTCTTTTCCACAGGCATGTGGCTTGTGAGGAATTGTTCCTATAGCCTTGATCAGTTATGTTCCCAATGGACTGGGACCTGGCATGCTTTATGTAGAGTGACTAAGATTGTGTGGTCGGTAGGAGCATTATTTACTTAACCTGGGCCAATTAACTAGACTGTCCAATATATGTCTGGAGGACATACTTACTTTGCTTGGGAGGGCTCTGAGATGGCTACTTTGTTATGGGATCTATGTTCCTGGCTAGAGTGGATCTGTGGGCCTTGGCGTTTCTCAATCAAAAATTTGTCTCAAGTGTGCAAGCTAAAGGCATATGTGTGCACAAGGGTGCTTGCCTTTGGGCATCTCTTCTGTGGGTAGGTAGTCCTGTGTGGGTATCTGCTGCACCTGAATCTGCAGTGTAGGAATACTTCATGATGATACCAGCTTGTTGGCCATTCATGAGTGTGAACTGCAATCATCTGGATGCAGAGCCCTGAGTCTTAGGAGGAAGCTCTCTAGAGGCATTGTCCAGCACGCTGGAGCAAGTCTCTCTCCATCTCTTGTATGGGAGGTCAAGGCTGAAGCCAAGGCTGATGCCTCTACATTGGGATGTCAGCAGAGGTAACAATGTTTCTACCTACCATGTGGTTACCTAGGATGTCTGAGTGCACTGGATCTTTCTGCTTTGCTCTGTGGTGCCAGTGACATCTCTGCTCTCCTAATTAAATCCTGTTCTCTTAATTTAATCCTACAGGAGCTTTCCAGGTCCTCAGACCACAGTTTAGACCTTACTTCAGTCCCTAGAAGTTCCGTCCCTCTTATTCATACTCCTCCCTTTAACCTTTCACTCTTCCTTAACCCCTGAGCTTTCACCTCAAGACGCATTTCCCTGATCCTTTCCCAGTTGCCTGTTTCAAAGCTTGGCAGAATTGAACTCTCAATATAGACTAACTGCCCAGTCTTACTAGCCTTGGCTAGGCTTTGGTAAGCTTTTGAAGAAAGGGCCTGAGACCTGGGTACAGGATATGAAGCCACATATCTCACACAAAGGACTCTGAATCTATAATGCAAGGTCCTCCCTTAATCTATGGGGTGCACTGTGTGCTGTCCTCCTGCCTGATGTACTTGGGTACCAAGGATTACTAGTTGGAGTTTTCTTTGAAAGAACATTTCAGCTTCCATGTGTTTTAAGTATCCTCATTATGTTTAGGACGGAGCCCTGAAAAGTGGCAGGAGACTCAATTGCTTCATAGTTTTTTGTTTTTTTTTTTTTTTATTCTTTTTTTTTCGGAGCTGGGGACTGAACCCAGGGCCTTGCGCTTGGCTTCATAGTTTTGATTGAGATTTTTGCTTTATGGATGTATTTAGCTCACCCCAGGGATTTTGCTTTGGAAGACAGAGCTTCGGTGCCCTGTACCAGAGTAGTGCATAACAGCTTCAGTGCTTGTCCAGAGAGGTAGGTAAGGGGTGTGTGTGTGTGTGTGTGTGTGTGTGTGTGTGTGTGTGTGTGTGTATGTATGCATACTTGTGTGTATGTGTAGTGAAGGAATACAGGAGAGCAAGAATGAATGGCTAGAGCTGTAAGCTGGATACCATGAGTCTCCCATTTCTCTTATTAACCACAACTGCCATTAGGGATAAAGCTCAGGTCTGGTGTCTTTGCTGAATCACTGGTACAGGTGTCAATAGTATGAGTAAGTGGTATCCTGGTGATACTGGTTTGCATGGAAGGGAACACAGACTTAATCTGTCGACATGGCAGGTACTATGAAGTCAGAGACAAATTATAGAAAATACTCACTGGGAAGTGTTTATGATTGAGGAGCCAAGCTGTGGCATCCAGGTATTTGGGAGAACAAACCAGATACCAGAATAGCCAGTTTGTGGATAGCTGGGTCACTGTGGGCATCCCAGTCCAGGCAGTTGCATATGTCAGAGAGGCTACTGTCTTGAAAAAGGCCCCTCCTTTCCCCATTCTTACCCCAGTGAGCTTATAATTAGAGCTTTGTGTCTGACCATGTCAGCCACACAACTCGCAGAACACTGTTCTGGATGGCATCAGAAACTATAAGAATGGAGCCCTATGAACTGAGAACATGGAAGTGATTCTTCTTCTAAACCTTCATTGTGCTTTATTGGACACCCAGTAGATAACTGTGAGTTTCTACGATATCCCTTAGGACCCCCCCCCCCCAAGTAGTTCTTACCTTGTAAAAAATATATATAATAATATATATAATGTATATGTATATACACACACACACACATATGCCTTGGTCATAATGGTTAGGCCTTAGGCTTAGCCCTCTCTTCTCAGGTATTTGAGGGTTTTGACACCACCCTCCAAGGAAGGCTGCTCTCCCTTACCCAGAGTTTGGTTGTCTCAACTCATCGGTCCACTGGAGTTCTATCATGCCCCCTCTTGACAGAGTCTGTCATATAGCAGGTGGGGTGGATTACAGAGGGTCCCTGGTTGTTTCTAAGAGATCAATGTCCTTTGTTGCTTTATCTGTTTACTGTCTCAAAAATGTCAATTCTCATATTTTGACTGGTGGTTGGTTGTTTAAAAGGAGATGAAACTCAGCCCTTTTTATTTGGTTCACTGGTTTCCTTCTGTGAACTTTGGTTTGAAAGGTGTGCTTGCTATACCTGTAGCTCCAGATCTTGCTTAACTGTGGAATCTCAGATGTGCACATCCAGAAAACTGAAGTTTTCATTGTTTTACTTCCTGTAGCTGTGAGTACTTTGTTCCCTACCATCAGGTGTCTGACCATCTCCACATTGGACCCCAAGTAGCTTCTGACATCAGACAGCATCAGGGTAGTATGGTCCTAGGCCCTTGCTCTCTTTGCTGTGGACATGCTGAGCTGTTGGATGGCAGAGAAGAGCTGGGTCTTGACACCAGAAGAGTTCTCTTTGAGTTTGTGTCTCCAGTGTAGAGGTACTGGAGTATTCCTACAACTACAGTCCTGTGTCTGCTATACTTAGTCACATGCTCAAATCACACTAGCTGTAGCTTATTTCTGCCAGCTCTCCAGCTGGACCCTACTGACCATCCCGCAGTACCATCTAAGAGCAGGCCTCTCTCCCACTTTTACAGCAAGGCTTTTGCTTTCTTATTTATTGATTATATATAAGCACACTGTAGCTGTCTTCAGACACACCAGAAGAGGGCATTGGATCCCATGACAGATGGTTGTGAGCCATCATGTGGGTGCTGGGATTTGAACTCAGGACCTCTAGGAAGAGCAGTCAGTGCTTAAGAGCCCATGTTCTTTCCTAAATCTTTATATAAACATATTTCTGTTTTATCTTGGATTAGTGTTTAGTGGTTGAATTACTATCTTGGTATAACTGTAAAAGAAACTACCAACTGTTTCCCAAATTAGTCATTCCATTTCCTGTCCCCACCATTGTTGTGTTCTTCCTCTGGCTGCTCCCCTCATTTACCCACCTTGTCATGTATGTGCATGTTGTTTGGCTTGGGCTGCTATCAGGTAGCATGAGGTGAGGGTGACATGGTAGGGGAGGGGTTAGGGCGTGGAACATGTACCTCCCAGCAATCAGCCCTGCTAAGCACTCTCTTATGCAGTACTCTCTTGTGTCTTAGGGCTTTTTTTTTTTTTTCTTAAGGTTTAAAATTACACACTTTTCCTTCCTTCCTTCTCTTTTTTTCAAAAATTTATTTATTATGTTTATAGTATCTGCCTGCATATATGCCTATGTGCCAGAAAAGGGTGCCAGATTCCATTACAGATGTTTGCAAGCTGCCACATGAATGCTGTGAATAGCACCAGGCCCTCTGGAAGAGCAACCACTGCTCTTAACCACTGAGCCATCTTTCTGTCCCCAAGTATGTTCATTTTTTAATAGCATTAAAAAGAGTTTGATCGGGGCTGGGGATTTAGCTCAGTGGTAGAGCGCTTACCTAGGAAGCGCAAAGCCCTGGGTTCGGTCCCCAGCTCAAAAAAAAAAAAAAAAAAAAAAAAAAGAGTTTGATCATGTTTAAATGTTGATGAAATCCTTTTTTTTCTTTTTAATTTAGTGCTGTTTGTGTTTTGAAAAACTTTGCCTGCTCTGGGCTTGGTAGAGGCACTGCTGAATTTTGGTTATGTTTTGTTCTCTGATGCATCTGGGTGTGAGATGGGGCTTACCACTGCTTTTAACCGACACATTCCTTTCACCACTGAATGATTTCATACCTTTTTCATACCTTTGTTTTGACATAGTTTTCATTTCTTTAGGTCACATGCCCAGGAGAGAAGTGGTTGAGTCATATGGTAATTGTATGTTTAGCTTTTTAGAATACCTTTAAACTGTTTACCAGACTAGTTGGCCATGTTAGATTCTCTCCAATAATGATTAAGGAATCTACTTGTTCCATGTTTTGTTAGCACTTTATTTTAGCCATTCTAATAGGTGCTTTTGTGGTCTGAATATGGTTTGCATATTCTCCCTCTTCCCCTCCCCCCAGCCTGTACTCTACAGTGTAAGACATTCATCAGTGAGACTGATTCCTACCATGATGTTCAGGGGCAAGAGCTTCAGTGAGTGATTAGGGTTAGAGAATCTTTCATATGACACCTTGGAGATGAGTCAGCAAAAAAGGCAGTTGATATGAAGCTGGAGAGGTGGCTCAGTGGTTATGAGCACTGATTGATCTTCCAGAGGACTGGAAGTTTGATTCTCAGCACCTATATGGCAGCTCATGACTATCTGTAACTCTAGTTCCAGGGAATCCTATGCCGACCTCTGGCCTCCATGTGCACCAGACACACATGCATGACAAACACCCATATATTAATGTAATAAAATTAGAAGGGGATATTCGAGGTTGTTGTTGCTGTTGCTGTTGCTGTTTTGTTTTTTGTTGTTTGGTTGGTTTGTTTTAGTTTTGACAGCTGCTGGATGGGGCTCCCTGAACTTCAGAATTGTAAGCTAAATAACCTACTCTTTAAGAGTCCCTAGCTTCAGGTTACCTTTGTACTAAGACAGAACAAAGTAAAGCAGGTATGGAGTGGCTAAAAGCCGTACTGGATGCAATCTCTTGTTCCTGTCTAAAGGAAACGCAAGGAAAAGAGTACAGCATAGACTGAAGGTACCAAGCTCACC
This sequence comes from Rattus norvegicus, assembly GCF_021556685.1. Classification (NCBI taxonomy): domain Eukaryota; kingdom Metazoa; phylum Chordata; class Mammalia; order Rodentia; family Muridae; genus Rattus; species Rattus norvegicus. The sequence continues at coordinate 209,990,458 of NC_141534.1, read as the reverse complement.
ACCAGACCATGGCACTGTCTCCAGAGCATGTTGGTTGGGTAAGTGCTCCTTCTGACCCCAGGTACCTCAGTGCTTGGAGAAGCAGCCCAGACTCTTCCTCCATCTAAGCACATCTCACAATCAGAGAAACCTGTGAGGAGCATGAACTGGATCATGTCACTGTCCTAAATAAGTCTTTTGATGGTTTTGTGTCCTGATTCCTCCCTGGACTTGGGGCCTTGTACCATTTGGCCAGCCTCTTTCTTTGTTTCCACCATTATAGAGCACTGATTCACCTTTTCTGTTCCCACCTTCTTTTTGTAAAATTTTATTTTTTATTGGTTATTTTATTTTACGTTTCAAATGTCATCCCCCTTCCTGGTCTCCCCTCTGTAAATCCCTCATCCCATTGCCCCTCCCCTTTGCCTCTCTGAGGGTGCTCCTCCACCTACCCACCCACTCGTGCCTCACCACTCTAGCATCCCCCTACTCAAGCCTCCACAGGACCAAGGGCCACCCCTCCTATTGATTGATGCCAGATAAGGCCATCTGCTGGAACCATGGATCCCTCCATGTATTCTCTTTGGTTGGTAGTTTAGTCCCTGGGAGCTCGGGGGCGGGGGGTCCAGTTAATTGATATTAGTGTTCTTCCAATGGGGTTGCAATCCCCTTGCACTCCTTCATTCCTTCCCCTAGCTCTTCCACTGGGGTCTCCACCCTCAGTCCGTTGGTTGGCTGAGTATCTGCGTCTGTATTAGTCAGGTCCTGGCAGAGCCTCTCAGGGGACAGCTATACCAGGCTCCTGTCAGCAAGCACTTCTTGGCATCAGCAATAGTGTCAAGGCTTGGTGTTTGCAGATGGGATGATCCCTAGGTGGGGTGGTCTCAGGATGACTTTTCCTTCAGTCTATGCTGTACTCTTTTCCTTGCGTTTCCTTTAGACAGGAACAATTCTGGGTTAAAATTTTTGAGATGGATGGGTTGCCCCACCTCTCAACTGGGGGTGAGAGTGCCTTTCTACTGGAGGTGGTCTCTACAGGTTCTGTCTCCCCTTTGTTGGGTATTTCAGCTAATGTCATCCCCATTGGGTCCTTTTTTTTTTTTTTTTTTCGGAGCTGGGGACCGAACCCAGGGCCTTGCGTTTGCTAGGCAAACACTCTACCACTGAGCTAAATCCCCAACCCCCCCCCCCCCCATTGGGTCCTGGAAACCTCTTGCTTCCCTGGAGTCTGGAACTTCCTAGTGACTACCCGCAGTCCCTCACCTCGCAATGCTACATATTTCTATTCATTTTCCTGACCCTCTGTACTTCTCTCCTGTCTCTTCCCATACCTGACCCTGCCCCTCCTTCCCTCCCCCTCATCTCTCCCTTCCAGGTCTCTCCCTCCTCTACGTCCCGTGATTATTTTGTTCTGCCTTTTAAGTAGGATTGAAGCATCCATACTTTGGTCTTCCTTCTTAAGCTTCTTACAGTCTGTGAGTTGAATCATGGGTATTCTGAACTTTTGGGCTAATGCCTACTTATCAGTGAGTGCATACCATGCGTATTCTTTTGTGTCTGGGTTACCTCACTCAGGATATTTTCTAGTTCCATCCATCATGAAATTTGCAGGTTCTCGCCTTCTATCTGCTCTTTAGCCAGCTAGTTGGCTTGCCCTGCCTTCTCATGTCACTAGGATCTCATTTCACAGTGTGACATTTTGACTTACATGTTTGTATGTTGTTCATTTGGATACTGTTTTTACTTCTAAAAGTTGACACATACCTGCTTATGGGGTTCAGTTACTCAGGATAGTTGTCATCTAAGGATCTGTTTGTACGGACTTTCCCTCCTGCTCATACTTTGAATTTTTCTGGGTTTTGTTTGTTTGTTTGCTTTTTCATACACCTAGCACTTTTTTATATGCTACTACCAGGAAGTATATTATTCAAAGGCTCAGCTTCTTGTAACCAGACCACCCTCCAGGAGGTAGGGCCAAGCTTTTTAGCACTCACCTACTCACTTGTGGCTGAACAATCCTTTTTCTTCCTGAGAGGAAAGAGCTCTGTATAGTGAAGACTTTACAGACAGCCTAGCAGGAGAGCCAGGGCTCCTGGATCAGAAATAAGTCATGTGGGGAACTTTAGTGGGAGGTTAAGAGAAGGCCATCTTCCCTTTTCATCCCATAAATAGTCTCTATCTAACTCCAGAGAAAACATAAGAAAAACCCAAGCCTGGTTCATACCTGTTATCTCTGTGGAGAAGTTCTATAGTGTCCATCTCTTGATTGGCAGGAGAATGGAAGCTTGACTCCCACCCAAATCATAGTGGAGCTTGGGGGCAGTACCTTCCTGTCAGTCCATGTTGACTATTCTGACACTGCTGTGGAGCCCATGATGAGTTGGGATGGGAGTGACCACTCCCAGGTATCTAATTTCTAAGGCTTGATGGTCTCCCATAAACAAGGCCTTGGTTACACAATTTGGGTACCCATGAGGTGTTCCAGATATTCCTGCTGCTTATGGTACATAGTGGCAGTGATCCTGACTGGCAGACCTGAGGAACAGAACTGTCCAGAACCAGCTTTGTGTCCTCCAGATTCCCTAGAAGCCTGCTGACCCTTTTCAAAAAGCTGTCTGACACCCACCTGTAGAGTAGTAGCAGCTAGTGGGGTCCACTCTGCCAGGACCCTAATGGCCTGTTGATCCCTGTCCTGAGAGTGCTTGTTAAGAAAACCCTGCTTGCCTGCTGTTTCCAGGCTTCCCTCATGAAGGCTGTGTTCTGCTTAGGTCTAGATGGCAAGGGAGGGCCCCCAGGTGTGACTTGGATCTCTCTGGCAGGCCCTTCCCGCTGCTGGGTCCACCCTTTCTCCTCCCTTCTGGCCTTGCTGATTTCACCCTGCCCAGCCAGCTCTTCACTTTGCAAAAGCAGTTCAGACACTCCCCTATTTCACCAGCCTGGGCGGCCCTTACTGTGTAAAGGGAGCAGCTGTTTGTCTCTGCCATGGCTCTCATTGGCCTAGAGCAAGGGCGGAGGGCACTTCCGAGGGAGGGAACCCAGAGCTACATTGCTTGGACCCCACTTTCCCTCACCAGCTCTGCAATCCCCACATCATGGTTGGAGAGCACTGCAGTCTCCCTTCAGAGCGGACTCTGCTCAGCCATCCTCCCAAAACTGGATTTCGGTGTAAAATGGTGCTTCAGGCTGTCAGCAAAGTGCTCAGGTAACAGCCTGCCTAAACACTGTCTGCCTGGGAGGTGGTTGGCTGTAGTCCTGATTGCCTTCTCAGTAAAAAAGCCTGCTGTGCTGGGGTGGGCGTGCCGCCTTTGGGGTTGGTGCTGGGGTAATTGGTGCAGCTTGGCCAGTCTAGCCACTGAGCTCATTGCATGCTACGTAGGAGCACAGCCACCCGCGCTGGGCCTTTGCTACATAAGGAGTCCTACTCTGCTCCCTCTGGGGACTGCTGGACAGTCAGTGGCCTTTATCATCAGCAAGTTTGTCTGGGTTCGTGTTTTTTGGCCAATGTCTTGTCTCTCTTTGGCATGAACCTTGGCTACCCAAAGCAAGAATGTCCTGGAGCCTGTCCTTGAGTGTCCAGAGAAGTGACATGCTATATCCCAGGTGCTTGATGTATATGATAGCTGCTACTGGAGTGTTGTCAGGAAAGCTTTTCAGACTTCCTACCAGCAGTGGTGTTTTTTCTCCAAGTCTGTGGGGTGTGTGTGGAATGCAGGTAGATGAGTGGGAGGTATGTGGATGACTTGCTGGTGGGGTGGCAGTTTCAAGTCAATCTGGGGCTGTGTTCCCCAGTCAGGAGGGAAGAGGCACTGCCTTTTGGACTCCAGTCAGTTTTCTCTTCCAGGTAGGAATCACGTGTTTGTCTCAACAAATGGGCCACTGTCATCCATCTTTTCTTTTCCCTTTCCTATCATGTCCTGTCCTGTCCTCCCTCCCTTTCATCCTTCCTCTGTTTTTGAGACACAGTCTCTCTGTATAGCTTTGGCTGTCCTGGAACTCACTATGTAACTAGCCTGGCTTTGAACTCACAGAGATCTGTCTGCCTTTGTCTAGTAAGTGTTAGGGTTAAAGATGTGTGCCACTATGCCCAGCAGGACCATTATTATTTAAAATGAAAGTAAATAGCATTTGCTTTTCCAGTGCCCCTTTAAATGTGAACTCCCAAAGCGTAGAACTCTTGGTGAGGCCTTGACATGAATCCAGCCTGTGATAGTCCCTTGCAGTTGGCTGGTGAGTTCTGGAATGGGTTTCTGTGCACCTACCTGTCTCTGGTCACCTCTGACCCTACCTGCTCCTCTGGGCCATTGTCACTACATCATTACCTGAGCATCCACAGGGGATGCAAGCAAGAACCAAGAACTACTGTCAATTCCAGTGTGACGCTGTGAAGTTTTAGAAGAAGCAAGGTAGTGGTATCATTTACCCTAACTTAGATGGTGGCATCATCTGCCCAAACCTGGAATTTGATTGATGGCAGTAGTAGAGGGCCACACACATTTTAATGTTTGTATTTCTGCATATATGTGGTTAACAGATACCAAATATCAGCTCTAGTGGGCTAAGAAATGGCACTCAACTGCCAGTGACACCTGGCTGCTTATACTGTGGGAGGTCCCATTGGGAGAGAGCTTAGCCTGGCCTTCCGGAGAATCACACTGTGTTAAGTGAGGATAAGTGGTTACTGTCTAAGCACACCTTAGCCCTAGTGTGTCTGTCTATTCAGTGCCTTGTTCTCCAGGTGTATGAGTCCTTTACTGGGTCAGGGACATTAATGAAAGTGTGCCTTATCTGGGGTCCTAACCTTTCTGGATAGGGGGCACAGGGGGGAGAAAGAGAGTGAGAGAGAGACACACACACAGAGAGAATGACAGAGAGAGACAGAGAGAGACAGAGAGAGACAGAGAGAGAGAGAGAGAGAGAGAGAGAGAGAGAGAGAGAGAGAGAGAGAGACAGAGACAGAGAGAGAGGGAGAGAGAGACAGAGAGACAGAGAGAGCACTCCAGTGACCCTCTTCACTGCTTCTGACCATCTCAACCTGTGTGTAGTATGGTAGTGCTGAAGGAGGAGGATAAGATAGGACTGGGAGGATCTTCCTATCTTGGCCCTTGAAGCCAGGCATTAGGCAGTGGAGTTAGTGAGGACTTGGTCCAGATATCGGCTTTCAGTATTGGAACTGAACTTTCTGGGTACCACAGAGACCTAAGCCCTGATAATTGCTGCAGAAGAGATGGTAACCAGGAGTGAACATACTCACAGTCCAGCAGTGGGGGACCAGCTATTGAGGGGTTGGGGAGAGCCTGGTAGTATTTAACTGTGCTATGAGGGCTATGCTAGCTTGTGCTCTGTTGTCAAAGGGGCCCCTACAGTGATAGGAAGAGAGGTCATTATGCTTAGAGTTAGTGCTTTGAGTAGGCTGCATCGTGGATACTTGCCCTGACTAGAAATATGGGAGTCCCCGGTAGAATAACTCATAGCACTCTCCTCTTAGCTTTTAGCTGTGCTCTACCTAAATAGTAGTATTTCACAGACCTGGCCCCGGAGGGCTTGTATCTTTAAGATCCTCATGCCCCTGCCTGCTTGCCATACTCCCCGTTTACTAATATTCATCCCGTGAGTGTTATCCCTAACCCCTTAGTATTTAACATCTCCTTCCTTAATGTTAACCTGAGGTCTCTAGAAGCTAACTTCTGGTCCCTCATTGATAAATTCCCACTCTAACTGGCCCCTCACTGTTAACCTAGCTGAGGCTGTTCAGGTGGGAAGGTGGGAAGCAAACACATTCTCTGTTTCTCTAGAGGCCTAAGATGTCCACACTCAATGTTCCTACTTCTTTGGAGTGATGAACTTTGTCTCAAGACTCTTAGATGCCTTTCCCACCATCCTCAGACCTTAGTGCTCTTAAGTCCTTCATTCTTTGACTTGCCATGTATGCCTCTCCCAAGTCTGAGCATTTCTCTCCTAGAATACTTTGCTTTGTGAGCATCTGTGTTGGGTCAGAGGCTGGGGGAGTTAAGGTGGAGCTCCAAATGGGGCTTTGTGGGGAGGAAGCAGGCTAAGCCTCACTGCAGGCCAAGAGCAGATGCCAACATAGCATCTTATCATCCTGGTCCCAGAAAGATGCTGCTGGCCTACTTCCTACCAACAGTGTTAGAGCCATCCCAGTTTCATGCTTGACAACTCATTGCCATAGAGATTCTTTTTACTAACTCTGCAAATTTCTTTTGCTCCTCAGAGGTCAGACTTTAAATAAGGATTGGATCATAGTTGGTGCTAGGGATGCCAAAGGGTTCAGTGTCATGGGATGTGGCCAGCTAGAATAGAAGATGTGGCATTTCATAGTTGGGGTCCTAGAGGACTAGGGGGAGTTTGCCATATGGGCAGGGAGGGCAGAGCACTGTGGCAGCAGAGGCATTGAAGCAGAGAGTAGGAATCTAAGGCTAGGTGGATGTGTGGGAGACAAGAAGAAGCTGGTTCTGGTAGAGTGTGTATACCTCTAAAGTAGGCATTTTACTTAACTAAAAATGCTCTTCAGGGGCCAGCCTCAGCCTCGCTGTTGGGAGCTTTGTTTTAGGAGTGTTTTTCCAGGAGCTTATAGCAGTTTTGTGGGTATACTGACATGTGGCACCCACTCCCTAGTCCCTATAGTACAGTCCTATACTGCTGCTCACTCAAGCCTTTGTCTGTATAGTCCTCCCTCTAAATGGGTCACAGTGGCGAGTGGTATAAGTGAAGCTGGCAGAGCCTGTGACCTCAGGAAAGTGTGCAGGTATGGCCAGCCACTGATGTATGGTCTTTTCAGCCTGCCTCAGAGCCTGGGAGATATTTGTTTGCCCAGCCTAACCGTGTGAAAACAGTCACTGGCAAAGGAGCTAAAACTGGTCCTCTAGATGATTCTATTGCCCTGGCTAAAACCCCGTCAGGAAAAGAAATAGAGTAAGGCTTTTGATGTCCTTCAAGAAGCCTTTTTACTAGCAACTACCATATTCTTCTCAAGCAGAATGTGGGTCCTATGTTACCTCTTGTTCCTCTTGCTTAAGTGTGGACTCTGTGACTAGGACTGAGAAACTTAGGTTGGCAGTATAGTGTCCCAGAGTGCACTATGTTCCAGGGTTCAAGTTGAGCCCATGTGACAGGGGACAGCAACTAAATGGGGATATGACTAAAACAGGAAAGGCTTGGGCTTCATGTGCACATGCTGTCATCTAGCATGGCATCTACTTGCTGCCTTTTAACATCACCCAAAGTTCCTGTGGCCCATTCTAGAAGGAGGGAGGCCTTTCAGGGACTCCTTTCCCCACTAGGTTGGGGTGTAGCTTCTGCCCAGAGGAGCTATGTCCTCCCTTGTAACTGTGAGTGGGAGTAAGGGTAAAATGCTGTTCATAGGATACCCTCCCTGAATGGATCCTCAACTGTGCTCAAAGCCATGGTGATGGCTGGTTCTTACCAGCCACCTTCCTAGTTGTCCTGTCTTTACTCCCTTTAGTTTGCAGGTGAACATCCCAAGCCACAGAGCATGGAAACGACTTGACAGCTTGGCCCTCACCAGCACCCTGCTCTGTAGTCTTAGTTTCTAGGATAGGATACACAGAAGACAGAAGGTAGTTGATAGTTTCAAGGAAAACCTACCCTTTGAGGACACTACAGGCCTGGTCCAGCGTTCAAGAGATGGATCTCTTCTTTCTGACTGAATGGTGATGAACTTAGCACACATTAGTAGTAGAAGACAAGGATTCAGAGAAGTGCTGAGGACAAGGAGTGTATGTGTCCCAAAGTCATTGGCAGAGCCCCTCCTGGAGCTTGTCCACAACTCCCAGAGAGGCTGAAGTCTACTCTGCTGGGCTACAAGGACTCAAGCTCATGCTGGGGCCTTAAAGTGCTCTCTTTCTATGTGGTACATCCACACCTGCCCTAACAGATTTCCATGCTGTTTCCCTTAGAGCCTGTCCTGTGCCAGGAGCCTAAAGGCTGGGTTGTACCCTACACTGTCTTCCGCCTGGTTTTGGCTGCTTTTGGCCCTGCCCTAGAGGCCAAGCACACATCGCCTTTTAAGGCTAAGCTCTGCCACGAGAAGCCAAAAGGAAAACATTTCCCTGGCATTCAGAGAACATTCTTCTTTCCTCTTTCTCTTAAATAAACCACCAGCAACCTTTTAAAGCACAAGAAAGGAAAAAATAGGTCACAGTCAGAAAGACCTTTCACCCTACCCCCATGTAGCCTCTTGGGGCTGTGGAACACAGGATTCAGGGCCAAGCCAAGCTGCCTCCTAATGCCATGCATGGTAGCTGGCCTAATTGCCTGTGCTCTCAGGACAGAAAGACAGGTATCTAGCTGGTACCCTGGCCTGAAGGCCTACCTACATTTATCTTCATCTGGACAGGGGGCGCTAACTGCAGAGGGCCTGGTGAGAATCTGAGCCAAAGGCTGCCTCCTGCACCACTACTTGCATCCTTCTGATTGAAGGATTCCAAGACCCATACGTCATTCCTTTAATACACTGTTCTTCCCTGCTAGGTAGTCTAGCTGCTCCTCACTCCTGTGAAGCAGGTGGGTACAAGGAGACTGCTTCTGGGACACAGGACCCCTCTGTTGGATCTGCTCCTCTTCTTACTTCCCTGGTCTGTTGTAGGCTCTGGACAGCGGGTGCTCCTTGGAATTGGTTGCCTTACTAGAGAAGGCCATACTGTGTTTCTTTCCTTGGACCTCCAACTGTCCAGCACCTCCCATAGAATGCCATATTAAGAGTTTCTGATAAAAAAACAAAACAAAAAACCCAACCTTTTCTGGTCACAAGGCTTCATGCCAGTATCAATTTACCTCATATTTTTAAAAGTCAGAAGAATTAATTTGATTACGTGAAGACAAGACTCAGCTTTGCTATGGGAACATTCATTGTGCTTCTCAGACTTATCACCCAGTACTCTGATCCTGAAGCCTGACCATGTCAGATCTGTGGGTGCTAGTAGTTCAGAGATTGGTAGAGACTCATTTGTTTCTAGTGTTGTGTGCTCAGTGCCTAGAAGGGCCTGTTATCCAGTGTGCTAGTCTGACATGGCCAGCCAGGAGCATCTGTAAACTACTTCATTTGACTATCTCAAGGAGCTCACCAGGGAGACTTCAGGTCAACAAGTCTTTCTAATCACTCACAGACTTAGTTCATGACAGAAACTTGAGCAGAGCCATCTGTTCTGGTAGGCAAGCATACCATAGATAACTCAGGCCAGGTAGTCACTGGCAGTCGGGCTCTGTAGGTCTCCTTTCATAAGGGTCACATCCCATCTCAGTGCCTGCCTAGAAGTTTGTTCACCAAGAGCCGAAGGCTCAGTGCTGCCGCCAGTGTTTGAGTAACTGAACAGGAGGAATTGAGCATGTGTGAGACTGGGGTGTGCTGCTTCATAAGTTTAGGATCTCTATTCAAGTGAAAACGATACATTTTAAAGACATATATTTGTTGTTTAAAATAGGGTTAATAAGCTCACTTTCTGTTAACAGAGCAACATAATTTTATTTAAAAAAACTTTTCAAAACAAGGTAGAAATTTAACAAAGAGTCCTGTGCAGTCTGGAATGTGAGGAGGCTGGGTTCTCTTATTTCCTCTGCCTTTACATGGGAACTAGTAGATGGAGTCTCAGTGCTAGGCAGAGCCTTAACCCTGGGGGTTGTTTTCTCTTGCATTCACTCCACGAAGGGTGACAGGGCTGGGAGACCTCTTTGGGTTAGCAACCTGGTACCTCCCATGGGTGCTCCTTCCTCTGAAGCTTTGATGGTAGCTGTGCACCTTTCTGAACTGGCCTGCCTGGAAGGAAGAATCTTGGTGTGTGTGGCCCATGGGGCCTCTGCTCAGGAATGTCCTTATACAAGTGTTGCAGCTCTGAGGGGAAAGGTATCCTAGCAGGTGGGAGCCAAGGAATACCACAAAACCACACCACACAAACAACAAACCTCACACAAGAGATTTATTGGGAAAGACACAGGAGGGCGGCTGCATCTGCTCAAATGAGAAGCAAAAAACAGCAGGAGGTAGTGGTTCTTAACCTGTGGGTTGTAACCGCAGGGATTACGTATCAGATATTTATATTACAATTCATAACAGCAAAATTATAGTTATGAAGTAATAGTTATAAAGTAGCAATGAAATAATTTTAAGGTTGGAGGATTACCATAACATGAGGAACTCTATTAAAGGGTTACAGCATTAGAAGGGATAAGAACCACCGATACAAGTTTTTTTGGAGGTGGAGCTCTCCAGGGTAGGGATTTCCAGGGTGAGTTGGTGAGATTTCATGTCCTGAACTTAGGGGGATTGGTAGAATTTTAAGCCCTGGGCTTGGCCATGTGTCTCTAGGGGCTGGCCAGGCCATTATGGCCATTAGAGTGTTCTGTGAACAAAGCCTGTCAGTTGGAGATTCTCAGGGATGGGGCCTGACCACTTGAGTCCCTTTAGAGGTTTACATTTTCCCTTTCTTTCTTCACTGTTGCTAAACAATCAGGGGTCAAGAAAGGAGCAATGTTGCTCTGTGTATTTACAGGTTGTTATCAATGTTCTTAAGGGATGGATGGTACCGGGCTTTGTATGTTTAAGTGGGCAATTATATCTTATCAATTGGATCTTAAAAAAAGAAAGAAAGAAAGGAGCAGTGTAATCATTAGACTACTCCCTGTTGAATGGGGTCATTGAAATCTTTGGGGCAAGTTTGATCTTCAATGTCAAGGTATAAATCAGGAGTTGCAGGCCTCTGGCTTCCTAGCTAGGGACCAGTAACCCTGTAATAGCAACTGATTAAAAGTCTGGTTAGAAATCTTGGATCCGTTGTTAAAGAAATCTAGACAAGAAGTTTATGAGGCAGGTTGTGACAATAGTGTTAAGAAAAGGAGCTAGAGTAAGAAGGGTAGTATTTAATTCCTTACTGAACCATCAATGATCCACTGGCCAGAGGCATGGAGCTGTTTCTTATGTTTTAGAGACCTGTCTGGAGTTGTTAGATCTGATTGTTTTTACTCTACCCAACTGATTGACATAAAAGCAACATTCCTTTCTGGGGAAAAGACAAAAACCACCTCTCTCTGCTGTTAGTAAATCTGATCCTCACTAATCTTATAGCAATTACAATGTGAGCCACCTGGTCAAGATCCTGATGAACTTGAGGAAAACTGATGGTAAATAGCTAGAGAAGTAGTCCTACCACTCCAGTGGCAGCACCAGGGGTTATGCCCAGGACTGCAGGAAAGCACTCCTGTGATGGGAACTGGCAAGGGTTCTTCACTGGGTCCCATTCCTAGTTTTAGAAAAAGGAACACCAAGGCACAAGTCCAAGACCAGCCAGTGGATAGGCAGCAGTAACCTTGAATGCTTGCAGAGAATTGATTGAGGCATTGTAAGTGTTTGTACATAGCAGCTGGATGGTAGTACTGGGGGGTAAGATATTTTTGTAGTCTGCAGAATCCAGTGTGCCCCCAAAGCATGTTTCTGAGGAGTTAAAGGAGTTTGTGATGTGGGAGAGATAAGGGTGGTGGTGATACTTGGTTTAGAGCAATTAATGAGCAGCCAGGTAAAAAGAGTTTTAATAAGCCAGTGGATGAGGCCACAAATGGTGGTCATAAGTTTGACTCTGGAAGGACACACAACCAACATTCTTCAGAGCAGTCAGGCAGAACCTTATTTAATAGCTGATGTGTGGAGGTTAAGGTCTAAAACAAGATGATGTGACAGGGAGGTGAGAATAATATCTAAAACAGGTGATATGAGCATGTTAGAACCTTTGAGGAGCTGCGGACCACTTCTGCCATGTCTATGCTCAAGGGTTGAGAGAGAGGAATGTGTTCCGTCTGTACTATGACCGTGCCTGATTGGCAGCTGTGATACATGCTATAGTAAAGTCAACCAATGGCCCCCGTCTGCCCTCTGGGGTGCCATGGGTCCTTACTTAGGATATAAAGACCCCTCATTCTGCATAAAAGGCAGAACACCTTCCTGGAATATGCATCATGTCTCTTACAAAACTAATAAGTCTCTGGCCGACATTGACAGTAATCTCTAGTTTGATCATAAAGAAAGTAAACATAGGAGACAGATGTTTTAGAAATCAATGTTTTAGATGTTACAGGGATAAGTAGCTCTTTTTGGCAATGTGCTGGTAAGCAGTTTCCAGACCCCACCACATGAGTGATCTGGTTAAATCATTGAATCTAGGTTTCCTGAACCTTTGAAGTCTCAGTATGGCAATAGCTTGGAGAAGATAGAAATCTGAATATTTTTTATCACCTTAACTTCCTTTCTTAGACCTTCAGAACTTTAAGCTTTCACATCCTCAGAACTTTTACTTAAGCTTTTTGAAAGAGGTTTATGCTTCAGGCATCAGGTGCTGCCCCCTGCTGTCACACATGTGTTGCATCCCAGGTCCACAGTGCTATCCACCAGGATTTCTATAGCGTCATGACCATTTGGATTGGCCTATGGTATCATAGCCACCCAATTACCCAGAGAAGTCTGGCCTTTGGTAACCTCGCTCCTTGCCTCCATCTGACTTAATTAGCCCAGTGTTCAAAAATCCTTCCCCAGAACCCTGTGGTTTGGGCCCAGGTGGGAGATATAATGACCATGCCATCCTTCTTTCTTGGCAGGAAGTCTAAAGCAAAGCCAAACGGCAAGAAACCTGCTGCAGAGGAGAAGAAGGTGTACCTGGAGCCGGAGCACACCAAGTCCAGGATCACTGACTTTGAATTCAAGGAGCTGGTAGTGCTGCCCCGGGAGATCGACCTCAACGAGTGGCTGGCCAGCAACAGTGCGTGCGGGTGGGGAGGCGGGTACAGCAGCTGCAGGGCAGGGAGCCTCCCCCATCTCCAAGTACCCCCAGAGCAGTAGTCAATGGACAGGCTGAACTCAGGTAAACCCACTGCCTGTCACACCAACTGGAGCAGAGGAGTTTACTCACCAGGCCCTTTGCTTCTCTTCCAGCAACAACATTTTTTCACCACATCAACCTGCAGTATAGCACAATCTCAGAATTTTGCACAGGAGAGACGTGTCAGACAATGGCTGTGTGCAACACGTGAGTAGCAGCCTGGCCATAGCACGCACCTATTGGGAATGTGGGATGGGCTGTGGTTGACCTTGCTGTCTGGGCTACTAGCTTCTCAGACTACATTCTTACCTGGATTCCCTGAATAATCTCAGGCTAGGCAAAGTCTTTGTGTACCTGAGAGGGCAGGTGTCCAGCATGAGTGTCTGCTGGGTGGCATCAGAAGCCAAAGGCAGCCCATGCTTACATGGTCTCTGAGCCTGAAGAGTACCCAGTGTCCTAAGGAGCTGCAGGGCCAACTAAGCAGGTTCATTCTACTAGTAGAGGTGTCTTATTGACACTTTCTGAACAGGTCTAGTCTAGTGCTGACAATTCTCTTCTGATATATTATGTCTACATTTAGTGCTGTAGTATGTAGATATCTGCAGGGGCTCCAAGGACTCTCACTGCCATTGAGTGGTACATATTTGCCAGAAGCTCCAAGTTGATGGTAGGAATGACTATTCTGGTGCAGGCAGAAGGCTGGATGTGGCCAAGGAGATGGAAGATCTTCCGTGATGGCTTCTTGTCATCGAGATGCTGTAGGCACATGGAAAAGTGTGAGTGTGTGTAGTATAGTGTATACTCAAGCAGTCCTCCATGTAGGTGCAGCTCTCCTGAGACCAAAAAAGGCTCTACTGTAAGTCCGCATACAGCAGGTGACAGGAATCTCTGCCTCAGCTATCTGGATATGCTCATATAGCTGTAGTGGCCACAGCTCAGTTTCTGGTGATATAGGGGGGAACAGAGTGCTGGGCTCTGTTCCTCCAGGAGGGTCAGGTATCACCTAAGCATTTCCAGAGAAAGTGAATAGGCTTTGGGGAACAAGCTTGGTATGTAGGACAGAGGTTGTGGCCCCTGAAGGAACTATGACAGATTTTGAAGTGGCATTTGAGAGTGTGTGTACAGTCTAAACAGTGTCAAATGTACCCTCCCTGGCTTCTCCCGTGTGCCTTTCAGTGCTGACTTTGTTTGGGAGAAGCTTTCTCAAGAGCATAGAAGCTAGTGTTCTACAGACCTGTATATGGTGTGTACTAGCGAGCCTGGGCATCTAAGCCTTTTGCTCACCTTGTGGTATCACTTAATAATTCCTACTATAATCCCCTTGCAGGAATCATGTGAGACCAAGAGATTTTGGAAACTCAAAACTAGTTTAAAAGGATAAAGGGGGTTAGTCAGAAATCCACAGAACTCCTTACTGTGCACAGCCCTGGAGGTTTGCCTAGGCTAGGTCTCATTTCCATCTTTATAGCACCTGCAGGATAACCTTAAAGCCAGCATTGGGAACCAGAGGACCAAGACCTATTTAGAAACATATCCAAAGAGGTCCCTCAGAGACATCCCTTTACATTGGCAGAGCTAAGCAAAGCCTTAAGAACTGGTCTGTGAAGTAGCACAGATGGCAAGCATAGTAAGGCCCCATGGCATCCAGGGCAGAGCTGTGGGCCTTGGGGAAGCACCCCCATGTCTCGGGTGCTTCAGGGAAAAAATATTACTCCACATTCCACATCCAGTGGCCATGTCCTTCAGGAACACAATTGAATGGACCACTGCAAGCTATCTGCCTTCTGTAGGAGAGTTCCAGCCATTTTTCCAGCTGTGTGACAGCACATAGGAAGAGTCACAGCAATGAGAGGCACAGACTCTTCTTTGGAGCTCTCAGAAGTAGTTTGAAAGTGAAACGGACTGTGGTCTAACATATTCTCAGGGTTCAGAGAAGGGACATGTGAGCCATGGTGGTGAGAGGGGGAGAGGTGCCTACTTCTTGTTGGTGACTAACTTTCCCCAGCTGATGCCAAACTCCGAGCAAAATCTTGAGCGTGAAAAGCCAAATATGTACTTTGAAATTCTTTATGCAGCTTCAAAAAATGACACAAAAACCATAGAGTCAGAACCATAATGGGCAAACTGAAAAGGAATAGTTAAAAAAGGTGCCCAAATACAGCAAGAGCATAGAAGTATAAAGATTAAAAAACAGAACAAGCAGAAAACCAACAATGGTGATGTAAATCCAGCAGTGACTGCCACAATGTGAACATGAGAGTTTCCAAGAGATTTTTATGAAAATGTTCTTGTAGAACTAAATCTGAGCTTCCCTGTGAGAACAGACTCGCTGTTGTCTGTCTGGACTGCCGTAACTAAATGCCTGGGATGGAGGCTCCTGGGCAGCACTGGCGTATTCCTCATGGACTGTACGTTCAGGTCCAGGTTTGCAGTCTGGGAAGAGCTCATTGCTTCATTTCAGCAGCTCTTTTTGAAAAGCATGAGTACTAGTCATGGGAGCACTGCCATTGTGGCTTGATCACCTCCAGAAGCCTGCTTACTAATAATGTGACTTTATAAGGATTCATTTTAGGGGTTTGAGGGACTTAGATACACCAAAGTGTTCGTTTTGATTGATTGGTTAGTTGACTGATGATTTATGCTGAAGTTCAGAGTCTTATGCATGCTAGCGTGTGCTTTGCTACCAAGCCATATGGCCTGCTCTGTTTAAAGTTTTGTAAGAGACAGAATTCTGCCATGTTGTTTAAGCTGACCTAGAGCTGGCACCCTCCTGTCTTTATCTGCCAAGTAGCTGAGATCACAGGTATACCCCACCTTTCTGCACCTGGCTCATACTGGCACTTTAAATGCTGTAAACTGGGAGAGTTAAGAGTAGACTATGACAAACCTAGCAAACACTACCAAATGAGAGCTGAAGTAGCTGTGTTCATAGTAACAGAGACTCAACATCAGCCAGGTTGCAGAAGGAAGTTGTGAATTGGGAAAGGATGTTGATCAGGCCAGTGATGTTCCTCAGTGCCTGTGTGCCAGATGGCAGAGATTCACAAAGCAAACCACCAGCTGCAAGGGGAAAGAGGCTGAGGTGCCAGTTAAGGACATTCTGTCCCAGCAGCAAAATGAACCTTAGTTTCAACTTCACAAGGAATGCTCACCAAACAAGATGCTGTCCCAGCTCCCAGAAGAGCCCTTAACCTTTAAAGAGTTGAAGTCACATTAAGTAAGTTATTTGATTATTGTGGACTTATACTGGGAATCAGTATCAGAGATATAACAGACAAATTTCCAAACACTTTGGAGCCAGCACATTCCTAAGTAATCCATAGGTCAGGGAAAAACAATCTCAAGGGCACTGAGAAGCTTTGTTGAGCTAAACATAAGTAGAAACGGAAAGTTTCAAAGTTTGTGAGATACAGCCAAGTGTGGTAGTTGGTGGTTCACATCTGTAATCCCAGCATTTGGGAAGTTGAGGCAAGAGAATCGCTGTGAGTTTGAGGCCAGTCCTGGCTACAGAGAAGACCTGTCTAAGAAAATGTTGAGTTGGAGGGAAAGAAAGAAAGAGAAAAGTTTGTGGGCTGAAGCTACAGCAAGGTAGTGAGAACAGTTTACAACACCAAGTGCACATTTTAGACAGACCTCAGAGAGCAAGAGTAAAACCAACCTAAGTAGACATAAGAAAGGAAATCATAAAACAAGAGCAGAAGTCACTCAAGTTGAGTTCTAGAAATTGTAAGGGAAATATGTGCTTGCTTGGAAAGAACAACAGAGCTAACAAGCCTTAGCAAGAGACACAAAAATGAGACAAAAGGTAGGAATTATGAACATAAGAAAGTACACCAGTTCCTTATGAATCTAACAGATGTTACAAAGGTAGTTAGGAAACTGCAGGATCCTCTCCAAATGTTACACAGCCAGCATGAAATCAACTGTTCTTTGGAGAAGAAAACTTGAAGGCTCATCCAGTCCAGTAAGACAAGGGAGAGGGAGGAAAAGTCCTTATCAGAAAAGAAAAACCTCAGCTATCCCTCTGCAGAGAGAACAACTATGAATGCTGAAGGAATCTAGCAACAAATAAATTCTGCAAAATGAGCACACAGAAGCAATCAAAGGTTTGTGTGATTGAAAACCTAACTAATAAACCAGAACCATTTACAATAGCTCTAGAGGCAACCAAATATTTAGTTATAAACAGCATTCACATGGCTGTTTCACAGACATCCAGGATGGAGAGTCAAAGACAGCACACAAACAGCCACACTCTGTTCATGGATTGGAAGATAATAGCTTAACGTAAAAATCTACAGAGTGTATCTGTGGTTTAGAATGTTCTCAGTTAAAAACTCTATCAGAGCTATTAGCTACTAGACTACTGTGTTTTGGAATTTATATTGAATGGGCAGCAGGAGTAACCACAACAACAATACATCTGGAGGAGGCCCATGGTTTGAAGATGAACTGTTAAACATAGTGACAAGAAGTGTGGTGTTGGCCAAATGTGAGACAGAAGTTAGTGAGTCAGAGCAGAGTCCAGAAGGAATCCCAGAAGCATAGTCCTTTGATTTCTGATGAAGTGGCTAGTGAAACAGTGTAGAAAGGATGGTTTGGTTTTGTTTCCCAACAACTGCTTCTGTGAAATACAATATTACACAGAGGAAAGGAAAAGTACCTCAACTTTAAGGCTCGCACCTGATGCAGAAGTGGGAAAATACAACAGCTTTAGAGGGCAGGAGGAGATCTTTGTGATCTGGTATTAGGCTGGTGGACATTACACCTAAAGAGTGGCCCTCTTTAGTGAGCAGAACGCAGCCAACTGGACTTTATGATTCAGAGTTTCTCTAAGAGAGATAACGGAGATGAAAGAATAAACACAAACTATGTGGAAACATCTGGGAGGCACCTGTTGCACAAGAACTAGTATCCAGGACATACAGAGAACTCTTAGAGCAGCAGCATGCAAGCAGTGGCCTGACCAACAAGAACGGGGAAGGACCAGTTGCTGCAGTGACAGTGTGGCTGTGAGACACTATAAAGATAATACCAGGGTTTAAAAGAAACACAAATGAAGCCCACATTGGTACTGCAGAATACTCGATGCTGGGGAGCACATGTCATGCTGGTGAAATACAGGTGGCACAGCATATGTGATAACTTTGACCCGTTCTTATGAAATGATGCACAGACCTGCTGTGACCATAATCCTGTCCTCGGCTTTGCTTTAGAGTCATGAAAGCTTGTATTAACATAAAACTGCCCCCTCCCATGGAGACAAATGTAACAATATGGCCCATAATTGTCCCCACTTGCAAAGAATCACAGTCAGCAGGAGCTTGTGGAGCATGCTATGCCTGAGTCTAGAACGCCTACATGGTGTGACATCTCCACTGCAGTGCCAGAGGTTTGTGAGAAGCTCCTGTGATCGCTTTATCCAAGATCTCCCAAGGAGATGCCCGAGGCAGTAGCAGGCAGTGGCATCAAGGGCAGCACTAGCTCCTTTGACAGAACCCAGAGTGACTGTGATAGTGCACATGGTTAAGACCCAGGAGCACTGTACATCTAGTATCTCCCCAGCCCTGATGCTGGTCTTCAAGAACTGACTACCTCGTGCATAGGCTGAAGAGTCTGGGGTGTGCCTCTAGGGGTCAAGTCACTTGACTGCAGGCATCTACTATTTCCCATGGGATGACTGGTTTCTAATTCTGGGAATAGGACACTGCCAAGGTTCTAGGCTCTGACCAGTCGCAGGCTATCTCCTAGACAGATAACCTGTACCCAATTAATTATAAAAAGTATAGATTTATTTAAAAGAAATAAAATCTGCAGAAGTAAGCAAAACGAATGTGTCACATTGGGCTACGTGTACATGAGGCCCTTGCTCTCCTCAGATGCTATTCTGGGCACTTTGTCCCATTGGAACAGTTGTATATAGCTCACCACACCCAGCTGCTGCTGCCTTTGAGTTTGTGCTGTACGTGTGGGAGCCTACACTGGGGCGGGTATTTGGCAGGGTTGACACCCTGACCAAAGTCTCTGTCCCTACAGACAATACTACTGGTATGACGAGCGGGGGAAGAAGGTCAAGTGCACTGCCCCCCAGTATGTTGACTTTGTCATGAGCTCTGTGCAGAAGCTGGTAACTGATGAAGATGTGTTCCCCACAAAATACGGTATGTCTTTTGCAGCTTGCACGCAACTTCTTATGCAAAGCCAGCAAGTTCTTCAGCACTGGACTAGAGAGTTTCTGGGGTGTGATTGCAAGTGGGGTCTAGAAGGGCTACAGTTTGATGATTCTAGCTCCTGCTTGGCACAGGGGACCTGGGCTAAGGAGGAAGGAAGGTTCCCAGGCAGAGTTCAGCCCAGCTGGGGACAATGCCCACCTATACTCTAAGCCCCACCACTTGGCCCCCTTTGGCCCTGTTCTGCACTATGAGGCCATCACAGTCCATCTTCCTGGGGCTGGTATTTCCAGACCTATCAAAGTCCTAATGGGGGCTAAAATCTCACCTTGAACAGTAAAGGGGCCAGCACTGGTTTCCAGGGATTCCCATGTACTCGTTACTGCTCCCTTACCTGGTCTACAGATACCCTGGGTGTCTGCTGGAGGAAGCACATGGAGCCTGAGTGCCCACTACATATTCTTTGCTGTGCAGGCGACCAGCATGGCTCAGCCAGCACCTGTTACTCTGGGCAGATGCCACTCTGGGGGACAGGTTGCTGGGAACTCTGTGGAGGAGTGGTAGCAATTGCAAGCTCTTGAGGCCCATCCAGAGAAGCCTAGTTGTAGGAGCCTGGCCTCCTTGCAAGTCTGTGACATGTGGCCTCCCCCTAGGCAGAGAATTCCCCAGCTCCTTCGAGTCTTTGGTGAAGAAGATCTGCAAGTATCTGTTTCACGTGTTGGGCCACATCTACTGGGCCCACTTCAAGGAGACCCTGGCCCTTGAGCTGCATGGACACTTGAACACACTGTACGTGCATTTCATCCTCTTTGCCAGAGAGTTCAACCTGCTTGACCCCAAAGAAACCGCTGTCATGGACGACCTCACTGAGGTGCTGTGCAGCAGCCCGGGTAACAGTGGTGCCACTGGGGATGGGGCCAGCAGTGGAGCTTCCGGAGCACAGAACCACGTGAAGGAGAGATGAGTCTCCAGGGCCAGATGGGTGCACATGTGCAAAAAGACAACTGTGTGTCTGTGTGTGCGCACACATGCCCGGGCGTGCTGCTGGCAAGGTCTGAGGGCCCCGGGCTGCTCAGAGTGTGGGCTCCATGGATGCCGCTGGAGTCAAGGCGTGTTTCCTGACTTCCCTGTTGGATGGATGAGTGCTGTTTGTAGTGAAGAGCCTTTGGAGTCATTCATTCATTCAACAAACATTTATTGGACTGATGTTTTGATTTTTCTTCTGTGGGGCTTTCCTTTCTTGGGTCTTCCATGTGGCTCTTGCCCTCCCCTCCCCTGCGGGGTGGGGGGTGTAGCTCTGTGGCTTTGAAAGGAGCACCTTGTGAGAGGTGTCTCCCCCTTATGGGGCTTGCCCTGCAGATCTGGAGTTCTGCTGTGCTTTGGGGATGGGCTTTTTACAGAGGCCTGCCCTGCAGCTTTTGTCCCTAGCCCTCACCTGGATCTTGGCTCAGAGTCCCTGGGGTAGAGAGGCCT